>NC_056743.1:887744053-888069887 GCF_019279795.1 Protopterus annectens | reverse complement strand
ACCGAGTTAATTTCGCCAGAACAAAATTAAGGTCCCAAAAAGGAGGGATATGTTTCAAGGGGTGGATTCAAAGGCAGACAAGCAGATATGGCTGTCAAATTAGCTTTAACAGATGAATATACCAGACCAGAATTGAGCAACTCACACAAATGAGAAAAGACAGTAGGAATACCTACAGAAAAAGGGTTCAGGTTATGCTTGAAACACCAAACAGAAAATCTCTTTCATATAGGATTTTCTAGTGGATTGAAGAGTGAGCAAATGAGGATGAATGAGAGATCTCTTGTCCTGTGCGAGAAGATCCATCCTTTGAGGTAACTTGTGATGATTGCCATTGGACAGATAAAATAGAAGTGAAAACAAGTGCTGCCATCTGTGCCAAAAGGGAATCATCAGTAAGATTTTGTGCCTCTCCCACATGATCTTGTGCAGGACTTTTGGAAATTGAGGAAGAGGAGGTAGGCATACAGAAATATCCCCTTCCAGGGAAAATACATGGCATCCACTTTCCAAGCCAGAAGGCTTGGCACTCTGGAACACAACTTGGGAAGTTGTCTACTCAGTGGGGAGGCTAAAGGATCTACATGAGGAGTAACCCTCTGATCTACAATGTCCAGAAATACCTCCTCTGTGAAGCATCCATTCATGAGGATATGTCCTGGACTTGCTCAAAGAGTCTGCCACTAGATTGTGCTATGGAGGAATGTAACTTCCCGAAGAAACAATTGATAGCAGACTGTGAAATCCCAAGCTTGAAGAGGCAGCCTGCATAGAATAAGACTTTCAGCCTCCTTGTTTTTTTGATGTACCACATGACAGTGGCATTTTCTGTGAAAATCCTTACAGAACCTAGAACCCAATGAGATTGGAAGGCATGAAGGGCCAGAAGTAAAGCTCTCATATGCTCATTGTTGATATGGTCTGCCACATGTTGATGTGATCAAAGTCCTTGCTCCTTGAAGTTGTTGGAGGAGGCTCCTCAACCTTAACCAGATGCATCAGTGTGCAGCTCCTGAGTGGGAAAAGGAATCTGAAAAGACAGGCCTGGACTCAGGAAAATCCGGTGAATCCACCAGCACAGCTCAAGCATGAGACAAGGTAAGAGCAATCAGATACTCCAGAGAGTGGCACTGCTGGAGCCAAACAGGCTTGAGATGCCATT
This sequence comes from Protopterus annectens, assembly GCF_019279795.1. NCBI lineage: Eukaryota > Metazoa > Chordata > Ceratodontiformes > Protopteridae > Protopterus > Protopterus annectens. The sequence continues at coordinate 888,068,725 of NC_056743.1, read as the reverse complement.
GAAACTTCTTCATGTGAGGTTTAGTAAAGGGAGCCATGGGAACAGTGGATGCCATGCATCCCAGACCTCACAGAAATTCCTTTGCAGGAAGGACTGGAAGAGGGAGAATAGACTGAAAGTAAGCAGTCAAAGAGGGGATCTTGGGGGGTGGGAGACAAGCCATCATTGGAATGGTCTGAATTTTGCACTCCAGGAAACACTTGGTCCTGAGAGGGGGTCAACACAGACTTTTTGAGATTTAGGGTAAACCCAGACTGCAAAGAAGCAACATAGTGAAGTGAGGATCCCAAAGCAAGAGCTGCTGAGTGGGGGCTTCAGAGCTATATTAAGACCAAAAGGCAAAGCATAGAATTGATAATGTGAGGAAGAAACAGTGAAATGTCAAAACATACTGAATCGAGAGTGAATAGGAATGTGTAAGTAAGCATCCTTCAAATCCAGGGATGCAAGAAAAACTTGAGAAAGCAACAGAGGAAACAGCAGCTAGAGAGACAACATCGTGACGGAAGGAACATTTGGAAGGGTGTTGAGAAAGGACATATCTAGAATGGGCCTCCAAGACCCCATCCTTCCTGGGAACCAGAAACATAATAGAGTAAAAACTAGTGTCCTCCTGAGAAGAGGGAGCAGACTGGATGGTTCTCTGTATCAAAAGACTCTGAAGAACTAAAGGAAAATGAAGCAACTGGCAAGGAGGAGGGTAAGGAAGTCTGGAGAATGAAGAAAGGAACTTAAACGCCATAAAAATACACTTTCTAGATAATGGAATGCACCCAAAATGTCTGTGGTGATCTGCTGCCAGACAGAAAAAGTGAAAGGAATCTGACCAAAGGTGGAAGTGGTTGAATGTCAAATGAAAGCATATTTGTCAGAGAAAGCAGGTTAGTACTCTGAAAAGGCTTGTCAGCAAAAAATCTCGTGGAAGTTCACTTACCTCTAGAAGGCTGTCCTAGGCTGCCTAGGGACAAAAGAAGACTTTGATGCATAATTTCTATGAAATTTAGGAACAGGAGAAACAAAAATTTCTTTCAGATCCTGCATAACTTTATCCTTATCTTGTATAGTCTTAAAAAGCTTATCAGCTGAAGTGCCGGAGAGATGCTGGTTGTCCAAAGGATAATCCAGTAATTTAGCCTTGTTGTCTTCAGGTAGAGTCAGTAAGTGCAGCCGAGAGTACCTCCTCATCACAGATCCACATGCAGCAGCCATAGAGGAGGAATCAGCAGCATCATGGCTGCATTTAATAGAACAAAAAGCCACTGAGAAGCAGAAATGACAGAAGTCTTTACCTCAGAATCAGGCATATCAATAAGAAAGCCTCCAAGTTTAGAAAAAAAGAGCCAACACATACCTAGGGATAACAACCCTGAAAGATAAGGTGTCAGAAGTGTACACTTTTTTCCATGCCATTCCATGGTAGGACTGTCTTTATCAGAAGGTAAAAACTTAGAGGAGGACAGCAACTCAGATGGTTAATCAGTAGCTACAGAAATAACAGCAGGGTCAAAGGAAAGAGTCTATACAAGCTTCAGGGACTTTGTAGAACCTGACATACTTCTTAGGGTCAGGAAGTTGGGAATCAGGGACTTCAGAAAATGAAAAAAAGTTTCCAAAGGCCATTCATCACTGAAGTGACTGCTAAAGCCCTAGGAGAATCTATTTGCAAGAGTTCATGGTACCTCTTTTGAATGTCAGAAACCTACGAACAGTCTCACTTAAAATGTTCCATCATACAAACCGTAGTACCTCCAAAGGATTATTCCTCCACAGGGCAATCAGAATAAAGTGAATCCTCTTCTTCAGATCCTAGGGCAAGAGGAGAGTGGATCTGAGAAGAGTAAGCCAATGACTCCTCACCAGAGTCTAAATTCAATTCCTCCTCAGAGGGATCAGATTCCATGGGTCATTTGGAAGGAGTAGAGGACACGGGAACACAAGCAGGAACAGACAATCCACTTTATGACCATAAGGGCACTGAAAAGCCCCTGAGGGAAATCCTACCATTCCTTGGGTGGATCCTTAGCCATAGGGGCCACATGCCTGGTCTTCTGTTTCTTTTCAAGGAAATACCAGCTTTAACAAATCTAGGATGTTCTGACCCCTGCCTAGATTCAATGAGGGTACCAGGCACTTCCTTAACCGGTATTTTGAGACTCTCTCTAGGCTCCTCCAATATAATCAGCCATGACTCTCTCTCCACATCTATGGCAGACATAAGCACAGCCTCAGCAGATGTGTGGATTGGTACACTCGTGTTGGTCTCCAACTGAGTTGCAAAACAGGGAGTTGATGTTGGAACAGGATGATCCTCGAATTCTTCATCCAACCCAATGGAGATGTCCAGAGGAGGCGACCCAGCAAGAGATTCAGTGTGCACCTTTTTGGCTTTTTTCTTAAGCAGTGGCTGAACACTTGAGTAGGTGGATTGGGAGGCCATGGTACCCTGAGCTTAAAGTTTTAACCACTGGTTCTCAAAGTAAATGAAAGAAGACAGCAGCTAACTGAAGGACAACACTTGACAGATCTTATGCTGAATATGGTTGTGTGAAGCACCTAAACAAAAAAGGCACTTCTCATGTCTATCCTTATATGGATTCTGCCTCCAACGCTCACATTTTCTTTTCCTGGATGACATGTAAAAGGTAAACAAAAAGGAAGAAAACAGGAAGGAAGAGACAGGGCACTTCTCTGTAGCAGGCTCAGTAACTGAGGTAACTCACCAATCATCTTGCAGACTGAATTCAGAGTAGTACTGGAACTGGGACAAAGAAGCTCTGAGCATTAGGCACTTGTACATCACATATCTACCTTACTCCTTGGATGTCGGACATATGTCTGACATACGGAGCCTGGAAGGTGTAAAGGCTTTGGTATGCTGGCCAGAAGTTTGGCTATCCTTGGCAGGATATCCCATTTTAAGCAAATATAGCAACAGTGATGAGGAAGGAAGGAGGGAAGGAAGGACATCACCCATTCTTACCATCTTCTATACACAATATCACCTGGTTCATGTCTCCGTCTTTCTGTTGCATTTGTCTGCCATCTTTTCTTCATTACAAAATGAACGCTCTTAAGTGTTACCACACTCTATCTATCCATCCATCCTCAACCCCTTTTCCTATTTTGCACATGGGGTCGGGGTGTCACTTCCACAGTGACAATCATCTTGAGCCAAGGTTTACACCACTGGGTGGCTAGGCCTGCCACTGTAGTTCATTTGGACTACTCACTACAGCCAATTTAGAGGGTCCAATCCACCTACTGTATGTCTTTGGAATGTGGGAGGAAACCAGAGCATCCAGAGTAAACCCACATGACTGCAGGGAGGACATGCAGACTCCATACATAAGGCACCCCAGCCAAGAATTGAACCAGAGAACCTCTTGCTGTGAGATGACAACGCTAACGGCTGCACCACCGCAGCCACCCCATTACCACACTATATATTTATTACTTATTTATTATTTCAATTTACCTATCACCATTCTCTGAAATTTACGTTATACTAACTGTTATTGCTATTTCTACATAATACTCATCTCCCCCTGCAGTAAGCTTAGAGTGCAGATAGGCTTGTGTTTCCATTTTTCAGCCTAGATGGCAGATTGTCTGTCTGTACCATATTTCCTGTATTCAGTTGGTAGGCTTAACTTTCAATTTTTCAGACTAGATGGCAGACAAGCTGTTCTTTACAACTTTTCTATATTCAGCCTAAGTGCCAGTTAGGCTGAACTGTCCCAATGGTCACTTCTTTAATCTCTGAACTACCCATTTTATGACTTCTTTAATCTCTGAACCTTTCTTCAGCTTCCCATCTTCATATGGTCTACGGCTGCATAGTTTGACACATTTTCTTCACATACTCTGCACTTCTTATTACATTACACCAATCCATATACTTAACTCTTCCCACTCTTTTCACAATAACCTCTGCTGCTGTTTTTCTTCAAAATTCATCACCATCTGCATACAGCCAAGGTGTCAGATAGGCTATCTGCCACCTAGTCTGAAATAGAGAAGACCAGCATATTTTCTATAACTTCTCTACATTCAGCCTAGGTGGCAGTTAAACTGAAATCTCCCTTCTACACTCTGAACCTTTCGTCAACTATCCCATTTTGACATGGTCTTTGTAACAGACAGTCCATCCTTCATCACCCATTCTTCGCACTCCTCAGCCTAGGTGGCAACAAGATTATTCTTTCATATCCTGTCTTCCTATCTTCTATCTACTTGACACAACATAGTTTTTTTTGGTCTTGCCTAAGATGTTTTTACTGCAACATAATTTTTACAGATACAGCTCACACCACTAGCCACCAAACATGTTCCCTGCAATTATGTATCCTGCCAGGACATTCGTTTTCACTATATTAACCTCTCCCAGCTTAGCTGTTTGTCTTTACATTAAAGACAGCTTCTTTTAAAACAGCTCCAACAATGGTTCATTCTGCCTAGATGACTCATATATAAAATTCTCATTCAAACACCATACCGCCTACAGTTTTATGTATCTAGGAAACAATACTTGACACAGATTTATATGGTTCAATCTTCTAACCTCATCAATCAATTTAGAAAAGTACTGGCATTCCTTACTCTACTGTGTGAGACACAAACTTCTTAGATCAGGTGGCACACATTCAAACCCTTGCCCACATCGGTTCTATATTATGCCACTGAAAAACCTTGACAGCAAACACCAATTTGTCAACACGTATTCAGCGAAATTCACTTCCGCAATTTGCTGAATACTTAAAGGGCAAAAAATACTTGCCCCAAAACTCAATGGAACTAAATCTACCTAAACCAAACGCCCCACACCTCCCCCCAACTAAATATACCAACTCCGAGATTGCACTACAGTAAAGAAAAGGGCAAAATTGTGTGACTGGCCAACCACATCTTTACCTTATAAGTATTCAGCAAATCGCAAAATGAATTTTGCTGAATACATGTCGACAGAGTGGTGTTCGCTGTCAAAGTTTTTTGGTGGCGTAATATAGACCTGCCCACATCTACTAACAGATCTCAACAATGTAAACGGCAACTGTTCCACAACTGTTTTAGCAGGCAGTAATATTGCCACAACTTCCAAAAACACTGCATCAAGATCACCCCCAATCAATACCAGGACTACACATAAAAAAAGCCTAAAATTGCATGCATTACCTTGTAGCATTAACAACAAACAGGCCATACTGGAAGGCTGGTGTTCCACCTAAAATCACAAATTATTGCATACATAGACACCTGGCTCAAATATATTTGCCCCACCCCTTCAAATACTCTGAATAGCATTACCTATGACAGTAGGCCAGTACTAGATTAGGAAGGGAAGGAGTCAGATTTCTTATCAGAATGGATTCATCATTCATTATTGATTTCTCCAGTTCTCAAAATAGTAACGTCAGAGCTCCTAATTGGGTAACTGCTAACCAGCCATAGGAAAATATATGCACCTAACTAATGCTGTAATGTACATTCCTGCACCCTCCTCAGTAAATATCATAAAAGACAGCCATTATGATGTCTTCCCTAAAGGCTTCCCTAATAATACCATTATATCAGGTGACCTCTATGTAAGTGTAAGTGGTGCAGAATTTACCCAGCTCAGCACATTTGAGTCACTAAACAACCTTGAACAGCTATTAAATAATCTTACCACACCAACCTATCTGTCAGGAAACCATACCATTCTAGATTTCATTATTAGAAATATTGGGCATATATTGGTCTAAATGACTGCTGCTGCGTGCTCTCTTGTTGGTCATTCAACAGTACAAAGAATGCATCTAACACTGTAATAGGCTAACTGTTCCCCAAGAAATAAATTTCCTAGAGTAGACCTACTTTTGCACAGCAGTGATTGTTCCCTTTTTTGTCTTGCAAATGACCCAGGAAATTCTCTGCTTCACTTCACCAATAACCTCACTTCTATATAAGATTCAGTCTTCACTTGCTCACTCAGAACCCTGAGGGTTCACAAATGTCACTGGCTCTCTTGTGATATTAAAGCCCTTTATGAAATAGAGGGACAAGATTTGGACAGCCTGGAAACAAAACTCATCTAATACTAACCTCCATCAAATCCATCAAACACTAACATAACAAACTAGAATAGCAACTAACTTTGCCAAATCCAATTTCTGAAAAAAAAATAACAGAGCTAACAAGTCATTTTATGAAAACTAAATACTCTCTTCCAATATTAAAATATAACGATCTTGCCCTACCTGCAGACTACAAAATCTTCATCAATGCTATACTATAGAAGAAATCACTAATTATTTTCAACCCTCTACCCCATCTCACAGCACAATACACAGAACTTTTCTCAGTCAGTCCCATTAGCTGAAAACACAACACTCCATTTCTGAGATATCTTGGTAAGGGAAACCCCTACTACAGAAAAGTCTCCAGCCTTAAAACACTTCATCATAATTCCCTAACTGAAAGAGCCCTATCTCTACTCTTTCTACACTTATAAAAATATTTGCAAAATCCTTGGTGAATAAAGCTTTGACATTTTCAGACAAACCATTTATTTTATCTATTTATTGCTGTTTTAGAGGGAAGGTCCAACTGGCTGAAAAAAAAAACAACTTTTCAGCAGAGGCCTGGTGAGAAAAGATCCTCATTTAATTATTTTATACAATAACTTTGCAATACAGAAATGCAGTTTTAAGACAACAGCAACTTGTAGAAGCCATACATATTGCTCTCAACATAGATACAGAAAATCAGCAGTAATTGCCATGTATATATATTTAGTTTAAGGAAAACAAAACATAATTTCAAGTAGTAAGAAAAAGTACAAAGTTTCATGTCATTCAAAGTAATATATTTCTGTGTTAATATTTCTAATAAGAAATATTTGAGAGGGAGACAAAAGTAGAAAAGGTGATTATTCACTGAAATTGTTTATGAAAAACATATTCTACTGTCACTTCTAAATTAGCCCAGGAAGGAACACTGACAGTCATTTGTTTGACAAGTAAGTTTTTAGCTATGTTTTGAAGGAGACTTGAGGACATTCTTGCCTCCGGCAGTGAAGAATGGTGAGTTGTTTAGTTTGGAGATATGTAGAATGAGTTTGTCAGTAGATTGAAGTTATCTGGATGGAATGTATAGTTGAATGCAGTTGACAAGAAAACATTTGACTGGTTTATGGATGAGGTTATGGATTATGAAAATTCTGGAGTATTTAAGATGGTGGGGTAGTCCTAACCAGTGTAGCACTTTGAGAGCTATGCAGTGATGGGTCCTATAGGGAATGTTAGCAGCAAATTTATCAATCTTATTGTAGCATTGGTTCCATTTTGCTGAGAAGGGAGGATCGTAGGTTAGTAAAGATTTATTTATTATTTTATTTCCAGTTTGATAACCGGGGTTGTCCACTGGGCTCAAGGAACCCGTTTTCAGTGGAGGCCCGGGGAGAAAAGCTCCAAAATTACAAAGATAAATAAAAATACAATACAAAAAACAGTAAAGTAAAGAATACAATAAAAAATAACATAAAATGCAATTATGAATAAGACATAGTGTTATATAGTATTTTAAACAAAAATATAAAATGAAGCCGAGAGTTGTAGCAAAAATGCAGTGCAAATAGAAGAGTATAGAAGACTTGAGGATAGGTCCTGAAGAACATATATGGTAAGTAGGAAGGGTATTGGAAAGTAAACAGAGTAGTAGGAATAAGTACGTAAAAGTAGAGAAAGGAGAGAGAGGTAGTTGAGTAGGGAAGTAAGAGAATTGTTAATTAGAAGGAGAACAAATGTGAAAAAATGTGAAGAAAAAGGGGTAGGGAGTTATAGAAGGGGGAAGGAGGGTAAAGTAAGTTGAAGAGAGTTGGATGCAAATAGTAGATAGAGTCATTTATTAGTCAAATGTTATATAGGTTTAGAAGGAAGAAGTATAAAGAGAGAGAGAGAGACTAGAGAAAGAACACTATGTATGGTATATACATTATATACATTAAAGGTTCATAAGTTATGTTAGAAATGTTGAAGGGAAGCTGTTGGGCAGAATTGCCAAGGTGTAGAAGTAATTAATAAAGAACAGGTAGGAGTGAGTTTATTAGGATTAGGGGGGCAGAGAACAATTACATTTCCAGTTAAGGGAGAGATGAGAATGGAGCTGGGATTTGAAGAGTTCAAAGTTATTGGAGGTTCTTATTGAGGGGGGAAGAGAGTTCCATTTTTTTGCTAAGGAGTAGGATAGCAGATACTGGCCAGCGGGACGTTTTGGTTTGTGAATAGAAAGTTGATTTTGTTGTGCGGATCTTAGGGGTCTGTGATGAGTATAAGAAGGAAGGAGGTTTGCTAGAGCAGGGCATGCAGTAGGATTATTGATTAATTTGTGGGCTGTAGTGAGTTGGAGGTAGTTGAGGTAGTTGGGAAGTTCTAGCCACTTTAGTATGTGAAGGGAAGAGCAATGATGGGAGGAGTGTTTAGATTTAGTGGCAGATTTGGAGATTTTGTTGTAGCAGATTTCTAGTTTTGCGGAGATGGAGGAAGCAAGGTTGGTTAGTAGAGGGGCACCGTATAATAGAGAAGGTAGTAAGTAGGAAGTGGCAAGAGTATGCCTGGTAGAGGGAGAGAGGAAGTGTGAGTTTCTGTATAGTAAACCAAGTTTTTGATAGGTTTTTTTTTATATTTGATTGGACATGCATATCGAATTTTTGGTGTTTGTCGATAGTATAGATAGGTGCATGGTAGAGAAGTGTGGGCAGAAGGAGGGAGAAGGCAATATTTTCTCTTGTGGGATTGGTCAGGAAAGGTTTAACCCTGCAGAGGGTGCTTAGCCTTTGAATTTTTTTTTTTAATTATATGCCATATGTTGTAGTCAAATTTCAGATTTTCATCTATGTATATGCTATCAATTTAATGTAAAGGACAAGCTCAATGTTTGCATTGTTAGTAGAGGTAATAGTGAATGTACATTTCTGAGTGTTTGGGGTAAAAAGCATAAGATTTGTTTTTTGGTGGGGTTAACAAATAATTGTAATTTGATTAGCCAAATTTCTATTGACATGAGGGAGACTTGAGTTATTTTTGTAGATTGTCTAGGGTTTTGGCTGAGCAGATAAGAGTGGAGTCATCAGCGTACTGTAGTACAGGGGTATTTTATGTTATGGTGCAGAGGTCATTGATGAATATATTCAAGACAATGGGGCCAAGAATGTAACCTTGGGGAGCACTTACAGTTATGGGAAGATAGGAGATTTAAAAATGCCTTCACTAACACCACAGCCTTATAAAGCCAAATAACAGTAGTAGCAGGAAAAACTAGTAAACAGACACAACCTATGACTCGAAGACATGGAAGCCTTGCAGAAGACAAACCAAGCTAACTTCATTGGATATCACAGACAAGATTAAATGCTTTCATCAGCAAAATCAATTAGAGTTCATCAGAACCTCTCAAGGTGTTTTTTTTTTTTGACAAAAGTGCTTAACCTTGTTTGTGATATACAATAAAGTCAGCCTGGATTGTCTTCTGCGAGGCTTCCATGTCTTTGAGTCATTGGTAGTGTCTGTTTACCACCACAGTCTTACTTACAGAAACTGACTCCATCTATTGTAACATCAGGGATGGACTTTTCACTGTTAATACATTTATATATATGACCAGAGCATTCAAAACTGTTAACCACAGCATTCTACTTCTGAAGCTGAACAAACAATATTGGCCAGAATACTGTCAAGTGGTTCTAAAGTTAGATGGAGAATAGAACATTCCAACTCCACACTAATAATCTGTTATTATCATCACATGCCACCCTAAACACCAGAGTGCCCCAAGGTTTGGTTTAGGGTTCTATGCTGTTTTCATTATTTATTATTGATCTTATAGATGACCTTCCCTCTTATGTACACTGTACATAAGACTGTATCAAGTATCTGATTTTTTATTTTCATGAATATTCATGTTGTCTTCTACTACACTTTTGGGTCATGGCTGAGAAGGGTCTTCAGACCAGCCCACCTAACTGGTTACCAAATAGTAAATTAAGACATAAATAAGATTTAAGGTTGTATGAAAGGAGGTATAACAGACACATGCTCTTTGACTGAGGAATAAGCTAAACAAAGTTTGAGTAAATAATTCATGTAGCCAAGCCACTTGAAAATGGCAACTTTGAGATTCCAAGCCTCATTTCTATACCCAAAATGAACAATTTTCCCCTTTTGGATATATATTTTTCTTATGTAAGTCTCTCAACCTCATTGAGGATCTTTGCAAGAATGCTGAAGAAAGGGTAAAGTTGTCAGGAGTTAGAATTCATATCTCCATGTTGAAAATTTCAAAATTGGATGTAAAGCTTCTCCAACCAATTAATACATTAGAGGAAGCAAATTAGTCTGATGGGAGCTGAACTACATTAGTCATAGAAACAAAGATTATCTTCCCACTCTAGAACCACTTGAATCAGCAGGATGTTGCCCATCCTCATTTTGTGAAGCACTTTCTAAATTAAAAGGAATAGGGAAAAGGTGCACATAATTTGCTAAATCCATAAGAAGGATAAGGCACCTGATTTCCACGGCTTTAGAAAGTAAAGCAGAGAAAAGAACCTCCGGACATAGTCATTGAGATGAGTAGTAAAAAGTCTATTTCAAATGTGCTTGAGAGAGAGATATTATCCTGTGAAACAGTACCTTCTTCAGTTGCCATTTGCAAGTTAAGTAAAAGTTTCTGCTGAGAGGTTTGCCAGTACATTGTTGGACTAGAAGATAAACTGTTGGTAAAGACAAACAGTGCTGAACTGTCCACTACTATATCACCACATGCTTATCTGTACAGCTGGTATGACTCTCTTCCCATTTGTTTGTTGACTTCATCAGTGCTGCGTTGTTTCTGTTGATCAAAACAAGACCGAAGTTAAGCTGGTTTGAAATGCTACTAGAGCTCTAAAACAGCCTTCATCTCCTATAAATTGATATACAGGATCTTTTGCTGATGCTTCCACAAATTATGCACTGACACAGTGTTGAAATTCGCTCCTAATATATACTGTGATGAGTCTGTTGTAGTGGTGTGAACATGGCAGATTGAGAGGAATCCCAACTGAGAAATTGTGATAACCTGCCCATGAGAGCAATTCCTTCTTTACTGCTTTGAGAACTACAGATGGAGTTGATGCATGACTCTAAAAACGGGGGTGAAGTTGGCACTAAATCAATCTGCCAGGATATTGGCAATATCCTTGGGATCAGTATATTTAATGCCATTCTGTTGTAGCTCAGAGCATATCTGTGCATTGCCATTTAGATTCTTGACATAACTATAGAATGCCTTGTGGTTGTCTTTGGAATCTTTGGAAATTTTATTTTCATAACTAGCTTTGGAGGATTTTATGAGGGATCTCAGCTTCTTACTGAGGCTGGTAAGGGAGTTTTTTGCATCCTGGGATTTTCCACTTTTCTGGAACAGTTTCTTTCTTCTGTTGTATAGTTTGTTTATGGCAGGGGACCACCAGATTGGCTTCCTGTTTAGGAGGAGAGTGTCTTGTTTCTATTTGGGATGGCACGATTCATGCACGAGTGGATGTGCTCATACAGTGCCTTAGTGTAGGATTCATCAGTCGAACTTCCAGTTCCTGTCTGCATGGGTGTTATGAAGTTTGTCACTAGGAGTTTGAAATAGTTGGCTATGAGTAGGTAAAGTGCCTGCAAAAGGTAAGTCAGTTTATTTGTATACAGAAAATGTGATTCAGAAAAACCTTTAGCTGAAATGAGGCAGACTTTATTAGCAGCTAATTTACATGGTTTGAATTGTTTCTTTTTTACCACTTGTGCAAAAAGCACTTTGTGACAGTTGTATCTTCTTTTGGCCATACTTCATTAAGTCTGCACAGCCACCATGCTTCACAACTGTCCAGAAGTCTGCCGAATCTCCCTGATGTTGCCACATATGTTTGGTCTGTCCCTCATGAACTTTTACACATTCTATTAAACCATAGCTCTCAACCTCTTGGTGCTAGAAATCTGGACAAAATGTAACAAAGTAGGGGGACAAAGGCCCAAGAATAGGGACAAATTTTAAATACTGGTCTTATAAACTTAGAAGGTTGTTAGACTAACAGGGTTTGTGTTAACATGCATTTTCTGAAGGCTATGAAGTCTGAAGCTCAAATGTACATTATTATTTAGTGACTTCAATCCTCATATCATCTCAGTAATTTGCCAGAAAATCACAAACTTAATGAGGAGCAGACTGCTTTATAAATTGAGCATATAGCCCTCTCAACTGTCCCCGATTTTTTGGCTCAAAATGTGCTCTTCCCCTAATAATCCCTCCAAAAATAGCAATTTTGGAAAAATGGAAAGTTTGAATTGATTAAGAACAACTTGTAACAATCAAGTTATAGGATTACTTGAACATGTAGATTCTTTTTTTTTGTTAGCTGCTCAAGTAGCAGTAAGTTAATTAAACCAATATTCTTTGACAAGGTTCCTCCAGCGCTATTGTGGTGCTTTTTATATGTCTGAGATCGTAAGATGCAGTAAGCTTTAAATAATACTGTGTTAAACCAGGGCAGCGTATTTAATTAAAGTAGTTTTTGTGGGAGCAGACCAAAAATATAAGGCAAAAATCTGGACAGTTGAGAGGTACGTATTAAACAATGAGGATTTCAGTCAGTTGATTAGGCTAGATGTTAGGGTGTCATAACTTTTATTGTTTAGAAAATTCATGCTGATGCAAAACCTGTTGTTCTATTGTTTGTTTGTATTTTCGGCTTTTCCCGGTTAGGGGTTGCCACAGCAGAACTCTGGTCCGCTAATGATTGGCAATAGATTTATATGGTGCCGAGTTGCCAGCCCGACGCCCATCCTTCAGCGAAGGCACCCCCATTCACGCATGTCTTTCGGAGGCCACTCGACCGCAGGGAGGACATGTTCTATTAATAAAGTGAATTAGAGTAATATTTAAAATTGTCCCTGTTTTTTCCATTTATGCATTCATTATTTTTGGCTTTACACATAACTTTTTGATCAACAACATTGAGTGGTGTGACAGACACCCCACCTCCCACAGACATTCCTACACACACACACACGCACACAGACATCCGCTCAACATTATACCTTCCCCACACACTTGACTAGACTCACTGATGCATTGACACAGTTATACACACACACACACACACACACACACACACACACACACACACACACACACGTTCGATCTCCTACCTAACCTCCCTCGTACCTACTACAACTATCGAGGCAGATACACACACAGTCATTTGACTCTATTTATACCCCTACACAGATAAGCACACAAAGCCACACTTGCAGACACTCATATTGCCCCACCACCTTGTATCCACTAAACTTTGTTGAAATTACCTGCAATACAGCTTCATTTATTGACCTCAATGGACAACTGCAGCCTTTCAGCAAAGATACATTTCTTGGCTGAACATAAAGTAAATCAGTAGCTTCAGGCATTTCTAGAGCAGAGCACATACCTAATTAGCATTAGTCATTCCCCTGGATCATCTCATTAGCATGTATTATGGCCGATGGGAACACCATCCACAGCGTTGCTTCTTCTTATGGATGAATTACTGCGGTAAAGTGGTCTCTGAATTAGAAAGGGTTACCTTGAGGGGCTGGCTGCTTATGTTAGGGCTTACCACTTATAATCTCATGATAGCCTTTTCTGAATTCCAGGCATATTTAATAATATAGGAATCAAGATGCTTAGAATTGGTTTTATTGAAGGAAGAGGGTACCTTATAATACTTATTAACCAGTTCAATATTATGAATACCCACAGCTGGACTATATGAATGATCATGGTTTTTATATTGTTACATTCATTAGGGTTAGCATTAATAATTACTGTAAGATCCACTAACCTACTTGATGCAGTTCATATGTATAATCATCTTTGTTTTATTGTTTATCTGTATGTTTCTGTTTTTACTTTTATAGTTGTTTATATACTGTACTTCACATTTGGAATATTTTTGCCAGGCATTCTCTGAAAATGGGTCACTGGTCAGTTAGACTATACTGGTTAAAAAAATGAAAATAAAGAAATAGTACATTTTATTTAAGACACCCCTTTTATAGAACATATCCATAATTTACTAAGTCTCAGATAAAAGATAAAACCTCATCATGATAGGTACACTTCGGTCTTAGCAGTCCTCCATACCGGAGTGATGAGAACGGTACAGGCTGGCTGACAGCTATGGCCATGTAAGTAGTGAAGTGCACTGGCAGGTTTATTTTACAACTTACTAATCAACTTTTACTATCACTAACTAGTTAGGTAGTATCAAGATAATCAATCACATGTGAAGCTACATGGTGAGAAAATGGTAAACCAAATGTACTGCCATCAAACGTGGACAAAAAGTTATTCATTGCATGGGGACTCTGAAAAAAAAATCAAATTGCCAATATTAAAAAAAAGTAGGACCTCACATTATTACCCAATCGGGCTGTCTTATATGTTTTTTCTATCACCACTTTGTTTTTATTAAGTAACATTAATTTGTTTCTCTCCATTAACCAATGAAGAAAGCCTTTTAATTCACTCTACTAATGTTTGTATGATTCTGAATGCTCTCAAGTTTGTATAAGTTTTCCTCATTTAAAGAGAATTGTAAAGCTTTCAAATATTTAGGCATTGTAGCTGCACTGAATTTGTTGTAATATTTAAAGCTATCACAGTTGTGATCTTTTCCTAAGGTTAAGGTATTTTGTGGAAAGTTGTCAGAAGCACGGTTATTAACAGATTTAGACAGAGAGCAGTCCTTGTTACATTTTGATGAAGTATTCTGCAAAAGCCATTACTATCTCTACTAAATCTTGATATATAGCCCAGCTCCAATAGCATACAGGGAGAAAGCACTAACTATGATCCAGGTGACCCAAGTTTGATTATGTTCTCAGTTGACTGTTGTGTGAATCTGATGATTATGTCTATCACTGGGGGAGGGGGTCATGAGAGACCACAATCCTCCAGAAGGAGGATCAGTGAAGCAGAGAACACCTTGGAATGTGTGTGCACACCTCAGCAAATCACAAACCATGCATCACTGAGGCACAAAATCATGGTCTCACACAGAGAAGATGTAGTGACCCCACATACCTGCCATCTGCCCAAAATGTCACACAGCCTCCATTTTTTGTCTCATGTTTTTGGTTTGTTCTTCATAAAATGTGTAGTTTTCTGGCAGATCATTGAGAATAAAAGTCACTAAATAATGACAGACATTTGAGTTTAAGACTTTATTTCCTTCATAGAATGCACGTGAAGTCAAAACTCATTATCATACTTCTAAGAGCAATATTTAAAATTTGTGCCATTCATTCCTCATTCTTCTTGGCTTTCTCCTGAATTCTTGTGCTGAGAAGTTGAAAGGTATAGTGGTTCTCATGGTAGTGATGGTCACAAATCGCCCATACAGGGGAGAGTTAGAGACATGATAGAAATGCCCTTTCTGCAAGCATGCCACTGAGGGCAATACCCACCTCCATGGATGCCGACCGACAGCCCCTCTGTATTCCTTTTGCCTCTTTGCTGGATACATCCATATAGAGGAATGAATGGGCTCGAGTCTAATAGGGAAGACCTGAAGGTTGGCTGATACAGAAGTAAAAAAATATGTATTAAAAATTCTCTAAATGCATAACAAGCAGAAAGAGCCTAACAAATGAAGATACAAATAGGAGATTCTGGCTTGCACAGGTGGATCTGACATTTATGGAGAAAAAATATTTGGAAAAGATGCAGCTGCACTGGTAAGCAACCCATATGTCATGAATGCTACAGTGACAGAGGGGACTAGCTTCCCTGCAAACATGAAGAGTAAATAGCTTTATACAGCACACACCTAAATATGGCCTTGATTTCTTTCTTTATATACTGTATTAAAAGAGCAGCCACACAGCAGCATTAGAAACAAAACTGCATGCAGCTGGATTCATTTGTCTGTCTTGCACGCAGTGAGTGCTGGGATAGGCTTCAGCTACCCTCAACTCTAAAATGGACAAAGCAGGTACTACAGAAAGAATGAATGAATGAAAAAATGAATGAATGACCACACATATTATATATAAGCTATAGGCATGCAAAAATATACAAGGTAACAGCATTCATTATTGCAACCAAGGAAAAACAAGAGGTTGGCTACCTTGTTTAATACTATTTACAGCACATGCTAAATATGCAAAGAATTACACCCATATATCTGCTCATAGTGAATCATGCACACATTTCTGAATATTCCATCAACAGAAAAGAAGAGGAAAATTATTTGAAGATTCATTTATTTAATTACTTCATTAGTCTGAGCTTTCAGCGTCAATTTTTGTGACTCTGAGTTGTTAGTCAAGCTTATATTATGCACACCTTTCAGTTATCTGAAGCTTTCTCTCATAACCCAACTCTTTCTTCTTGCATAGTAAACATACTGAAGCCTTTCAGTCTTACCTGGTTTCGACCTGGAGTTTCTCTCATAGGCCCATCACCACCTTTGGTATCCTTTTTAAACTACTCCTGACCTACCATTTCCATGAAATGGTTTTGTTGTCATTGTTTTAATCAGTTTACAAAAAATTCAGCGTAGTAGCTATCTGGCTAGCATTCATTACTGTTTTAGAATGCAGCCGAGTAACTGCAGGATTAATGGATTTGAACAGGGGAAAGGTCCTGGGGAATGAAAGCTTGTTGATAACTTGGTGAGATTTTTTTTTGTCAGCAGGTGAGGTGAAAGCTGGATTCAGTATGGAGCAGCACTTTACAATCTCAAGGAATCTTTATATAATGTAATGGGTAATCTGGAATTAACGTTCATATGACATGCTGTCTAGCTGAAGTATTCTATTACTTAAGTTGAAAATGAATTTATTGTGGAAAAACTTTATTTTGCACTGCTTGACTAATGCACTGTTTTATATATATATATATATATATATATATATATATATATATTTTTTTTTTTACTGCAGAGATCTTTCCTTCCTGAATTCCACTGAAAATATTTTCGTAGTTAACAAATGTCAATAAATAACTAAAAAACAGTAAATAAGTATTATTGCACCACCACACAGATATAACTCCATTATACCTCTAAACCGCTTAGAGAAATAAATCTGGACAAAGCCTAAAATAATTGTGGGACAAAGGCCCACAAATAGGGACAGATTTTTAAACATTGCTCTTGTAAACTTAGAAAGTTGCTAGAATAATAGGATGTGTGTTAGCATGCATTTTCTGAAGGATACAAAGTCTGAAACTCAATGTATGTCATTATTCAGTGACTTTATTCTCAGTGATTTGCCAGAAAAGCACATATTTTATGAAGAATAGACCAAAAATATCAGACAGAAATCTGAACAGTTGAGAGGTATGAACTCCATCAAGAGAGTTTGAAACTTGGGTGTTGCACACTTGCTGGGTAACATTATGCCGACAAGTACTATTCACAAATTCAAGTTATATACTTTGGGGAAACAGTTTATAAGTAGGATTAATGGAGTACTTACAGAAGGTTATTTGCAATTACTCACCTAGTTTGCTTTAAATCAGGAACAGTTTAAACCTTGTTTTCGATAAAGGTGCAGCACATCCTTTCTGTCACAGAAAAACATTCTTAAGTGTAATGCAGGAAACTCAGACAATAATAAAATACAATTTAAATGTACTAATCTTTAAAATAAAAACTTGCAGAAAGGCACTACAGTTTTAGTCTCTACATTACACAAAACAGTACAGCGTTGTAAGAAATCATTAAGGAAAGCACTGTGTATCAGTGTAGCATGATATGTCATAAAAACATAATATGTACAGGCCATCACAATATCGTATTTGTTCAGTTAATACACAGCAAATTAATTGATTCAGATGGACCTTTTTAATATACCATAAGGTCTCATCAGGCTCACAAGCACACACACACACACACACACACACACACACACACACACACACACACACACACACACACACACACACACACACAGTTCTGTGAATTTACAAAATAATACAAAATACAATACAGTTCAACAGAATATGGGGATTGCTGATTCAACTGTACTTGGGACTGAACCTGGGCTCACTGTTAATGATAAAAGTCTGCATTATGGCAACTTCCTTTCTGGTCAGTTTCCACTGTAGTAAGTGTGTGGTGCAGAGTTATGTAGGACAGGAATCATTCCACATTTTGTGGTAGCAGGAAGAACCTCATTACCTTACCTGTACTATCTATCTTAAGCAATACATCCTAGGACGCTATCAGCCTCTCTGGACTAACATTTATTAATTTTTATACTACTTATCTTGAAAACCCCAACTTCTAAATCCCACTCATGTTCCCTTATTTCATTCCCTACCAACCTCTACAGTGTAATATTACCTCAAATCCATCTTAAACTGCTCACCTTTCAAATGCCACTTGTACTGTTACAGCTTTCTGACTGATTTCCTACTCTAACTTTCCAATTGCCCTGTTATAATATGCTGCATCCAAATCTTCCCCTCCCACTACTCTTTTCTACAGTATACGTTTGCACTTCTAAATATTTCCTTCATACTATACACTCTGTCTGTGCGACACACACACACACACACACGCACACACACGCACACACACGCACACACACACACACACACACACACACACACACACACACACACACACACACACACACACACACACACACACACACACACACACACACACATACTGTTTCTAATAACTACACTTCTCACATTTATTTTACAGTCTAGGCATCCCACTCTCTTTATACTACAACATTCATTCCTAAGCCAGTCCACAGTTGGGTACAAATTAATGAGGAAATATGTAGACTGACATTGGCATAAACAGGATGTTACAGATAAAGCTGTGGTGTTGCAGTGAGGTAATTGAGGCAGGGAGATTCGGTATGTAGGCTCTGAAAGTAACATATATTATTCAATACAAGTATTGGTGCAGGAGGATCTTAATGTGCAATCTCCTCTTTTTTAATGATGCAATCGCAAATAACAGCTAATGCTAATGCTAATGCTAATGAGTCATGTGCTCTTCTCCATCATTGCCTACCTACTACTTTGATTTATGCTGTTTAGTGATTCAGAGATTTCAAAGGCTGGAGGAAAAAGTAAACACGTTCAAAAGGCATTCATGAGCGTGGCCAAAAGGTATTTAGCAAACTATTCTAATACTATGCCAGTGGGGCGACAGAGTAGTCACAGGCACACAATCACGGTATCAAAGCCACCAACAGAGTAAGGAGGATCAAGATAGAATATAAGCCATGATCCCCTGCCATAAGGAAGTCACTAAAAACCTCAGTAAAGGTAGTTTTAGTGTTATGGTAGATGCATGCTAAAACTGAATGACATGGATTAAAAAAGCTATGAGATATCAATTGGGAATATGTTGTTCTATTTGTATTGTTGAAGGTACGGTTCATCGAACCATACTTTATCGAAAGTGCATTTTGTCGAAAATGCACTTTCATTAAAGAAAAAAAAAAAGAAAAAAAAACATGCAGTTTGCATGTACCGTTAGTTGTACATCAACGTATACTGTTGATGTACAACTAAGGAAACTCCTGTTGAGATTGTGGTACAATGGGGATAAGGGAATATTCCCTTTTCTCCACTGTAGTGCAATCTCAGAGTGAGAATAATAAAGTAGGGGGGGTGCAGGGAGCGCAACCCCCCACATGGGTTTAGTTTGCTATTTTTTTTTTTTACATTTTACTGTTTTTGTTCCGCGAAAGTGCATTTTCGATATAATGCACTTTCGCGGAAGTGTTTTATCAGAAATACAGTTCGATGAACTATATTTTTGATAATACAACGTGGACCCATTTTCACATAAACTGCCTTATTTAGAACTTTACCAATAGGCATATGTTTACAGACTGGGTGGCAATGGGGATTAAATGAAAGCAAAAAAGTTTTTAATGAGGAGATAACAGTTTAGAAACTTGCTGGTCCAGTGAAGTTAGACAAGATTTAACTAGCTTCAGTGGACCAGGATCCAGGCCACAATAAGCACAGTACAATAATGAGTCAATGTATCAAACTACACCTTAGCAGAAGCCTTTGACATCCACAACATACTGCATCATGCATACACATATCATGTGACAGGACGGCTTAAACAGGGCAGCCTTACGAATAAAAAAAAGTCAGCATGCAGCATCCCCACACTGCTTAGAGAAGAAACCTCTAGAAGCAGTAAGAAGGGCCAGGGTGCACAAACTGCCTGGTACTCATACGAGTGCCATCTGAAGATCTGATATGGTAAAAAATCCTCACTAGACACATACAGCCTTATTACCTGAGGTTTCCATTACATGCACAGCAACAAGTATCCATACTGTGCCTGTCTTGCACCAAATGCTTCCTCTTCCATTTGTGTTTCAACTAATATCATATGTTTTGGTGCACCCAGATCTCAGACTCAAACTATGCTCATGCCAAGCAATCGATCTAGAATGTACAGGCATTATGATGACAATACCCAATGTGCCCATTAAGACCATGTTATAGGACCTGACTAGCATTTCTGAAATGTCAGGCATTGATCTCCACCAACAGCTGTTCCATTATAGGCACCAGTATACCACAACGGATATGTAAATATCTACAATGAATCAGTTCAGCACTGGGTAGGAAAACGCAAGGAAGACCTGGTTTAAAATAAACCGGATGATTGTCTGGTATTTAATGCAGAAGATTAAGTCTTTAGGCTGTTAATAAGATACTTCCTGTATCAAAGGTACAAGGTTTGATTCCTTCCAAACTCATTTGTCTACTGTGTGACACTGTGCAATTCACTTAACTAGACACTGATGCTGGGTTGTCCTTGAAAAGGGACACTTATGTGTAATGGGCTTACCGAGTTAACAAGTATATAAAATAAAATAAATAAATAAAAATATGTCTTTCCAAGAGATTGGTTCCACCACCAAATCCCTAGTCTCTCTAGACCAAGCTGGAAAACCAAGTTCATTGATTCTCCATGACTTCGGATAGCAGTGATAACACCTGAGTAAAGCAAAATCTCTTTAAAAGCTTGTGAAATTCCATTGGGAAGTTATCTGTGTCATCATCAACCTAGGAATTAAAAACTCCCAGTACTAGCTATCTTGAGAAGCTAAGCACAACATTGATATCTGATCCAGAAAGACTCTAGCAGATGTAATCCCAAGTTTCCTGGAGACTGGGACACTAATAGAAATCTGCAGTTCACTCCTCCCCCAAGAACACACTGAAATTTCTTTTTTTTTCATTTACACAACCAACTAGGTTATCTAAACATTTGATGTAAAACACTTGCCACAGCAAATACTGTCCAGGTAATGGTTTTGAATAACATGGATATTTGAATAACACAGAGTTCAAAATTATCATCCAACTAGGTCTCCAATATAAATGCCACATCAACAGTACTGAGCAAGTTTGATACAATGCCACATACATTTCTAATTGACCAGGAATCAACAAATACAGTCCTAGGTAGTAAGCCAGGGATCAGATCCAGCTTAAAGAGCAGAAATGAGCATCCAGCTCCCAAATGTACTCCTACAAAAAAGGAGCCACATGGCACTTCACCCCAGACAGCAGCTAGAAACCCCCTTCCAACTCGGTCCCCCAGATCAGGATTCATGGCAACAGAATGCCTCCATGCCCCAGACAGTGACTGAAGGTGATCCCCAGTCTCCTGCATATCAAGAATATTAGGGTGTCAAACAGAGCAACGCCCAATAAAGTGAAGAGCAAGCACAGTGTCTTTTGTACCTTCTCACAATAAAACAACTACCAACAAATAAATAAAATACAGCCAGTCAGTAAGCTGTAGTTATTTAAAAAAAATGCTGCATAATGGGATAATATACCTTGAAAAATAAAATATGTTTAGATTAATGACAGAAAAATGCAATTACCAATTGTTATCAATAAACTTACAGGAGAAAATAAGATACTGTAGAAAAGGATAACAAGAGTTTAGCCATGGGTGCAAAAAAAAACATCCTAAAAAAATAGTCTTTGAATCAGATGGTGGACTTTTCAAACAATATGTGATTTTCACATTGTGATGCCTTTCCATAAGGGTGACATTACAACTGACCCAGGTAATTATAGACTTATCAGCATTACAATCCTTGTTTGCAAAGCCACAGAATGTATTATAAGTACCCTCATAGGTTCATGGGATGATACTAGGTTATTGGCCTGGAGGCCCTTATAAGCCTAGCCAAGAATTTCACCCATGTTCCCTCAAAGTCAGCACCTGTTTCCCCTGTCTAGCAGGGACACAGGTGGGATTCAAGGGGTATATCTTCTATTTCCCATCCAGTTGTCCAGGTTCCTCTTAAAGAGGGCTACAGAGGTACTCTGCTTAACATGGAGAGGGAGTTTATTCCACAGACAGGGGAGTCTTTGGAACACAAATTTATCCCGCCAACAAATTCCATTAATATCACAGACCAGGTTAAGGCCTTGCATGCAGGTTGTGTGAGTGGAGTTTGTCTTATGGATATGCAGCAACTCCATCAAGGCTGGGTCTGAAATGGCTTTGTATACCAGACACAGATCACCTCTGAGCAGTCTGTATGAGACTGAGTAGAGGGACAGGGCTTTCAGCCTATCTGTATAGGATAGGTGTTTGAGTCCCTGGATTGTCCTGGTCATGAACCTCCGTGGTCTCTCCAACTGCTGCATTTGCTTGGCAAGGTACATGCCGAAGGGGGCATTGTACTCGATAATGGGTCTGATAAGGGAGGAGTACAGGGATGTTATGATCTCCTTGTTCCTGGATGAAATACCCTTATTTATGAGGTGGGCCATGTAGAAAGCCTTCCATAGAATGGAGGCAACATGGTGGTCAAAAGTCAGGTTGCTATCAACTTGGGTGCCCAAGTCCCTCACGAATAACTGCATGCTTAGTACATTGTTATTAATGTGATAATTAGTGGAGGTGACATTTTCCCCAAAGGGGATAATGATGCATTTCTTGGCATTCAGTTTGAGGCCATGCTTCTGGCACCAGTCATTAGTTTGGGTAAGGCCCTCTTGGAGGATGTTCACATCCCTAAAGGAATTTAAGACAGTGCCCAGCTTGCAGTCATCTGCAAACTTGGTCATCCACAGACCACTGGTTTTGGCTTGCACCTCAGAAGAGTATATCCCAAATAGTAGAGGCTCCAAGACCGATCCTTTGGGTACACTGCTCTTTACGGGTCTACTACTAGAGGTGGCTTCCCCTACTTTGACTGAGTGGGTTCTATCAGTGAGCCAGTTAGCTACCCATCTGGTAACCTAAGGGTTGATGCCTAGCTGGGAGAGTTTATCTATTATGCCTGAGTGGGGAATAGTGTCAAAGACTTTGGCTAAGTCAAGGTAGGCAGTGTGCACCATCTTCCCCTCAGCCATGGCTTAGGTGACTGTTTCAAAGAAGTCAACCAAGTTTAACAGGCATGATCTCCCTTTGACAAAACCAAACTGTGCGGGGTCAAGTGTTTGAAGGTTGCCAATGTTGTTGTTTATAAGGAAAATGATAATCTGTTCCATGGCCTTGCAGATCAGGCTAGTTAGGCTGATGGGCCTATAATTGCCGGGGTCAGTGGACGCTCCACCTTTGTGTAGACAGTGGCTGTTCTCCATTCAGCTGAGATGAAGCTGGTTCTTAGGCTTTGGTTGAATAAGGTGCCTAAAGGAACTTAGAGCTCATGCCTGAGCTATTGTAGGATACAGCCTGGGATGTTATCGGGTCCCATAACGACTGTATTTTTTGCCTTTGAGAGGGCATTAAGGACCTGCTCTCTGGTGAAGAGGGGAGGGGGGCAGGTGCTGGGGATGTCCTCCTTTACTGAAGGGCAGGGGGGTGAAGTTTTCACTGAACCTGTCTGCCAGCAGGTTGGCTATATCTATGGGATTTGTGTATCTGGTGTTATTGACCACCAGTTCAGAGCAGATTTGGGTGTTGCCTTTGAGATTGCGGACATATGTGAAGAAAGCTTTGTGATTATCCTTGGTGGATGTGGCCAATATGGACTCAAAGTTAGCCTTACAGGATTTCATCAGTGACCTATGTTGGTGCTCATATAGTTTTTTGTGTAGGCTTGAACACTAGCGCTAGTATCAACTGAAGGGACGGTGGCTGTGAAGCTGCTTATACATGCTCTGTGGAGATTGTAGTCAGCTTTGGAAAAGCTGTTATCCAGCAATGGCTTTATGAAGGCTAGATTCTGTCTACGGAATCTGGTAAACTTTGAAAGGGTTACGGAGTCTCTAGGTGGTGGCCATGCAGTACAAGTGGTGTATCTTGATCTGGCCAAGGTCCTGTACACCATTACCCGGGTAGGCATCCCACAGAAGATAAATGTTTTAAAAATCAAAGTTGCCCTAAAAACTAATAATAATCTATACACTGCTTTAATTTTTCCCAGATGATGTGAAAGACCTGTTGTTCTGTACAGAAGGGGTGTTGCACTGTTCTTCTTCTGCACATTGAGAATAGTTTGTGGTTAGAGATGGATTTGTCCACCAAAGAAACTCTTGTTATCTTGAGGATGAAAGGTCATTCTTTCTATAGAATCTGATGACTGGTTGTAGCTATTTTTAAGAGTTCATCAGCGTCTTCTCATGTATACCCTTGCATAAGGAATGAGACAAATGCAAGAAGAGATAAATCTCATGGCCTTCTGGCACTATCTTGTATTTATTGTCTGCTGTTTTGAAATATATCATAACAATCTGAATTTACAGCTGTTTCTCTTGAGACAGAAATACTTTCATCTGGGCAGAATCTAGGCTAGACCTTGTAAGAGTCACTGAAGACGCATGGGTCAGGGAAGTTTTCTTGTAGGTGATTGTGAGTCTCAAGAACTGCATCGAAGAACTGAAGTGCTACACTCACAAATTTCTGGGATTGGCTACTTTCAGGCAATTTTTCTGGAACGGAAAGGTGATTCTGCTTTGGATCCTGAGATGTGCAAAAGCAGTAGATGAACATATGCTAAATATTCTAGAGCTGTCAATACCCCATATTGCAGACTTACAAACTGAAAATGCTGACAAGCTAAGCAAAATATGATGCACTTTCTGTGAGATGGCCTTATTGGGATATGCAAATTATTCAGCTTTGCCACATAGCAACTTTTTTCTTTGAAAGGCAGAACTGCTTTCAGTGTTAACATCCTGAATCTCTTTGCTTAGATAAATGTGCTTGTTCTGACAAATGTAGTACAGGTCTTAAAGTACTGTCTTTTTTGGGGACCAGAAATAGCTTGGAATAGAAGCTTAGTCATTTTTAATTTTGTGGCATCCACTCTGCTGCCTTCTTTAACAGCACATGACCAACAACAACAGTGGCTGTGTGTCCTAATTTGATGGAGTGTAAAGGATGGAATGTAACCGGTTTCTCTAACAGTTCTGTTCTGCAATCCCAAACTATTATTTTAAGATGCCAACTGTCTGCAGTTATTGACCATCAAGCAGGCAGGTACAACTAGAAACTGCCTCCCAGGAGTACTGGCAATGTGAAGGGGAGTTACAGCACATCATCACTCTAAACTCCTGAGTCAGGCACGTCTTTTCATGATCATTTCTGACATGGGCATCTACTGCATAAAAGGCAAACCTGAGGGCATGGACCACAGTTTTATCAGCGGTAGAATCATGTTTCATGTTTTAAATGTAGTCTTTATCATCCGATTCTGATACATATATATTTTTTTTATGTTTTTGTATCTGGGCCGGGTGATCATTTAATTTATTGCTCTATGGCCACTTTACCAACTACATACACATTCCTGCCACACTTGCCCAGCAACCTCAACTCATTATCAAAGAATTAAGTGGCCAGTGATTCTGGATTTCTAGACTATGCTGTGGAGGAGAAAAAGATGGCATAAGGATCTGATCCGAGAATGCCATACAGCTATCTACTTCTGCTGCTGCTCTGGGAAGCTTGTCTGATCTTTTGAGTACTAGTGACTGGATGCCAGGATATTATTAGCCTTAATAGCATCCTGAAATCTATAGAACAGAGGAAGGATAGACCACTTTGACTGTGGGAAATGTATCATTGTCATGCATGTTCTATGAAAGATGGCTGTCTTGCTGGCCAGTTAAAATACTTTCCCATAGATAACTCTGTTTCAAAAAATGTAGCATATTTAGCAAGGAAGCTAGAGGGCTTTGAGAATGTAACCTCATAATCTGCATCAGGGTAGAAACAGTGTTCATGATGAGCAGGATGTTTACATCTTCTACTTTGGAGGATAAAGGAACCTTTTTTAATACATTCTCTTATTCTCAAGTATCCACACTGTTGATAACACAGATTTGCACTCTTTAATACAAAATGCAGATAGATAGATATATGCTGGTCTAGATTAATACGTATATAGGTCTCTGCTGTTGAGTAGTGGTTTCTTGTCTAATGTTAAAATATTCAAACACAATTTATAGTCAGAAGTAGGAAATTATCTCAGAGGAATGTTTGCAGTGGGTTCTGCAGGGGCTAAGATCTGTTTAGTACTTACTATTCTAAGCTAATGAAGCACTTTTATCTATTTGTAATTTGGCATCTAGGAACACTGTGACACAGTAATAAGATGTCTGCTCCAGACTGCTAGCCTAACCTCCTGTCACTGTCCTACATATTCTCCCTGTTTCTGAGTATTTTTTCTCTGGGTACTTCAGCTTTGACTCACTTCCAAAGTCATGATTCTTAACTGGCTACAGTAAATTAACTATCATGAAAAATATGGGTCCACTTTGTAATTCTGAAACTACAAAACCTTGAACGTCACAATCCCGACATTCAGATGTTCGAAGTTTTGAAATCTCGAAACTGAACAATAGTGATCACCCTACAGAGCAGAATGGAAACTTTACCATTCTCTTCACTGCAGTCTGATCTCTGAGTTGGTATACTTAAGTAGCAGGGGGTGTAGGGGGGCAGGGGGGCTTGCCCCTCTGCAGAAAATGTGATTGCTAACATTTTGAAATTACAAAGTTGACCCCAAAAAAAAAAAAAAAAATATATATATATATATATATATATATACATACTTACACACACGCATGCATGTGCACCTATACACTGTCATTTTATATATATATATATATATATATATATATGTGTGTGTGTGTGTGTGTATTTGTTCTTGTATTGTAGTATAAGTACATTTTAAATATAAATATAAATATATATATATATATATATATATATATATATATATAGATATAGATAGATATCTGTGTGCTGTGTGTGCGTGTATTGTATCCAGCTTGGGTCATGTCTGAAAAGGGTCCATAGACCAACATACTTACCAATATAGCAAAAGTCAAAAGTAAATAAAAGTCTCTTTCACATCTAATGTGATTCTGCATGCCTCCAGTGAGGACACCAACACTGTTGTTGTTTAAATTTTCAAAGTCTGAAGCACAGAATTTGGAGACAGTTTCTCAGATATATTCATGACTGATTTACAGACCCCTGGCAACTATCAACACGGACACATCCTAATCTGTTGGGCTGGTAGAAAACCTACATTTTGTTATAAATTTCTGTTGCTCCTCTCTCTCTCTCTCTCTCCTCCAACATTTTATCTGGTTCACCAAATCTTTTTTTTCTGTCTCTTCTGTATCCACACATTCTCTGTCTTCCTCATTGTCAGCAACATTTTATGCTTAGAATGCTCTTCCTTTCTGAAAATTTGTCAAGAGACTTAAAACACTTCCCAAGTAATAAGAAAATAATTTTAATCATCTTTGTCTAATAGCCCTGTTACACCTTAGACAGGCATTACAAGATTAATTTATGTTCAGACCCAAAACAGAACAAGACCTAGGGGTCGAAATATTTACATATAATGTATCTAGCACAAGCACATTTGCCGACTGATTTAGGGAGAGATGACATGCCTTTTCTTAAATCAACATCCAGAGGTAAAATATATTCTTTCCTTGAAATATTGTGTGCAAGCCATCACACAGCAATAGTTTCTCTATTGCAAAACTGAGGGACCAGCTGTAGTCAGGCAGTGGGAAGAAGTGAAAAGAGAGCATGCCAACGTCCACTGCATATGGTAGTACTGTACCATGTGATCAGTTCCTTCACAGAAACAACACCAGTGATGTCCTCTTAGGAGGAGAGAAACAACTTGAAAAATCTAGCCAGGACTTATAATAGTAAGTATACCAATACCACAGTAATAAGTTACTATTATAATGACCTTCAGAGAAAAAGAGAAGTGTTTTCACTGCCTGTTTAGATAGATGGAAGTAAAATGATGTCAAGGATGATGCAAAAGGAAGTTTTAGAACTGCCTGTCAAGAAACAGTTAAAATATAAAAAAGTTTTATATAATAATTATGATTCATACAAACTGAGTAGAAAATATGACAGTTCATTATTTTTTAATTTCATTGTATTTTTTCATTTGAGAATAGTTTGTTTTTGGAAGCAAATATGCAAATGTAACAGGCATGTTTGTAAAAGATGATCAGACGACCTTGATTCTGGATGTCTGACAGGTTAGGAGCAGTAAAATCAATTGCTGACACTAGTTATTTACTGGGTACCTGCTGTAGGCTAAACCACTTGTATTTGCCAATCAGATGCCATGCAACAAAGACTATATCTCTCAGCTTCCTAACACAAGAAATCTGGACAAAACCTTAAATAATGGGAGACAAAGATGCAAAAATAGGGACAGATTTTACCTACTGCTCTTATAAACTTAGAATATTGTTAGCTCGCATTTTCTGAAAGATATGAAGTATAAAACTCAAATATATGTCATTAGTTAGTGACTTCAGTCCTCTGTAGTTTGCCAGAAAAAAAAACAAATTTTAAGAAGAGTAGACCAAAATATGAGGCAGAAGTCTGACAATCTGCAAAAATCTGGATAGTTGAGTGGTATGACAAAGGCCCATTGTCTAAAAAAACAGAGAAATAAAAATGCTTTTCTAAAATGTTATGTGATGTTCTGTCTGCCCTCTTGACTACAAGTCTGTATGCATGTGTTTAGCTTTTGTCAATATCTGTATGCAAAGGAGATTGCATGCCAGCATGCTTTATGCATGTTCAGGTGCATGCTGAGAAGTGTGGTCAAATCTTGGCAATTTCATAGTACCAGAGTTGCTAGGTAGGGCAGAAGTCAAGCTCCTAAGTGCCGGTTGCTCACAAAAATGCATGTCATCTTGACTCACATTCCTATGATCTGTGTGAATAAAACTGCATGATCTCATAATGTGTATTTTAATTCCGCACTCTAGAATAAGTAGCTTTGAGATGGTTTCCATGAAAGCCTTCCTGTCCCTCTCTCTACCTTGCATGAAATGATATTAAGTTCTTGCTCACATACTTGTGCGGAGCTGCTTCATCTGTCACAGGCGTTTTCCTCAAAACATGACAGTATGGATAATGAGGGAAACCAAGTAGCAGTGATCTTGTCAAGGCTCAAGCTACGTGTAATTTCTGATGCACTGCCTCAGTCGGTTCTGAGATAATGAAACCTACATCTATAATCTGGAGAACACCCTTCTGAAATTTCTGTATAATACTTTAAGAATTGTAGATATGTTTGTCATAAGAGCTGTATGAAAGAGACATTTCTGAGAATTAGGGTATTTGTCATGGAGGATGTGCACACATTTCTGTTTTCTTTTTGTATCACTTCTGTTTTTGTTTCCCTGTTCCTGTCATTTAGGTATTTACGCGCTGCTACTTGTGAGGAAGCAGTACTGTCGAACTGTCGAAGGCTGAGACAACACAAGATGCACTGTGGAGGCTGATACAGCGTAGGCTTCGCCAGTGTCTGTCAATACTGATGGCTGAAGTTGTAACACAACTTAGCTAATAAAGTTTGAAGGTGAAACTTCTGCAGAAGTTCTGTTTCCTTTCATAGGGCAACGGGTCATATGGCAATTTTTTCCTAATGCGAACTAGGACTCCAATGTACATTTAGCATTGCAAAATAGACAAAGCACAACCTTTGTGGAATCTGCAAGCTAACCTTGAGCTTACTTAGAAAAAAAAACAATGAAACATACACAAAAAAACTGCACTCCAGATTTTATACTGAACTGAACATTTGCCTGTTGTATGTGTTTATTTGTCCTTCTTTCCAATTAGTTCTTCCACAGGTCCCTGTTCATTTTGTCATTTTTGTACTGTGTGTTTCTGCACTATTGTGTCACCTATAATTTGCACACAGCTACACTATATATAGCCCATTACCAACTCCATTTATAAAACAAAAGTACAAAGCACTAACCACAGTGGAACATTATGCATAGACCCCTGTTTCCTTCTCCAGCCTTGACTGAATTTTGCCTCAGCACCAGTGACAACCTATGGGCTCCCCCTGCCTGATGTGTTTATTTTTAGCCGCCTATGTGAGGTAGTGTTAAAGCCCTTGCCAAAGTTAAGGTGACTAACAACGTTTCTAGTGTCAGTAAAATTTACCTTCCATTGCCGTCAAGACAAACATGACCACGATTTTAATGCTGATCTTTGAGTGTACATTTGAATTTATATGGTGCTGCAGTCCCTGTATGTAAGATGGTCCTCAGCCTACACACATGACCCCTGTACCCTATTTTTTGCATAGCAGTTTTATTATTTGTTCCTAGTTAAATTGCTTCCTCTCACTGAATGTCTTCTTTCCTTTCCGTTATTTAATCATTAACTGGCAAAACAAGTGAACTGCTGTGGTCATTTTAAAACATGACCCATACCGCAGGACAAAGGACAAAATTAATATACATGGATATTTTAAATTACCCAGTTAACCAGCAAGTTTTTCTGTGATGGATAAAAGGAAATGCAGAAAAAATCTATATGGACACAGAGGGAGCATACAAATTCTAGCCAAATGATAAATGGAAGTTAAGACTGAACTCCAGACACTTGTTGTGTAAAACATCAGCACTAACTAATGTGGCACAGTGTCATTCATTTGTCCTTCCAAAATCAATATATTACTCCTGCTGACTAATGCAGCTGCTAGCACAGATAGATAGTTACAAACATACACAAATGGATAGATAGATGGATGGATTCCATTTGGTAATTGTACATTTAAACTAGATTACAGGCCCTAATCCCAAATGTTGTTTGCTGTGCAGCAGGGCTGGCATGCTATTGACTGGTGTACCAAAACCCTTAGCTCTTCACACTTGTGTTTACAGAACAGGCTAAGACATTGTATGCAGTCTATGATTCTTCAGGCAGAGAGTACAAATGCAAATGACCTTCTCCAAGTATCAAATATGATTCACAAAGCATCTGCAGTCACTCTGGTCCCAATGAGGTAAGCTAAGGGACAGCAGTCATGGATTACCAGATGGTGTTGTACTTGTGTGAGAATACTGATTACCCTCCCCTGCTGAGCAATACATCTACACTGTAAAAATAAAAATCAAAGGAACCTCAATTGCACAGTATAAAACATCACTGCAAATGGAGTGCACTGATGTGCAGTCTAACCTGCTACTTAAGTTTGGTTTGATCCACCCACTCACCCACACACAGACAGTGATGGTGCCCAGCTCCTGTGAATTGGATCTCACAGAGTACCGGATCCCTTCATTACTATAAAATGGTAATGTATGTAAATCTGCTGTCATGCCTAGTGAGTAAAACCCTTTTATAAATTATTCTCAGAAGTAATGACAGAACACAGTGCAACAGAGAAACACTACACAAAAAGGAATACAAAGGATACCTTACTACATAGCACAACACTGCTTTGTAGTTGTTCACTGCCATGTGAACCCAGGGCCATCTTCATTGAACAGTACACCTGTTTGGACAGGTATATGACCAGGACATAAGACAGAATGGCGAGTAACAAACCAATATAACTTCTCAAATGACGGTGTGTATGTTGTCCTGGTACATTACAGTAGCAGAGCTTGTAAATGCTGACCCTTTGGTATGTACCTAACCAGGCATATCCAACAGAGGTTCCTCACTAAAAGAATATAGGGCGTAAGTAATATGTCCTATGCAGACTACCTCAAGGCCCTATCCCTGTATTCTGTCCCCTACAGGCTTTTGAGGGGAGATCTATGCCTGGCATACAGAGCATTGTCAGACCCCACTCTGATGGACCTCCTGCATATCCACAAAACAAACAGCACCAGAATTACCCATTCTAAAGACTTTGCCTGTGATATAAATAGGACCTGCTGGAGAGATAGGTGTGTATCCCACTACACTACCTCATTTATGAAACAGGCTCCTCATCCATGTGAAGCAAAGTTCCTCCCTAACCTGATTCAAGTACAACTTGGACAATTGGATGCGAAACTGGAAATTCATCCCTGGTTTGTCACCTATGTCTCTAATGCAAACAGGTAACCCATAAATGGTTCATCTCCCAGGCCCATGCTTACACTTATCAAGGGTATCAGAACTTGTCAGAGATTTGAGATGCATGGCTAGGCTTAAAAAGACCCTTGTGGTCATTAGCCTAGTAAACACCTATGAACTAGGCAATGGGGGGGGGGGGTTAAGAAGTTTGTTCCTCTTCTTATCACAGTCTGTCATTACTATAAATCCACCAAAACACTGAAAGCAGATTGTAAAAAAAAATATTTTCCAAACAGCAACACAGCTGTCATTCATCCTAACTCCTATACTTTTTGACATTTTGATACAGGTGTAACAGCTGTTCCTCTGATTTGACCTTTATCAATAAATCAATCTTTAAGAAAGCGGGTATAAGAAATGAGCCTAAGCTATTTCAGATAGCCATCTGATCATTTTATTTTCAGATTTACGTTGACAATTAACTTAGTAGGATAGATATAGATATGAGGTGTAGGACAAATGAGCACTAGGCTAAAGCCCACTGGCAGGACTGCTTGAATGGAAACACTCACTCCATGCATTTATATGTATACATACGCTATCCTTAGTATTATTTTCTTACGGTCTGTTTTGCACTATTTTACTAATATCCTATGCACGAAGCATGGCCAGATTTGAATCATAAGTCCTACAACTAAGAACCTATTAAAAATCTTACTCCCCAACCTGGAAACAGATTGTTTAT
Source organism: Protopterus annectens (assembly GCF_019279795.1). Taxonomy (NCBI): domain Eukaryota; kingdom Metazoa; phylum Chordata; order Ceratodontiformes; family Protopteridae; genus Protopterus; species Protopterus annectens. Next base: position 888,035,648 of record NC_056743.1, on the reverse strand, counting down.
CAATGCAATGGTCAGCCAGCAACTCCTTTGGCATACTGAACATTTACAACTCCAAGATCTTCCCATATGATCTTTAAATTTCATATCACTACCTGAAATGATTGTGCAGTATTTTTTTCACACATATTGTTGCATTTCTCACTGAGAATTAATATATTTCATTTACTTGTGCTAACGCTAGAAATATCTGTCTATTTGACATTGTGTCACAAAAGTCAGAACGTAACCTCTGTGAATCCTGCTGCATAGAACGGCCATTTTACATTCATTCCTCATTTGATCACATCCACAAGCTGATCTGCAATATACATTTCCTTCTTGTTCTCACATCTACTAAAATCAAGTATTTTATATCCTGTTGGCTTTTTAAACAGAATCTGCAGTATCCAATTAGTATTTTTATTTCCATATTCTATAATATCATACCCATTAAAGCCTGATCTACAATATTTTGCATTTCATTCAATAACATTCTCTGCTTGTTTCTTCAGGTGGTAATAACATATTTAACCAACATGTTACAATAAACATGTCACCTTGCCTTTCAAACTGATGTCTGAATACTATCAGCTATGAAGCTGTTTGGCCACAGTCACATACAGTGCATATCATGAAAATGATATACACATCCAGTGCATATTGTAAAAATCATATACACATCCTGTGCATGTTGTAAAAATCATATACACATCCTGTGCATGTTGTAAAAATCATATACATCCTGTGCATGCTGTAAAAATCATATACACATCCTGTGCATATTGTAAAAATCATATACACATCCTGTGCATATTGTAAAAATCATATACACATCCTGTGCATATTGTGGAAATCATATACACATGCAGTGTACAGCATGAAAACTGAGTAGTAAATGTAAAGATAAAATAACTGTATTTCCTGTTAAAATACTTTTAACAAAATCTTATTGTGTCCTAATAACACCCATTTGTTGACCAGATAGGTTCAGTGGACACACAGCTCCTTCTCAGAAGCAATTTGAAATCAATGTCAGGTTAAGTGACTTGCACAAGGTCACATAGCATGTAAATGAAAACTAAGGGAATCACATCCTATATTAGAGGAACTGCAAGTTACAGCTTTAACCATCTATGCCAACTGTCAGATTTATTACTTATACCCTTTTCTTCAAAAGAAGAAAACAATCAAATTTGTTTTAATAAACAACTTAGTCCCTTTATTAGTGTCACTGTAAAATAAAACTACAAGCCCCAAACGTGTCTCATATTTTCCTATATAACTATTTCCTCTGATGCACAGACAGAAGATCCGTCATGCTGTCTGGCACATCCCATATAACTCGGCAAGCAGTCCTGCTACCTTTTGTCTCTTGATTTTCAATGCATTTTTTATTATTTTCCTAATATTTTTCGACTAGGTTACCCTTTTGCCCTTTGTTCCTAATTAATTAATTAGTCATACTTTACTTGTATTTTCCTCAATGGAATTAGAGAATTACTAGTAATAAATCACTAAACTCATGCAGGACAAAAATATGAACATTAAACTGTCTTTAGAATGTTATTTTATCCAGTTACCTGTTAATTTCAGGAAAATTACTTTTTTGTAAAATTCACTAATGCATATATTTAAGATGATATGGATAAACTTACAATACAATAGTTACCACTGGTGTGAAGCAATTACCAATTCTTGTTAGTTTCCACTCTCTGCATGAATGAAGGTTACTATATGTCTACCTGCAGTTTTACCAGTGTTGAAATCCTTGTGCAAAATTCATGTCAGTTTCCTTTCACAAACCTTAAATAAGCATGAAAATACTGTTTGTAATTTCCTGATACAAAAGAAATAAACAGATATTGCCAACATACTGGCTGATAGATTCAGTGCCAACTTTTCCCCTCTCCCCCTCAAAGGACCAATTACAATACCAGTAGATTGCCAGGCACCCAGTATTACTGCTACACAGGTAAAAACAACACTGTCCAAGGTTAAGAATACAGCCTCTATGGGACCTGACAATATCCCTGGCTGTGTTCTACATGAAATACATAGTGAACTGGCACCTCACCTGTGTGCCCTGTTCAATCACAGCCTCACCTCAGGCTTTGTCCTTACCAAATGGTGCACTGCTATAGTCATCCCTCTCAACAAAGAAGGCGTGACTACAGACCCTGGGAACTATCGCCCCATTAGCCTGACAAGTCTGATATGCAAAGCTATGGAACGCATCATCATGGACGTAATAAACAAGGATATAGGGACTCTCCAAACTCTGGATCCCACACAATTTGGGATTGCCTGCTCAACTTGGTCGACTTCTTTGAGTCAGTCATCAGAGCTGTGGATGAAGGCAAGGTGGTTCATACAAACTACCTTGATCTGGCCAAGGCCTTTGATGCCATTCCCCACTCGGGAATCATGGAAAAACTTAGTAAGCTAGGCATCAACCCCTATATCACTAGGTGAGCTACAAACTGGCTCACAGATAGAACCCACAGTTTGAAAGTAGCTGACTCCAAGTGAGACTGCCGACCAGTTACGAGTGGAGTCCCACAGGGATCAGTCCTAGGTCCAGTCCTATTTGGTATCTACTTCTCAGAAGTCCAGTCCAACACAAAGGGATTCTGTCTGACAAAGTTCACAGATGATTGCAAGTTGGGTGCCATTATTAACTCCCCAAGTGATGTTGACATTCTACAGAAAGGCCTCACTGAGACCAATGACTGGTGTCAGAACCATGGCCTTAAGCTCAATGCCAAAAAATGTGTCGTCATCCCCTCTGGGAAAAACCCAGTTCCCATGACTACCACATCGATGGTAGTCCACTGAACACAGAAGGCGTTATAAGAGATCTGGGAACACAGGTTGACAGCAACCTCTCTTTTGACCACCACACTGCCACTGTGGTAAGAAAGTCCTTCTAGGATGGTGGACGAGTATCCATATTCACAAAGGATATTCACACCTCTAGGCTAGTTGCCCAACACAATGCATCTGAAATTCTCCAGGTGCAACTAACACTAGGTAAGACTGCAATCCAAATTATAACTTGCTACAGATCCCCCACCATGCCCCAAGATTCTCACTACACCTTTCTAAACATACTGGAAAATATTAAGATACAACCAAACACCCTAATACTGGGTGATTTCAACTACCCTACCATTAATTGGGAAAACTACTCGGGTACCAACTCCTTTTCCCAACGGTTCTTGGAATTCATAAATTCCAATGCCCTGGATCAACTAATCCATTGTCCCACCAGGGGTTCCAATATCCTAGACCTGGTCATTACCAACATGGGAGATAGATGCTCCACACCAGTGGTCACCCCCTCATTGGTCAGGTCTGACCATAAGCAAATCACCCTTGACATCCACATCCCACCCCCACAACCCAGTATGGAAACCTCCTTAAAAAAACTTCTCCAAAGCCAACTTCATGCTACTGAAGTCAGAAATGACAAACTTCACAACACCCATGCAGACGGGATCTGGAAGTTCAAAAGCAGAATTCTACACTAAGGCACTGTACGAGCACATCCACTCATGCATGAATCGTGCCATCCAAAATAGAACCAAGATGCTCTTCTCCAAAAAAAGGAAGCCAATCTGGTGGTCCCCTGCTATAAACAAACTATACAACAGAAGGAAAAAACTGTTGCAGAAAAGAGGAAAATCCCAGGATGCAAAAAACTCCCTCACCAGCCTCAGTAAGAAGCTGAGATCCCTCATAAAATACTCAAAAGCTAGTTACAAAAATAAAATTGCCAAAGATTCCAAAGACAACCACAAGGCATTGTATAGTTATGTCAAGAATCTAAATGGCAATGCTCAGATCTGTTCTGAGCTACAACAGAATGGCATTAAATATATTGATCCCAAGGATATTGCCAATATCCTGGCAGATCGATTTAGTGCCAACTTTACCCCCCTCTCACCCCCTAAAGGGCCCCTCTCAATACCAAAAGATTGCCAAATTCCGATAATCACGGCCACAGAGGTAGAAACCGCACTCTCCAAAGCTAAGAATACAGCATCCATGGGACCAGATGACATTCCAGGCTGTGTACTACATGAACTACAAAATTAACTGGCACCTCACCTAAGTGTCATGTTTAATCATAGCCTCACCTCAGGCTTTGTGCCCACTAAGTAGTGCACAGATACAGTTATCCCACTCCACAAGGGAGGATCCGCCTTGGATCCCGGGAACTACTGTCCCATCAGTCTGACAAGCCTGATCTGCAAGGGCATGGAACGCATTATCATGGAACTAATAAAAAATGACATTGGCAACCTTCAAACACTGGACCCCACCCAGTTTGGGTTTGTGAAGGGCCGATCTTGTCTCCTGAATCTGATTGACTTCTTCGAATCAGTCTCCAGAGCTATGGACAAGGGTAAGGCGGTCCACTATCTGGACCTCACCAAGGCCTTCGACACCATCTCCCACTCTGGAATCATAGATAAACTTACTAAGCTGGGCATAAATCCCTACATCACTCGATGGGTTGCCAAATGGCTTACTGACAGAACCCAGACTGTCAAAGTAGCCAACTCCAAATCCAGCTCCAGACAAGTGGCAAGTGGAGTACCTCAGGGTTCAGTCCTGGGACCTCTCTTGTTTGGCATCTACTTCTCTGAAGTACAGGCCAACACTAAGGGACTCTGGCTAACAAAGTTTGCAGATCACTGCAAACTGGGAGCCATTAATGAATCCTCAAATGATGTGGATATTCTACAAAAGGGCCTTACAGAAACAAATGCCTGGTGCCAGAGCCATGGGCTCAAGCTTAATGCCAAGAAATGTATAGTTATCCCCTTTGGAAAAAAACATGTACCCATGAATTACCACACAGGTGGCAGGACACTAAACATCGAAAGTGTGATGAGAGACTTAGGGACACAGGTGGACAGTGGTCTCACTTTCGATAACCACATCGCCACAACAGTCAGGAAATCCTTCTATGTGGTACACCTCATCACTAAGGGCTTTTCATCCAGAAAAAAGGAGGTCATTGTCCCACTGTACTCATCCCTCATTAGACCCATTATAGAGTATAATGCCCCATTTGGTATGCACCTCACAAGACATCTGCAACAGCTGGAAAGGCCACAGAAATATCTCACTGAAAGAATCACAGGCCTAAAGCAGATGCCATATGCTGACCATCTAAAAAAACTCCAGCTATACTCTGTGGCATATCATATACTCAGAGGTGATCTCTGCTTAACATACAAGGCCATATCAAACCCTGAGCTGTTGGACATGCTCCGCTTAAAGAAATCCCAATCCCTCAGAGCCACATGCTCCAGGGATCTAAACCTTATCATCGCAATGAACAAAACATGCTGGAGGGATAGGTTTCTGACCCAGAGACTCCCCATACTCTGGAATAGACTGCCCATACATGTCAAGCAGAGCGCCTCATTGGCCCTCTTCAAAAGGAACCTTGATGACTGGATGGGAGATAGGAAATTCACCCCGGGGATCATGTCAGTTACCCTGCTAGACAGGGACCCAGAGAAGTAAATATTGTGGGAAGAAATATCCAGGGAATTGTTATGGCTAGGCTTGCATAGGCCTTAGAGTCGATAGCCTAGTACCAACCTATGAACCTATGAACATCTCATTACTAAGGGTTTTGCATCCAGGAAGAAAGAGGTCATTGTCTCCCTCTACTCTTCCCTCATTAGGCCAATCATTGAGTACAATGCCCCATTTGGCATGTACCTCACTAGACACCTGCAACAACTGGAGAGTCCACAAAAGTACCTCACAAAAGAGATCATAGGCCTTAAACACGTGTCCTATATGGACAGACTCAAAAAACTCCAGCTATTCTCTCTCATATCGCCTACTTAGAGGTGATCATTGCTTGACTTATAAAGCCATGTCTGACCCAGCTCTGTTAGAAATGATACATCTAAATAAATCCCAGTCCCTTCGCACCACACACTCCAGGGACCTTAACCTCATTACCACAATCAACAGAATGTGCTGGAGGGACAGGTTCATAACCCAGAGACTGCCCATGCTATGGAATAGACTTCACATACATGTCAAACAGAGCACATTACTGGGTCTCTTCAACAGAAATCGTGATGAGTGGATGGGAAATAGAAAATTCACCCCAGGGATCACTCCAGTGGCTCCACTCAACACAGGCACTGGAAACTAAGGTCGGGTGGCACGATGCCAAGGTAATCCTATGGGTTAGGCTTGTAAAGGCTCCAGGGCCATTAGCCTAGTACACACCTATGAACCTATAATGGAACTTGCTATATGTCAGATTAGCTGTCACTGGCTAGCCAGGAATCAAACTCTGAATCTTCAGATTTATGGAACTTGAACATTTCACTTGGTTTTCACAGTAAACCCAAGAAACTTTGCAGCTTTAAAAATTTCAGCCATGTAACAACTTATTCTTGTTTGCCTGCTTAGATTCGAACTCCAGCAAATTAATAACAAAAACAACAGAATTATTTCCAATAATAGCCTTTTATTTTATTAATGATTTATTTAACTGTGGCTAGAAATTGGTGATAGCTCTCCTACATCCTTGTCTGCATCATGTGTTAAACTGTGATTGCTTTTCACTTCATTCAGAAGTCAGTTTTCCAATGGTCAGTACATAATTATTTTTCAGAATACATGCCTACCTTGTCTTTAAGTCTCCATCCTGTGAAAGCATACAGGAAAATAATAAACAAGCCTATCCCTTTTGTAATGCTGATTCATTAAATCTGTTGCTGATTTCAGTTTATCTGGGATGTTTACCTCGTGACAATAAGAAGGAATGTGAATTCAGTCAAAACAATTTTTGCCAAAGACTTTAGACTTTAACATTTGCTTCCCCCTTAGCAATAACGTTGTTTTGAACAATTTGTTGTGTGACCACACTACATGGTATAATTTAAAATTTTGGTTTTCAAAGATCATAATAACCATTCAAGTGCAACTTGGACAATTGGATGAAAAATTGAAAATTCATCCCTGGTTTGGCACCTATGTCTCTAATGGACACAGGCAGCCAGTAAATGGTTCATCTCCCAAGCCCCTGCTTGTAAATATTTCATCTCTCAAGCCCCTGATTATACTTATCAAGGGTAACAGAACTTGTCAGAGATTAGGGATGTATGGCTAGGCTTAAAAAGGCCCCTATGGTCGTTAGCCTAGTAAACACCTATGAACCTATAATAAAAGCGGAGCTGTCTATGTACATCCAAAAGATGAAGCATGTTTTCACCTTTATTAGTGAAGTAAGGAAAGAAAACAATTAAATTAGTGGCTTCATTAATATTCACTTCTGAGGCTACTTTAGGCAAGAAGGATGGATTGGTTTATAAGGTAACAATATCTTTGTGGAAGATCAAACACAGGGATTTGGAAGAGAGAGCCTGGAGCTTGAATATGCATCTTGCAGATGTAATGGCCATGAGAAAAGCCTTTTTCCAAGATAAAAATTTTAAGTCAGATCTAGCTGATGGTTCAAAATGACTATGTCTCAAGCCATACTGTTACATCCTGGGGTGGTGTAGGGTCCTTTACTGGGGGCCTAAGCAACAAGGGATATTTAAGGAGAGCCTTGCACAAGTTTGATGATGCCAAAGAGGAAGCATTTTCCCCTGAATGCAAATTAGCTATGACTGCCAATTGCACTTTAATAGTAGAAAAACTACCCCCTTCTTAAAACCAGATACTAAAAACTCCAGAACAGCTAAAATAGGGGCAGTGAAGGGGTCCAATTCCCTCTGCAGAGCCCAAACAGAGAATCTCTTCCATTTACTTTGGTAGATTTTCCTGGTAGGGGGTTTCTGGGATGATAGTACAATTTGTCAGACTGGAGAGGAAAGCCTGGGCTGTCTAACCATCAGTGGAATTGGAAAAGCCATATGGTTATCCTTGAGGCTTGTAATATCAGGGTAATCCATCCTCATGGGATGAGAGAGAAGGTCTGAACTGGGATCCAGTATCCAGGGTGGATATCAAAGGTGAGACCAAAGAAAAGGGAACTGCACTCGACAAGGCTAAAAGGGGGTAATCAGGATAACCATGCTTTTTGATAATCATAATGGAGACCGGAGGGCCAAACATGGACTAGGCATCTCTCAGTGACTCCCCAGGAGGGCAGATCAGTTCAAGGAACCTGCTGCACTTATTGCTGTGGGGAGATGCAAACAGATCACAGCAATATTAACTGCATTGATGGAAAATCCTCTCCACCAGTAACTGATTGAGAGACCACTCTTAAGGCATCTGAATGGAACTGCTGAGTTTATCCACTAGCATACTGGATTTCTCCAGGATGTGCATTGCCAAAGAAAGCAGTTGGAGGAAATCACCTACAGCCACGCTATAATTGCATCACAACAAAGGGGATACGATTGGGATCCCCCCTGTTTGTTGATGTACAGACATTTTGTCAATTTTCCACTGGAAAATGATCTCTGCAGAGTAGAAAAACAGATCCCTATGCAGACAAGGTCTTTCAGTCTGGCACACTCTGGGAAAGCAACCATGACATCAATTGGAATCCTTTTGCTGCAGTGGGGCTTGTCCTTAGGAGGGGCAAGGAATTTATCAGCAAAATGAGGACGGGTTCTACAATATCCAGTTCCTTCCATGTCCCATGAGAGACTAGATCTATAAGCTCATGAGCTGGGGGAGTCACCTACGACATAGATGGGCCAGGCACAAAAGCTTCCAGTAACACTGACTCCTCTGGGGAAGAGGAATCAGAGGACTGTCCCCTTTTCTGCCTGAGGATTTCTAAGATCTCTCTAAAGTAGACATCATCTGGTGGAGACTTTAGTGGTCCCTCCCCTTCATTGAAGTCAGTGTCTTTAGTGACTGACTCCTGAGGGGAGTCTATGTGTTTCTTCTTGCACATTGTTTTGTGGGGAATCCCGTCAGTGGGATGTTCTGGAGAGGTGTCCAAAAAGAGGAGAAAGTCCTTGAGGGGGACTGTCTGGATGCTTAGTAGGGCTGGCTGTCCCTGCATTTTAGGTCTGTGAGGATCAGAGTTCAGACCCAATGGCAGCAGGGGGAAAACTACCAACAATGGTTGGGGAAAGGAATTACCCTCTAAAGGGTAGAAAGAAGGAAAAAGAAAGAAGAAGGGAAGCACCAACAATGGTACTGAGATCTACCAAAGGTAGAAACAGGAGAAAAAAATAAAGTACAGCCCTAACATGATAGAAATCCAAGAAAACTAAGGTAATGGAGGAAGAGGTGTAGAACAGATAAGGCAATAAGAAAGATTCAAAAGAAGTTGCACTCTCTGTAGTTAAAAGTATACCCCAAAACTTTACAAGAATGATCTGTGTCTATAGCTTTAAGGTGGCAAATGAGATCTGAGGTATTGCAGGGTGAATGTGGCATTATGGGTAAAGGGAGGAGCTGGAAAGTTGGATTCAAATGTCTAGTAAATGCAATCGTGCCAGATCTGAGGTCAGATCTGAGACCCATCAGTTGAGGAATGCATGAAAAGGACAACATCAGATATCAAAGATACCTGTATAAACCTTTGGTTGTCTCTTCTAAGGTACTGGGGTGGGGATAACAGTCTGTCTATATCTGTGCACGTATATACATGCCTGAATGCATTTACAATTACTTGTGTACAACCCTGCAGATGCGTTTTACTGTCTAAAATATCAGAATACATTAGCTTTCGGTCTATATTAGAGCATTGAATATTTAACAGTTCGAATCACTAAAGGTTGACCTTTAGTGATCGAACTGTTAAAATATCGAATGTTCAGAAAAAAAAATAAAAATAACAAAAAAAAAAAAAAACTAAACGCTGCGCCCCCCACACCCCCCGCTACTTAAATATACCAACTCCAAAACCACACTACATTGAAGTAAATGGAAATCTCCCCTTATGGAGATTTCCATTTACTTGTTCTGCAGTTTTGCTATTCTCATGTCGACAATGTCAGATTCGACATTGTCGGCTTTTGAGAATTTAATATAGACCCGCTTTCATGCAATATGCATATTTTCCTATGAAACAAAGTTTTGTCATTAACATAATAGTATAACATTAGCAGTAAATAAAGGCCCATATTTTATCTTTCTAGAAGTCTGAGGAAATAAAGTAAACATTTTGTAATATCACATTTAACCACCTATGAGATTGATTTTCTTTTAAACTCATAAAAAGTTACTGGTGATTTATAACTGAGACAACATTTGGCACATTGCCCAAACCTGGAAATCATTATAATCAAATGACTGGAGAAACCTAGAAGGAAAAACTTTTGTTAACTTAAATATTCACTTTGTAGAATTCAGACCTGTCCAAATATAGAACCTGTGAAAAGAAAGAAATGGTTATTAAAATCAAAATCCCTTTCTGTTCACAACTTTCTGATTTTTTATTTTCTTCTCTCCTTTTCTCCCTTTCTTCCAAATACAACCTATCTCTGGGTAGTACAACCATCTCTACATCTGCATTTTGCAAACAATTTTTTTGTTAGAGCTTCAGAATTCACAGCTAAAAATTGGTGGAAGATTCTCTCTTTACATTTTGTCAAAGTCGACTGTGTCTGTTCAGAGCACACAGTCTATCTCTTGCAAAAAAGAAATATAGAATGTGATCTTTTCTTTTTAAACTGGCCAGTCACAGCTTAGTCCTAATTTATCTGGGAGTTCAAGTGTTGAAGAACATTGCCAGGCAGAACATTCTTTTTTAAATTACAACATATTTTTATCCATCTTCCTTTGGGCTACTCAAAGCAATAAGGATCATGTGACAAACTCACACATGCTCTACTGCTTAGATATCATTAACCAGTTCATGGCTTAACTTCATATTGCAAAAAAAAACAAAAAAACAACTTCAAATTCTTTCTTTGCCATAATAACTGCAATGCCAAACAGTCATGTCTTTAATGCAACAGCTTCCATGTACCCTAAGAATTTATGTTCATCATTCTGTTTGTACCTTATTAGTTCTTGAGAGCACAACAGTTAAAGGTTACTTTCTGTATTCTTTTTTATCTTGTTCCTGCTGATTGGTAGAGATTACTTTACTGTTTACCTTACTAAACTATACAACATGTTATTGAATTTCTCTAGGATCAAAAAGCATTAATTTATTAACTTTTTACCTCAAAGAGAAATTCCCTTTGAGAACTTAAACTTATAGACCATACATCTAATAATGAAATACTGAACTTGGTACCTATACCACATTTCTGTTTTTTCAAGATGTGTCCTTTCATGAGTTAAAGTCCTGCTGCTCTAGCCTCCTTCCATCATCCTTATATGCTATCATCTATTTAGTTTGCCTATTTTGAAGAGTTGGGATCCTATGCATCCTTCCTGTTTTTGTCACTGCTTTCTGGCTGGTGCACCAGCTGATTTCCTTGGTCAGCCCATAAGTACTTCAATGAAGGAATGATTTGCTATTGTGTCCCCAGAGTTCCTGCTCTCCCAAATGTTTAGAAGATTGTTTCTCTTCTTATCATTGTTTTTCATTGGTATAAAACCATTAATACCCTGAAAGTAGTTTTTAAAAATATTTATTTTCTGAATAGATAACAGCAAATCAATACTATACTAATAATATACTTAGATGCTAATACAGCAGACCTACAGAATTAAATGCATGGACCTAGTCTTCTGGAACATTCCTTCTAATCCTAGTTAACATTTTAGATTGACAGTAGAAATATGCAATTAGTATTGAGGGACTGTCAATCAGCATATTTCCTACATATTGCACTTTCTCATGACTTCATTCTCATACTTACACAAACAAAGCTGCATTCAATTTAAGACCTGTAGCAAAAGAATTCAAACTACAGAAACATATTATTTATTTTTCTAAGTGATTCATTCAGGTGCTCAATATTTCTTTGTTACAGAACAGAACACAGTATGAGGCTTGTCCAGCTTGCAGCATAAACATGTTTCTGGTCTGAAAACAGAAATCCATTTTGTCAGTTATACTGTCTAAAATAATTCTACTCCTGACATTTATATTTTTGATATTTTAATATAGGGGTAAGAGACAGCAGTAGGCACTGCCATACCACTTCGCCATAGGAAATGCCACATTTAACCACCCACAGAGGTCTGCACACAGGAACAACACTGGAAACTACCCAGCAACCATGAATGCTAGGCAGCCCACAAGTCCATAATACCCACACAGTATTATGTGGTAATGTGTGCAATACAGAATGGCTTGCAGCTCCTGCAATGCTACAATTCTGCACTATAAGCCATGTCCTTGGGACATAATCCTGGGCAGCAGCATACCAACCATAGTGCACAGAGTGTTGGTATGCCTGTGTGCACTGTGTTTAAGAATACCATGGATAATGTGTCATTTTTGTATATGACACAACTGGATGAGGAAGTCTGACAACTTTACTTAGCTGCTTATATTTTTCTAATTTGTGTTTCTTCCTACTACTCTGTTACTTCAGCTTGCTTTGCTTCTTCCTGCTAATTGCTGCCTGTTTTCTAAAGTGTTCTACTGCATCTATTCTTTTGCATTTATTACTGCTTGTTTATAGCCTATTAAGTGTTATTCTAAGCTCTTAGTTTTGATTTAAGCATTTGGGATTTAGGCCCACCCCTTAGCTCATCCTGGCCTTTCTCACTCAGATTCTGACAAATATGGATGGACAGTTTCCTACAGTTTCTCCTGCATGTCTGGTTGTTATGGACATCCTGAGACAGTGTAGCAACTGCCTCATGTACATGGACAACCATATACTACTACCACATAGGAACACAATTTGGTGAGAGATGCAATTACATTAGGAACCCAGATTCCAAGCTCTCTCCCCCTCAAGCCAGTATATCTGGCACTGAAAAGGTTGTCAACACAATCACTACACCTCAAACACCACCCACACCTACATATGCGGAGGTCCTCCACATAAACATACCCAAACAAAGGAGACCTCTGAAGCAAAAACACACGTGATCTCCACAGCCCTCCACACCATATACCACACATAGTCCACACACCTGTGCCTCACAACCACTAAGGCTTCACTATAAACCCAACATATTAGTCATAGGAGACTCCATTGTGAGACATACAGATGTGCCTCTCACCAGGCTAGATAAGGAGAAAGTCACAGTTAGTTGTCTGTCAGGTGTTAGAATCCAGCATATCACACACGCACTCAAGTCTCTCAACAACAGGTACTGTTATGATGCTGTCATAGCCCATGTTGGCGTGAATGACTTGAAATGTACCTCTCTGGACTATATTAAGAGAGACATGATTGAGCTCGCTGATTATGTTTCCCAAGCAGGTATGTCCCTAGCCTTAAGCAGCATTCTGCCGTCACCCAGAATGATGCCTCAATACAAACAGAAAATGATTGACTAACAATTGGCTTAGTTTCTAGTGTCATTCCCAGGGGGATCTAGTACCTGACAACCTGGGAAGATATGATCGACAGACAATGATGCTTTGCCAGAGATGGCCTGCATCTGTCTCACCTGGGCTTCAAGCTTCTGGCAAAGGCTCTTGACTCGCCTATAGTGCCTTTTTAAGGAAAAGTGATGAGGTTAAATCTACCAACATAAAAATTTCAACAAAACACAAATTAAAGGTCATGATACTAAATGCTAGGAGCCTAAACATGAAACTGCACTAATTGCAAGCATTCCTAAGCCTGGAAAATGCTGACATCCGTGCAGTCACAGAAACCTGGTTCAAAGCTGCGGACAGCACCCCAGCCTTACCTGATTACTCATCCTATCATACATTCAGACCCCAAACTGTGGGCAGTAAAGCCAAAGGAGGTGGCGTTTCAGTATACATTAAAGACATACACACCTCTAGGCTGGTCAGACAGGATAACACACAGGAGACACCTATTCAAATCATAGCTAGCTACTGGCCCCCAAATCTGACTCAAGATGCCCAATCCATCTACTTGGACCTATTCAAATCTATCAAGATTCAACCCTTTACCCTGATCCTGGGGGACTTCAATTTCCCAAACATAGACTGGAAGAACTACTCATGCCAGAGCTGAAATGCTCAGAGATTTCTTGATTTTGTCAATGCAAATGCCTTGGAACAGCTAGTCGATACCCCCACAAGGGGTGATAAGATCTTGGACTTGGTATTAACCAACATGAGTACCCACTGCAGCATCCCTATAGTATCATCCTCCCTGGTAAGATCAGACCACAAAGTGGTCACTTTCGAAGTCACCATTTCCCCTAACCCCCCTCTAGCTAGGATCAGACATAAAAACTTCTCCAAAGCTGATTACAGCCTCCTGAGGGATGGTATAAACAGCTTCATAGCCCTCTCCCCCTCTCTAGGAACTGACACCAATATCCAAAAACTACACCAAAGCACTATACGAGCATTTACATAGATGCATGGAGTCAGGTATACCCAACAGGACTAAATCATCCTCTGCAAGGAAGAGTAAGCCTGTCTGGTGGACATCTGCAATAAATAAACTCTATAACAAAAGGAAAAAATTGCTGTCCAAGACCAAGAAGGATCAGGTGCCCAACTGGAAGCAATGTCTCCTTAGCCTGATCAAGCAAATAAGAGCACTAGTGAAATCCTCCAAAGCAAACTTCGGGTCCAAATTGGCCACATCTACTAGAGATAATCATAAGGCCTTCTTTACATATGTCTACAACCTGAAAGGAAGCACCCAGATCTGTTCAGAACTGGTGGTTAAGAACACCACATATACAAATGCCGTAGATATAGCAAACTTGCTGGCTGACAGATCCAGTGAAAACTTTACCCCTCTGTTCCCCCATTAGTAAATCAGGACATCCCCAGTACCTGCCCCCTTCCCGTATATCTATGGAACAGATTATCACTGCTCTCTCAAAGGCAAAAAATACCACCTCCATGGGAACCGATAACATTCTAGGCTGCATCCTACATGAACTCAGGCTGGAACTTGCAGCTCCACTAGGCACCCTATTCAATCAAAGCCTGACTTCTGGCTTTGGCCCAGTTGAGAGGATGACAGCCACTGTCATCCCCTTACACAAAGGTGTAAATCCTAATCTGGGAAATTATAGAACCATCAGCCTAACTAGCCTGATCTGCAAGGCCATGGAATGGATTATCATGGACCTCATCAACAAGGACATTGGCAACCTCCAAAAACTTATTCCCACACAGTTTGGCTTCATCAAGGGGAGGTCATGTCTGCTAAATTTGTTGACCTTTTTGAGACACTCACCAAAGCCATGGATGAGGGGAATACAGTGCACACCACCTACCTTGACCTGGCCAAAGCC
This sequence comes from Protopterus annectens, assembly GCF_019279795.1. Lineage (NCBI taxonomy): Eukaryota > Metazoa > Chordata > Ceratodontiformes > Protopteridae > Protopterus > Protopterus annectens. The sequence continues at coordinate 888,020,393 of NC_056743.1, read as the reverse complement.
CTTGACACTATTCCCCACTCGGGCATAATAGATAAACTCTCTCAACTAGGGATCAATCCATATGTTACCAGATGGGCAGCAAGCTGGCTCACTGACAGAACCCACGTAGTCAAAATAGGGGAAGCCACCTCAAGCAGTAGACCTGTAAAAAGTGGTGGACCCCAGGATTCAGTCTTGGGGCCTCTGTTATTTGGAATATACTTTTCTGAGTTGCAGGCCAAAACCAATGGGTTATGGCTGACCAAATTTGCAGATGACTGCAAGCTGGGTGCTGTCATCAATTCCCCTAGTGATATGGAAATCCTCCAAGAGGATCTCACTCAAACAAATGACTGGTGCCAGAAACAGGGCCTCAAGCTGAATACCAAAAAATGCATCATCATCCCCTTTGGAGAGAGTGACGTCCCCACAAATTATCACATTAATAACAACATCCAAAGCACTCAGTCAGTCGTGAGGGATTGGGGCACCCAGGCTGATAGCAACCTGACTTTTGACCACCATGTTGCTTCCGTTATATGGAAAGCCTTCTACATGGCTCACCTCATAAGTAAGGGTATCTCATCCAGGGACAAGATTGTCATAACATCACTGTATTCTTCCCTTATAAGGCCCATTATTGAGTACAATGCCCCTTTCAGCATGTACCTCGCAAAGCACATGCAGCAGCTGGATAGACCACAGAGGTTCCTCACCAGGAGAATCCAGGGCCTGAAGCATCCACCATACACAGATAGGCTAAAAGCCCTATGCCTCTACTCGGTTGCATACAGACTCCTCAGAGGTGACCTTTGTCTGGTATAGAAGGCATTCACGGACCCCACCTTGATGGGACTGCTGCATATTCACAGGTCAAGTTCCACTCGAGTAACCCGCATGCATGGCCTCAATCTGGTCTGTGACATCAACAAGACTTGTTGGCGGGACAGATTTGTGTCCCAGAGACTCCCCCATCTATGGAATAGACTCCCTCTCCACATCAAGCAGAGTACCCCTTTACCCCTTTTTAAGCCCAACCTGGATAACTGAATGGGAAACAGAAAATATACCCCTGGGATTCTACCCATGTCCCTGCTGGAGAGGGGCATCAGGTGCTGATTTGTATAAATATGGGCTAAACTCCTGGCTAGGCTTACAACGGCCTCAGGGCCAATAGCCTAGTAACCTTCTATGATCCTATGATCCTATGATCCTATGATAATAGATGAATCTACAGAACAAAATCTTAACAGGTGTGCTTAATATCATTCCCTCAACTCATTGATCTTTTTCTTGTACAAAAAAATCTCTACTTGTTCCTCCCTTCTCACCAATTCCTGGTTTATTTTATTACTTACAACTGGTACCTTTTTTTGTTCAAGGGTTGTGTATTACCTAATCCTGACTGAAGAACAGTTTATGTACTGTTATACAGTACTAATCTCACTTCTGGTTCTTCAAGGTTTTTTATGTTTTGAACATTAACAGAGCTCCTCACAGCATGCCAAACTTTTATTAAATTATCATATTTATAAATGTTCTTTATGCATTATGTACGGCATTTAAAATCACAGTAAATTACAGACAAAAGTAGATTAAAATATGCAAATTTAACCATGGAATGAAGAGAGAGATCAAAAAGCCATAAAGTGTATAAACAGAGTCCACATGAAAAGGGGTCTATATCATAAGATTGACATCTGAAAATGTCAACTCACCTTTCGTTGACACGGAAATGTGAAACTCCCAGTTTGTTGAACGGTCAAATCACCGATTTCTTGGCTGTTCTGTTACACCTGCCCTTTCCCCAACTGTAGTGCATTCTCAGTGTTAGAATATTTAGTTGGGGGGTGTGGAGGGCATATGTTTGCTTTTATGTGGTGTTGTTTGCTGGCCTTCCAATTTCTTTCCCTTGGAAAGAAATCAGTGATTTGGCCGTTTGAGAAACTGGGAGTTCAACATTTCCATGTCAACGAAAGGTGAGTCGACATTTTCGATATCGATCTTATGATATAGACCCCATGAAAAGATATGTAATAAAACATTTTTTAAAAATTTCTTAACACTTTCATTTAAAAGAGCAACATTCTTTAATCAGTGCAATATTATGAGACTCATGGACCTGCAGCTGAAAGTCACAATTTGTCCTTTTATTCAGACAAAAAAAATTGCACATAAGACTAACACCCATTTCTTAACCAGGTAGGTGCATTGGACATGCAGTCCCTTTTCAGGGATGACCTTGTAGCAATATATAGTTAAGTTACTTGTTCAGGGTCACACAGTAGAGAGACAGCTAGTTCCACTTGCAGGGCACTTAAGCTTACCAATTTCCTTTTTTGTGCTAGAAATAACTTATCTCAATTGGCTATAGATTGGCCCTATCCTTCATTATAAATTACCTTTAATGAAAATAACTGGGATCATGCCATAGATAATTTGAGAGTACCCATGCATAGGATAAAGTATTTAGAGTTGCCACTGTCCATTAGTAGTATAGCAGACAGACCAGGGGTAAATTTTCTGTTTCCTATATATAGATCCATGTTGCTCTTGAATATGGACTGGGATGAACTTGGTTTTATTTGGATGGGGAGTCTGTACCATAACAGCTGTATGCTTTGCAAGATATATCTGTCCTTCCAAACCATTCTTTTGATGTTGCTGAAGATGTTTAGATCCCTAGACAGAATATTTCTGATGCCATTTGACTTGCTGATGTGCAGTAAATCCATCAGTAATGGGTTGGAGGATACCTTGTGTGCCAGACAAAGATCCCCTCTTAGCAGTTTGTAGGATAGTGTAGTGCACCCGCAGGTGTTCATAGGTTCATAGGTAGGTACTAGGCTATTGGCCCTAGGGCCTATACAAGCCTAGCCAAAAAGGTACCCTGGCTTTCGCCACCCAAGAAAATTATTTTCCTGTGCCTCTGTCAAGCAGAACCACAGAAGTGATCCCCGGGGTGAATTTCCTATTACCCATCCAATCATCAAGATTTTTCTTGAAGAGTGCTAATGAGGAGCTCTGTTTGACATAGATAGGTAGTCTGTTCCAGAGTATGGGAAGTCTCTGGGACAGGAATCTATCCCTCCAGCATGTTCTGGTTATCTGTGTAGCTAAATAGTGTACGGGTTCCTTCCTACCTGACTCTGGTGACACCTCTATTTACACCCAACCCACCAAGGTTGCAAGTAATAACAGGTTTTATTCTAGATGGAAACTCTAGTCTTAACAGGCAACAGCATAGTAGCAAACAAATTATTTCAGTAGAACAAAGTTTAGCAATAAGGCAATATGAGGTATACATACAGTGAAATCATACACCCCCAGAACTCAATAAGAGAGGTCTTGTCATTCAAATATGAGTAGAAATGCAATGTCATTGAGCAGTAAAGAATCTATAATGCAGCAATACTAACAGCTGCTATAACCTTGATCAGGTCTAATCAGACCAAACTGTGAAAACACTCTGTTATACCCTGTTTACTGGCCAGTGACTGCATACAGTTTTAATGCCGGCATGATGGGGCCCAAAGTTGAAGCTCATATGAAACCCAGATGTTAGTAATCTACAAAGCATCAAAGGGGAAATCCATACTAAGGGGTGAGTAACATGAGATGCACAGAATGATAGCCAGTATTATTTCAAGATAAAGCTAAACAGTTTCACTTCAGAAAAGGAAAAGGAAAAAGCCTAGGCATACAGTCCCAGCTGAAGCTATAGCATAATCCTATGAAAGTATAAAATGGTGGCCGAAGCCACTCACCACTCCATCAATAATATTCTGGATGTCAGGCACCACAATTCCACTGATGAGAAGTGCAGAGATCACTCAACAGCCATCTGGTAATCAAAAATGTGTTCTTTATAATAGCCCAACAGTATTCCTATCATTGCTGATCAGATGCAGGTGTGGGACTACTGGTTCCAGACTTCCCTCCTGATTCCACAGATCACCATCTACCAGGTTTTCAGAGGAGGACAGACACGATCTGCAAATTCACTTCCCTGTCCTAGACACTAGAAAAAAAATGATTTTAATGCAAAGCCCCTTATTCCTTCACCCTGTGTTTCAGTCTCCTCTCTTTCACTTTCATTTCTCTCTCTTATATCAAATGAAAAGGAGCTCCACCTTGTGGGGTATCGGAAAACTGCAGTCTGTTAACCATACAGTGAAATACAGTGGGAGCTACACTCTTGCCCTGCTTGAAAACTTGGGCCTGCAAGGAAAGCATAAACTAGCTTACCATTGGGGATCTGAGATCTACATAATTTGTACTCAGCTACCTAACATCCCTGTCTACCAAGTCTGCCCTGTGGGGAAAGAAGGACCCATCAAAACCTGGCACCACAACAACTTAATGCCTTTGGCAGAATCAGTGAGACTAATGAATCCGGAACCCAAAATGGCTCAGCAAAAATCTAACTCAAGGCGATCCAGAAGACTAAGGTGGAGCGGAAATATCCTCCCAAATGTTCAAGAGCCTATGAGTCCTCCTGCTGAAGGAGAGGAGGACAGTGATGATGACTGGGGTTTCAGTGGACTTTTTTCCAATGATGTTCGAGGCCCCATGGACTGCAATCTCAATGTATATGCACTGGAATTCATCCCTTGTCACTTTGAAGAGTCCAGCCCCAGTAATAGACTGAGTGATGTTTCTGTGCCTCTTGCAGAACCTGATACTGATGGAGCTCCTGCTATGCAAGCTTTGGATAATGGTGCTGAGGACAGTTGTACAGTTATGGAGAAAGAAAGTGCAAATGTAGTGCACCCACAGGTGTGGCTGAATAGTGTATGGGTTCCTTCTTAACTGACTCTCTATTTACACTCAACACTTCAAGGTTGCAAGTAATAACAGATTTTATTCTAGATGGAAACTCTAGTCTTAACAGACAACAGCACAATACCAAACAAATTATTTCAGCAGCACAAAGTTTAGCAATAAGGCAATATGAGGTATACATACAGTGAAATCACACACCCCCAGAACTCAATAAGAGAGGTCTTGTCATTCAGATATGAGCAGAAATGCAATGTCATTCAGCAGTAAAGAATCTATAATGCAGCAATACTAACAGCTGCTATAACCTTGATCAGTTCTAATCAGATCAAACTGTGAAAACACTCTGTTATACCCTGTTCACTCACTAGTGACTGCTTATAGTCTTAATGCCAGCATGATGGGGCCCAAAGTTGGAGCTCATATGAAACCTGGGTATTTGTAATCCACAAAGCATTAAAGGGGAAATCCACACTGAGGGGTGAGCAACATGAGATCCATAGAACGACAGCCAGTACTATTTCAAGATAAAGCTAAACAATTTCAGTTCAGAAAAGGAAAAGGAAAAAGCCTAGGCATACAGTCCCAGTCGAAGTTATAGCACAATCCTATGAAAGTATAAAATGGCTGTTGAAGCCTCTCACCACTCTGTTGATAATATTCTGGATGTCATGCACTGCAGTTCCACTGATGAGAAGTGTAGAGATCCCTCAACAGCTGTCTGCTAATTGAAAATGGCTTCTTTATAATAGGCCCAACAGCATTCCTGTCCTAACAGTATTCCTGTCCTTGCTGATCAGGTGTGGGACTACTGGTTCCAGACTTCTCTCCTGATTCCTCAGATCACCATTGACCAGGTTATCAGAGGAGGACAGACATGATCTGCAAATTCACTTCCCTGTCCTAGACACTAGAAAAATCTGGTTTTAATGCAAGGCCTCTTATTCCTTCACCCTGTGTTTCAGTCTCCTCTCTTTCACTTTCGTTTATCAAATGAAAAGGAGTACCACCTTGTGGTGTATCAGAAAACTACAGTCTGTTAACCATACAGTGAAATATAGTGAGAGCAACAATAGTGAATATAGTAACAGCGCTTTGAGTCAGGTCCATGTAGGATATGTTGTTTAGGCCTTGCAGTATCCTTTTAGTAAGGAATCTCTGTGGGCATTCCCATTGTTGCAGGTGTCTGGACAGATATATCAAAGGTAGTATTATATTCAAAGACTGGCCTAATGAGGGCTGGGTAAAGGGGGGGGGGTTGACATCCCTAGATCTAGACACAATCCCTTTGCTAATAAGCTGTGCAATATACAAGGCCTTTCTTACAACAATGGGCGCATGTCTGTGAAAAGTTAGGTCACTGTCCTTATAAGTTCCCAAATCCCAAACAAATGACTCAACTCTTAGGGGCCTATTGTCATTTTGGTAGTTCCCTCGGGTAGATGACTTCTCAAGAGATACAGTAATGTATTTTTGGCATTTAGTTTCAAGTCCACTAGTTTGGCACCAGTTATTTATTTGGGACAATCCTTCCTACAAGAGGGCTAAGTCATTTGGGGATTTATTGACTGCTCCTAGCTTGCAGTTATCTAGAAACTTAGTCAGCCCTTTGGCATTGGCTTTTACTTCAGAAAGGTTGATACCAGACAAGAGAGGTCCCAGTAGAGAACCACAAGAACTACAGCTCCAGCCTTAACCAGCTGCTAGAAGTAGTTTTCTGATACACCACAATAGAAACATAGCCGGCATTAGGCATAGGCCAACTAGGCGACCGCTTAGGCCACCGATCTAGCAGGGGTGCTTTTCCAGTATTTATTTGGTGTAGATAGACCAGCATGGGGGCACCGGGTGGTGTGTGGGGGGTGCCATGGACCCCCTTTGCCTAGGGCACCAGCTGACTTAAGGCTGCTTCTGGCTAGAAAACATATCATGTGACATGATAAAATATCATCAACCACAGGTATATCATGTGATTAGAAATTCTGAATGAACAAATTTTTAAATATCCTTTAGAGTCTGAAAAGCAAGTTCTGCAAGAATAACTATATATATATATATATATATATATATATATATATATATATATATATATATATATATATATATATATATATAGAGAGAGAGAGAGAGAGAGAGAGATACAGTATATGGTTTCATCATAGCTTGATCTTTTTTGCAAGTAGTAATATCCTCAAACCACCTAAATGGCCTAAAAGATGGAATAATATTGCTGATGTTAATTTGACTTCATTTTTCAGTTAAGATTTTTACCTCCCTAATATAATGTTATGGGGCAAAGGGTGCAGGGTGTTGATAAGGCTATTTTTCTTTTGGTAACAACAGTGAAGGAACAGTGATTTCCTATTTTTTTCAGTCAGTGTTGAGTATTAGTCTCTTCATGCAATGATATACTCTGTTTATTGTTAGCAGCTATCTTTTGTACAACATTTTAAGATACATTTGAATGCTGACATAAAAAATAGCTTACATGCTGCTTTTATTTAGGTTTAAATTTGTAGATCAAATTCAAGTTTTCTTGCTAAATTGTGAAGCTGGTCATTTGTGACTGATAATATTCAAAAAATGCCTGACTGCAGGCAGTAGTTAGGTGTATACTATTTATTGCCCTTTTAACTAGAATCAGTGGTGGTGCTGCGGTAGCGTTGTCGCCTCACGGTAAGACGTTGTCCTGTTTGATTCTCAGCTAAAACGTCTCCTGTGTGGAGACATGTGTGAATGGGCGTACCTTCGTTGAAGGTTGTGCGTCAGGCCTGGCAAGTCGGTACGTAAAAATCTACTGCCACTCATTAGCGGACCGGAGTTCCGCTGTGGCGACCCCTAACCGGGAAAAGCTGAAAGATACAACAACTACAACAAATAGTCTGCCTGACTAGTTTGTTTTCCAAGGTTGTAGAAGTCTGTGATGTAGCTACATCTCTCTCTCTATTTAGCGTCACAGAAAATGACAAATGTTAAAGGAAATAATGTGAAATTGTACAAAACCCAAATTGATGTGCAGAGAAAATGAAGACACGGCGTCAAGCAGAAATTTGAGAATATTTCTTAATTTTTTATTTTTTATTTTTGTCTTTCCATAATGCAGACTTGGGATTGGATTAAAGGATAGAAAATGTACTTGTGATGAGAAACGTGATATTTGGGTGGAGTAATCCTTTAGTTTACAGAAAATGTCTGGTGAGCTGTACTAACTAAAAGTGAATATACTGGTCATGTGCTAATTGTACTATGGCTATATCCCAACTTCCCAAGCAGTTCCTGGTATCCTGGTTTTTCATTTTCAGACATATGCTTTGTTGAAGGTGCAGGGCCACCTAAATGCATACTTGCACACCAAGTTTATTTACTTTTTCTTAGCTAAATAGACTGACACTGGATACAAATGACAAACAATAAAAAGCTGCACACATCAACACCGCCACTAATACAACTAAAACTTACAAAGCTATGTGGGAAATAAGTGGGGCATTAGTGTAGAGCAGACTTTGTTCAAAATTTACAAATTATAGAGTACAGTAGCATGCCTGTATGCAAGGAAAGTAGCAGTACGGGCCAGGACTAGTGGCTACACAAACTCTAGACAGATTAAACAGTAGCTGGAATCATAGCTGCATACATTCAAACAGGGAGGACTGGGATTATATGAGGATGACTTTTTTTGCTTTATATTCACTATATAAGGATTGCATAGTAACTATAAGGCAAAAATTAACTCTAAAGAGGTCTGGTAGGGAAAGCGAGCAGCAGGGTCAGTTTTAGATATGAAGGCCTGTAGCTGCATTTCCATCAGCCCACTTTTTACTCCATTTCTGTATTCTGTACTCACCAAATCAATGATACAAGAGTTTAGCAACGTAAGAACAGTACACAAAAAGTCCATATCCTGAATTACTTCAACTTCCTTTTGGGAATATTTTTATTTTATAACTCAGTGAATATATTGCCATAAAAATCCTTTCCATACATTGATTAATATGACTGAGAGTTACATTATACACATAGCCAATAAAACTCAGCAATATATTACATATATTAGTATCAAAGTTCAGAATTGTAGCAGCAAACTGTACCTATAATAAAATATGGAAACATTAGCTTTCAACAACTCGAAAGGGTCAAGCAAAAGCTTTTAGATAAGCTAGACTGTGGTAATCCAGGGTGCAAATTTGCAATATGTTTACAGAATCATTTTAGAAGTGACCTTTAAGAAAACTAGCAGCCAATGCACTACTATACATAATACAGGATGAAATGTAGGCAGATTCTAATGCCCAGTTGGTACCCTGGCTGCTGCATTCTGCACCAGCTCTAATCACAGAGGCTGTACCAGTGAAAGCCACAGATAAAGAGAGTTACACAAGTCTGGCAGGTAGCATGGAGAGGCATGCAAAATCACAACAAAGCCTAGTGAAGAAATGGGTACACAGTTTGGGGCAGTTTTATAACACCTGACACTTGATCATCTAGAATCAAAAGAGCATCTAGGTGCAACACCAGATCTTGCATCTACTCAGCAAGGATCGCTTTTGAGTTCTCCAGTCATGCTAATGGGATTTCTGAGGAGACAGGCAATTCCAGAGAGTGCACTTGATAATCGGCATCTCAGTTTTGTACCACTCAGCTTCAGTAGCGTCAAGTAAGAATTTTTCTTAATTATTATTTATTTAAAGTTTGTTAACTAGGATAATGGGATGCTTTGAAAGGACCCATTTCAGCCACTGTCAGAGTCATACACAAAAAAGGGATACAATTTATCAACACTAGAGAAACATCTAATGCTGCAAAAGACTGGTTCAATATACAATGTATAAAACATGGTTAGGCCTGCTGGATTCCAGAATCTTTTGAAATAGCTTTAAATTTGTTAAGGATCTTGTTAAGAGGTCCTGGCCTATAAGCATTAAAGTTTCCATGCATAGAAGGTATATATATATATATATATATATATATGTGTGTGTGTGTGGGTCTACTGTATAAGTTCGAAAATACACTTCTTCGAACTCACACAGTAGACCCTGGGTTACGCGAAAGTGCACTTAATCGAAAATGCACTTTTGTGAAACCCGCTTCAGTGAACGGGCTACTACTGATTTTAGTGCAGTAGTTATGGACCTTAGGGTTAGGGCGCGGGTCATGGCTATCCCCTTACCATGACCCGTGCCCTAACCCTAAGGTCCATAACTACCACACCACAGTGGAGTAAAGCCTGTCCTCCACTGTGGTGCGATCCATTTGTAGAAGCTGAGTTCGTGAAAGTGCACTTTTGAATAAGTGCACTTTCGTGTAACTGAGCGGTCTACTGCTCTTTTTGGAATATGTGGTATTCGATGAAAAGCAGTAGACCCATATATATATATATATATATATATATATATATATATATATAAAATATGGGTCTATCTGAGTTAGTCGAAACGCCAGAAGACCGACAAGTGAATCGCGAGGCCCAGAAGATCGACAAGTCAGAAGACCGACGCGATGGATGAAAACACCGACGCCGAGGATGCCGACATGGGAAAAGGCTGTGTAAGTATGCGGTAGTGACGGACGTTTGGGTGCGAGTAAGGTAAGTGTGGATATTGACGGTGTGTGGGGATAGGGGTGGGTTAAGTGAGTTAGAGTCAGTGCGCGGGTCAGGTAAGTGTGTGGTAGTGATTGTGTTTGGGTTAGGGCGGCGGTTAAGTGAGTTAGGGTTAGGGAGCCGGGTCAGCTAAGTGTGGTAGTGATTGTGTTTGGGTTAGGGCGGTTAAGTGAGTTAGGGTTAGGAGCGGGTCAGGTAAGTGTCTGTAGTGATTGTGTTTGGGTTAGGGGCGGGTTAAGTGAGTTAGGCACGGGTTAGCTGAGTATCACGATAGTGATGGACCTTAGGGTTAGGGGTTGGGTTAGGGTTGTAGATAGTTGTGTATGTGAGGTTTAGTGTGGGTTTGTAGGGATTTTGGTGTGCTTGTGTTGTGTGTGTGGTTTTTGGACAGGGAATGTGTTTTGTTTGTTGATTGTTGTGATTGTGGTGTGTGCAGTGTGTGAGGTTTCATGTTTGTGTACCGTCGGTTATTTCGTTGTCGGGCATGTGGGGTTTCGTGTTTTTGCACTGTCGGTTATGTGGTTTCGGTGATTGCATTGTCGGTCTTCTGGCGTGTCGATTATGTCAGGTAGAACCATAAAATATATATATATCTATCTATATATATAAATATATATATATATATATATATATATATATATATATATATATAGATATAGTTATATATAAACATATATATATATATATATATATATATATATATATATATATATATATATATATATATATATATACACACACACACATACTTATTTATTTAACATTTGTTAACCGGGAAAGTCCGACTTGGAACAAAGCTAATTTTCAGCGGAGGCCCGGGGAGAAATAGCACCCGGAGGAAACCCACACGAATGCAGGCAGGACATGCAGACTCCACACAGAAGGAACCCCAGCCGAGAATCAAACCAGAGAACCTGTTGCTGTGAGGCGATAACACTACCGCTGCAACACACACACACACAGACACACACACACACACACACACACACACACACACACACACACACACACACACACACACACACACACACACACACACACACACACACACACACACACACACACACACACAGATACTAGGCTCATTGGTATAGGAAATATGATGGGCCTTACAGCAAAATAAGTTACTTACACTGAGAGCAGGTCTTTCAGAATTAGGGCAGATTTACACTGATAGCAACTCTTTTTGAATCTGGCACAATGTTTAAATGCATAAATCCGAGCTAACACTACATAAAGGTTAACAAGCAATGTGTATGTTTGTACAAAGATATATATATATATATATATATATATATATATATATATATATATATAAAAAGATAAACTGACTTTTTTGCTTAACCCTGTTTGAAAAAGATCTTTGAATAATGGTAAACATTTGAAATTTTGGGAACCGCTTTAGCAACTCCTCTAATGCAGAGTCTGAGATGGCCATTTCTTGAATATTCCATTTTCTCCAATGTATGGTGATCTTGGAGTTAATATATATAAGTCTGGGGGTGTATGGGGCTTGCCCCCCCAAAAAAAAGAATTTCAAAGGAGAACAGTTTGTTTGTGTCTTTCGGCTTTTCCCGGTTAGGGGTCGCCACAGCGGAACTCCGGTCCGCTAATGATTGGCAGTAGAGTTTTCCACGCTGGCTTGCTGGGCCTAACGCACAACTTTCAACGAAGAAATGCCAATTCACGCATGTCGCCACACAGAAGATGCTCTAACTGAGAATCGAACGGGCAATGTCTAATTGTGAGGCGACAACGCTACCGCAGCACCACCACTGCAGTAATTTCAAAGGAGAACAGTGATGTTCAATATTTGCTCTTCTCCTGCATTTTTGTTTTTTTTTTTTTTTTTTCCAGCATGCCGGTATTCAGCATTATAAGGGATGACATTTCATTAGGGATCCATGAATAATATTAATTTGAAAGCTTGAGATCTTTTTAGCAAACTTTGCAGGATGAATATATATGTGAAACAAATTTACATACAAATTCAACTAGAAGCACCATAATTCTGCATCATTTAATTAAATGAGTCTCAGTGTTACAAAAATGCAGATTCTACCAATAATACCTGCAACACTAAATATTAGTTATAGCACTGATTTGACACTGAATAACAATATGCATACATAAGCAATAGTTCTACTTGGCCAGCAAGACCCTCCCAGTGCATTCCTGCACCCATTCTGCTTTGTTTCTCACTCCAAGATCATACAGCAATGGAAATGAGTGCAATACTCAAATGACTTTGTCACCCTTCCACTACTATGTCCCTACTGTTTAGGTTACTGTGTAATCCGCAACATACGCAAGAACCACATCATTTGCTTAGTAGTAGAAACTGTAGTATGTTCCTTATGTTTTTACTATACTAATGTCCCATAATGCTATAGCTGTAAAATGGTTTATGTAGAGCTGATATGTCAGTGAGCTGTACACATTTGGTAGTCAGCTTTCGAAAATGCAAATTTTAAAAACTTTAGCTTCTCCATCTTGCTATTAGGATTCTTCAACTCCTTAGCACTATGCAAGTGTAGTGTTTCGGGTCTACTTCACATGACTGAAATCTAATTTGACTGACTTTCATTTGACCGAGACCAAAATACCTAATTTTCAAAATATTGAAAACTCACTTAACTGAAACTCATTATACTAAAACTTTACAATGCTGAATTTCAAAATACTAACTTGTAAACCATAGACATGCACATTTACACCACCAATGACTGACTCTTTCCAGAACTTACAGACACCAGATGATATAAAACCAAACTAGGTGGAGGGATGTGCCCCCCACACCCCCCTAACTATATATACTAACTCCAGGATCGCACTACAGTGGGGAAAAGGGCATATAACTTTTACTTACCTTACAGTAGTCTACACACTGCCACTACTGCTGGGAACATACAAAACATCAGCCATATTGCTTGAGATACTTCCCATAAAAATGTAAACAGACATACCCACAATTAGAAACACTACAACACCTTTTTCTACATGACTATCGGTATTCTGACAATCAGCACTATAAGTTACAGTAATTCTTTTTATCACAAGCAAGTTGCAGGAGAAGGGAACCCCACATCATGTCTGTGGATTACAATTCAGTATAATGAGATTCAGTCAAATGAGTTTTCAGTATTCTGAAAATTTGGTATTATGGTCTATTAAACTCAGTGGGAATACATACCAAGTGGATGGAGTGTTGAAGCCTGTTTTGCACCAAGGATCCTGCTTCTCACAAACTTACTGCTACAGTGCTTCAACACAACTGTACACATTACAAGGATCACTGCTGCAGAAAATATATACGTGACAGCTAGTGTGCCCTATAAGGTTCCAAGTCACCATTTCACAAATACTCTGAGCAGACACGCAGTAATGCCCGCAGATCTGATGGAGTGGTACCTAGCCATCACACTCAGGGTTTGTGGCATTTGTTGCAGCAGACAGCAATATAACTGGCAAGCCTTTTGAAACAAAAGTCTGTTTCATTAATGGCATATCCTGTTTTCCTCTCGTGAAGGAAACAACAATTCTTTCTGTGTGACATATTTTGTTCTGTTTAACAGCTCAGAGCATTATATACATCCATGCACTCTGCAAAATTATTTCCCTTTATTTTGTTTTTTGGAGAAAAAAATGAAAGCTGTGTGGGCTGATTTAAGTAAACTCAGACTATTTTATGTATTAATGCACTCTATGCTAATTCCATTGGCAAATCCTGGAATGCCCTCCCAAACAACCTAAGGCATATGACCTCTCCTCACCAATTTAAAAAACACCTCAAAGATTTCCTAAAGTCCCAATGGCTATGCCCCTGCTCTAATCCAGACTAATAGCAATCGCCCTATACCCACCTAATCCTCTACCTATAATGAAGCTAAGCTTGATCTCCTTTTCCTAGTTTGCAACATTTCTAACCAACATGTTTAACCTGTTCAATTGCTTTATTCTTGATTGTAATAACAACCATTTAATCTCCATATGTTTACTGTTAAACTTCCTCTGACTATATCTTGTATGTTATAATAATTTGTGCCTTTCTTATGCATCTGTTTTAATTCCTCTGATTTGGAGCTTTTCTCCCCGGGCCTCTACTGAAAATGGACATATATCCAGCTAGACTAGCCCGGTCAACAAATGTAAAATAAAATAAAATAAAAAAAATAAAATAAAATAAATAAATAAAATAAATAATGGGGGAATTTATTCTTTAACGATAACATTTCCTTGTAGAAGACAAGGGGCCTGCAGTTCAGAAATTCCTCTAGCTGATGTTACCATGACAAGAAATCTTCCAGTATAAACATGTGGGATCAAAAGAACTGAGAGGCTCAGATGGAACAAGTTTAATTTCTTAATTATAAAATTCTGATTCCAAGCAGGAGCCACAATGGAAGCACAGGAAGTCTCAAGTGCAAAATACCTTTAAAGGACTGCTTTTTTTTTTTGCTAAAAAAGTAATTACTTTTATAAATGAATAAGCTAAACGTCCATTAAATAAAGTCACAGAGTACTATTAATACTCGGGCATCTAAATCATCATCTATTCTAGCCTTGTTTTGATACAAAAAGGAACATTATCTCCCCTGAGATGCTCTAGTAGGTGGCTCTTTTGCCTACTTATGGATGGGTGTGACCGCTTTATAAAATAAAAGACTGTTGCAAATTAATCTGAAACCATGCAAGCTGATAGACTTGGAAACTTTTGGTCTGGGTGTAATTCTTTGCAATGTTTTAGATGTACAATAGAAATCACTGTACATCTGCAAACTTCATCTCAGCTATCATGAGATTAATGCTAATTTTGATTGTAGTGCCAGAAAAGAGTAGACAGACCTTGATAATTGCCTTCATAGACACTAGAGATGACTGCAGCTGTAAACAACTAGGAATCACATTTCCTCTGCTTCTGCTCTTACCAGGAGCTAGCCAGCTTCTCCATCAACAGAGGGATACTGACTCCTGGCTTTACTCAGCTGAGACCAACACTACTATTAGCCAGGTAGCAGTTAATAGACAAATCAGTGATGAATTCAGGGCTTCTTCTAGCCTATCCTTATGGCAATCCACCAGGTGAATTAGTTGCTTCCTTGGTCACTCACTGGTTCCTGTTAACACTCTGCTTGCAGTAGGGACTTTGAGGAAGTATAACAATTGCTCATGTTAACTAGCAATCCTTTACTCTTATTGTATACCGATATAACACATGAGAGTGCAAATACTCAGCCTGGAGGTTTGCCTATTCCATACTACATATGTCATTAAAAAGATTTACCAACATTTCACAACCACCCATCATTACACCCTCTTACACTAACATTATTTTTTAATTTAATTTAATAGGATTTTATTTTTGATTTGATTACTGGATTAAAGCACAGATCAATATATACTGCAGGCTCAGTCTGTGGCATATGAAAAAGAAATCCAGACACTGATTTGCTAGAATCAATTGTTTTGAAAATGCTATAAACTATAATCACAAGTATTCAAACTGCAATTTATATTGAGTAGAATAGTAACATGTTTATATAGGAAAAAAAGAATGGGAGAGGATGACGAAAGTGTAAGGAAACTTACTGAGACGTATCGGATGCATCAAAGTAAATGAAAAGAGGGAACCTAAGTGCCATAACTGGTCCTGGTGCTTTGGGTGTGCATATAGGTAATAGTAGCTCCAGTAAAGCAGTTGCAATGGGTTTCTTTGTGGAGATGATCCTTTAGCTGACATCTGAAGATGGAGTAACAGTTTATTAAGGTTGGTAGGTAATGATTCCTGCAGTTTAGGTTCCAGAAAGGATTAGCTGTGCTGAAAGATAAGAACTTTGTGAGTGTTTGAAATACAGGATCTTAATGTGGTTGATTTCATTGGCTGAAATCAAAGGATCACACTGTATGTTTGGCACCTAAGGGAAATAAACTCTAAGTGTAAAAGCTTAAATAGCTGTGAACCAAATGAAAGATGTGGCCTTTGCTGGACAGGGAGCTATTAAAGGCTTTTAATTGTTAGGCAATAATATTTACACTGTGGAGAAAAGGTTATGAAAAAGCATATTTGATAAATGTAGACTTGTTTTTGATTGAAGCTGCATCAGTTAGGAGTAAATCATATTCTACTCATGCAAGCAGAATTCACTTCCCCAATGCTTCTCTTGCTGCTGAGAAGAGAAAGCTAGACACTTTTGTAACTAAGAAACAGGTAAGTCATTATCTTTCCAGTTTTTGTGATATGCAATTGAAAATTGAGAGAATGGTTTAAGTAGATACCTAAATATATGAAAGGTGTAGTTCTTACAATAGTTTAAGCACTGAGGCCTATTTGACAAAAACATGAGGCTTTGGGAAATTTCTGTCTTGTTTCAAAAAACATGGTCTGAGTTTTTGAAGGAGTTATGAGTAGTTTATTGTTGCTAATTCAGTTGGTAAGTGGTAAGTGTGTGGATATTTTCTTGAAGCTGGAGTTGAATTGAGGTGTGTAAAGACCTGATATGATTATGGCCATATTGAAAGCATATACCTGGTAAGTAAAGCAGGTTATCTGGGAGCTTGTTGATGAAGACTGAAAAGAATGTGTGTGTGTGTGTGTGTGTGTGTGTGTGTGTGTGTGTGTGTGTGTGTGTGTGTGTGTGTGTGTGTGTGTGGGGGGGGGGGGCAGAATGGAACCTTGAGGGACAACAGTGACTAGGGCAAGAACTGGGGAGAAGGATGACCCAATTCTATCTGATGATTGCATCCAAGGGGAAGCATTTGGACTTGTATAAAAATGTAGCCTATACTCTAATAGGAGTGAATATCTGACCAAGTGAAAGGCAGTACGAAGATCTATGAATATTGCACTAGTGAGATTGTCTGTCTCCATGTCAGTTAATATTTTATCATTTAGTGATCAGAGAGTAGTCATTCTGCTATGAACTGTTTAATGGAAATATGATTGTACTGCTTGATTTAATATGAGAGTTGTATGTATATTAGCCTTTCAGTTATGCTACCCAGTGTGAGAAGACTTCACATAGGGCTAAAGAAACAAGTACTGCCTGAAGAGACTTGTCTATGTAATAGTTTGATTAAAGTTGTTTTCCATGCAAGTAGACATTATTTTTGTAATGCAGTAATTATAAATATGGACAAAAGGAATGATGATGTAAAAGTGGAGGTTGTTTGATCCCATGGGACCTTTGGTAAGAATTTGGTTAAAAAAAAGGTTCAGAGTGTTTGGAATGCATTTGTTTGAAGCAAAGGACTGGAGTTTAAGGAGGAGGACAGAGAGACATGGGTGAAGGATGAGGACAGTTGTGGTAGATTATTGAATTCTTTAAGAAAATCTTTGATGACAAAGTGGCCTACTGAATGTGGAATGGTGTCAGACGAAGGATTGTCTGGAATGATGTCAGAGGGAGGATTGTTTCGAATGGTGTCAGAGGGAGTATTGTTTGGAATGGTGCCAGAGGGAGGATTATTTGGAGATGCTATTCATCCTGTCAGGAGGCTAACTTGATTCCAAAGGTATTTAGGGTTTTGAAGTACAGATCACAGCTTAATCTTATAGTGAAGTTCTTCATGCTATGAACTGCTTGATTTGAAAGGTCGTGAACTATAATGAACTTCACCATGGTATATACACTGAGTGTAATTTCCAGTTATGCCAAGTTTCACTTCTAGCTTGTCGGGCAGCCTAAATTATTCTGAAAGAGTAGAGTTTTTTTTTTTTTTCAAAACAGGATTATTGTTTTAACATATAAGAGAAATATCATAACAATTTTATACAAGTAATTAAAAATAGGTATTATTATAATATTCAACAAAACAACTAAAGTATTTACAAAGACATCCACTACAATCAGATCAATTAATTAAACTAAAATACCATGCTATTGAAATTAAAATTTTTTAACAAATTTTGTAAATTATCCCATACAATAAAATAAGATGTTTTTCTGTTTGTTCTAGTCCTAATTGTGTTTATTTCCATATGGCACACTATATTCATAACATTTTTAAATTCATTGAACGAAGGAGGTGTATCTGAAATCCAATTTCTAGTTATTATTTTCCTAGCCACTGCTAGAATAGACCATAACAAGGGAAGCTTAACTTTTTTAACACTTTGAGGTACAGGTGTGTTGAATAATATAAGAGATTTAGAAATAATGAAATTATCTGTAAAAAGAGCCTGCAAAAATTCATTAATTGACCAGTATTCTTTCAATTTTATACAGTCATAAAACATATGAGCCCAGTCAGCATTAATTTCTACATTACATCTCTTACATAGATTATCTTTATTATTTATTTTATTCATCATCAAAGGTGTATAAAAGATCTATGTAAAATTTCCATGTATAAAGTCTCCAGACAATGGAAGACGTAGTTCTATAAGCAGATTCCAATATATATTGTTTATCTTGTTGATTTGGTGGGTCCCCATTAATAGAAGTGAAATAA
Source organism: Protopterus annectens (assembly GCF_019279795.1). Classification (NCBI taxonomy): domain Eukaryota; kingdom Metazoa; phylum Chordata; order Ceratodontiformes; family Protopteridae; genus Protopterus; species Protopterus annectens. Next base: position 888,001,582 of record NC_056743.1, on the reverse strand, counting down.
TCCCAGTATGAATCTACACTGTAAAAAGTTTCTTGTCTGATAACTTTATGTATGTATGAAAGTTTACCTTTATCAGAAACTTTATGTTGTAAATTTAATATCAAGTAATCAATCAGTGTTGGAATAGATTCTTTAACAGTTATAGACATTAAATCTATTTTATTAATGAGATGTTGTCTAAAGGTCTGAACCTCTAACCAGCAAGTTTCTCTTAGATCAAATTCTTGTTTTAAGAAATCTAGATTTTTAACTTTATTATCAGATATCAATTGATACCTGTACTTTAGATCATTATCTATAGCTAAATGAGTTCCTTCAGAAGTAGATGACAAAAGCATACCCTGAGTATACATTATAGGAAATACAATAAAATTCCATTCCCTATACTTAGGGTGCATGAATATAAAGTTACGATAACTAATAATAATATTTAATGGGTAACAAACCATATGTTTAGGTGTAATAGGTGAAGTACAAAATTCCTTTAGTAACCATAACATGGAGTTATTTACAATCATATTTTTATGTGTTAAGGAGATTTTCATGAAGTGTATACTAATTAGCTCCCAATAATCTTTCCATTTTGTGACATATGACTGATCTATTAATAAAGTAATAACTTTTACAATAGAAGAGATAGTATATAAATATATAAATTAAAGTCTGGAAAAGAAATACCCCCTTGACACCAGCTATTAGTATGTTTCTTTAATGCAATCCTAGGTCTATTAGGTGCCCATAAGAAATTTAACATTAGTGTGTTCAGTTTCTTGATAATTATTTTTGTAGGTGGAAGTATTATTGATTGTATTAAGTATAAAATCTTGGGGAATATTATCATTTTAATAATTGTAAGTCTCTCCTCCATAGTAAAAAACATATTATTCCAGGTATTAAAAAGATTTTGTATATTAAGAAAACAGGTATTATAATTATTATATATAATAGATTTAATATCTTTAGATAGTATTATACCTAAATAAGTTATCTGACCTGAATTGGGTACATATTTAGTAAAATCACTAATGAGAATATTTTTCGTGTATATATATAGGTAGTATTTTAGTTTTTTCTTCATTGAATATTAAACCAGAAATACTTTTAAAATTCATCATGTTATCAAATAGAGACTGTATAGAAGAATTATATCCTGCTGATGTAATTAGAACATCATCTGCAAAAGTTGAATTTTGGATGTTGTATTTTCATCTATTTCAAAACCCTCTATGTCAGTACTATTTCTGATCAAATTAGCCCAAGGCTCCATTACTAAAGTGAATAATAGTGGAGAAAGTGGACATCCTTGTTTTGTACCTTTAAGAATGGGTATTTTTGTGAAACATATGTTCCTACCTTAATATAAGCCAATGTTCCTTTGTATAAATGTTCAATTAGATTTACAAATGCATCCGAGAAGTTTGTGCACTTCATTAAGGTAAACAGATAGTCCCAACTTACTGAATCAAATGCTGAACTTATATCAAGACTAATAAGTGTTAAATTTTTCTTTTCCTATTTGCAAAATCTATTAATGTTAAAGTTCTTCTTATATTATCAAAAGTATTTCTATTTACAATGAAGCCTGTCTGATCTATATCTATAATGCCAGGAATGATTGTCTTCAATCTATCAGCAAAGATATTCATAAACATTTTATAATCAACATTAAGTAATGAGATGGGTCGATATGAAGAACATCTAGTTGGATCTTTATTAGGTTTTACAATTGACGAAATAAATGTATATTGCCAAGATGGGGGGGGGGTTATTAACTCAGTTTGGGCCAAAATAAAAACCTTATGTATTAATGAATATGTATTTTTAGAAAGGATTTTATATATCTCTGGTATAATACCATCATTACCCGGTGCTTTGTTTGATTTAAGCTTATTTATTTGTGTAATAACTTCTGTATATGAAATACTCTTGTCCAATAGTTTAATCTGTTGTTTATTAAGCTTTTTATTCATATTTGTGGTTATAAACTCCTTTATTTTATCTTTAGGTTCCATGTTAATATTATTATGGTTAATTTTGTGAAAGTGATTTCTAAATTCCTCTAGTATTTCTGGTATACTAGAAACATTCTTCTTTTCCTTAGAGAAAAGATTTCTTTGATATGGTTTTGTTTATTCAACCTTTTGTTTTATTTTTAAGTCTATGCAAGTATTTGGGGCTTATTGAATAAGACAAAACTTGTATTTCTCTAAAGTTATTTTAACTTTATGAGTTAAAATTTCTTTGTATTTCTCATTTAGTATGTTTATTTCTTCAATAACTTTCTTGTTCATAATATTTTCTTTATTATTATGTTTATAAGAGTCTAATTTACTTTGAATATCTAACAATTCCTTATCCCAAGATTTCCTTTTATTATTATACCATCTGATACTTTGTCCATATAGATATGATTTTAAGGCATCCCAAACATAAACAATGGAGACTTCAGGAGTGTTATTTATGTCTAAAAATGTTTTACTTCTGAAAGTATATATTCTTTATAGTCTTTTAGTTGAGTTAAGTATGCTGGTATCCTTTTGATCTGAACATTATGAGTATTTTTATCATGAATTCAAAAACAATTGAATTATGATCAGATATAGGACATGAAATGATTTTGGAATTAATTAAATCTGTTACCATCTGGTTAGAAATAAAGATCCTATCTATTTTTGAATAAGTTTTGTATCTGTTAGAAAAGAGGTGTATGGTAATGATTTTGAATCTATCTGATTATTAATATCATTCAAATGATAAGAATTAGCAAAATCCTTTAAATGTTTTGCATTAGATGTAATTCTTCTCTTTCCTATAGTGGTAGTATCACTTTCATGTAGTATACAATTAAAGTCACCAGCTAAAATAATATCTCCTATAGAGAATGATATGATCTTATCAAGATGATGTTTCACTGTATTAATACCAATTCCAGGTATCCAATATACATTAATTAAAGTGTAAGTCTTCCCATTAATTTGTATTGTAACCATACAAAACATTCCTTTGTCATCCTGATAAGACTTAATGGTTTTAGGAATGGGCATACTTTTATTCCATAAAATAGCCACTCCTCTTTTTTCTGAGTGTGCTCTGAACTAACCAATACTGTATATTTGTTTGTGGCTAGTTTATCAATATTTTTTTCAAGAGATGGGTTTCTTGTAGGAAGACCAAGTTGGCCTTATGTAAATTAATGTATCTTATTAGGCTTGCCCTTTTACATGGATTATTCAATCCATTAATGTTTAAAGAAATTCCTTTTAAAGATGTCATTTGGCATTTTTAAAACTTAAGAATCTTATGATCAAAATAACAAATAACAAGATAAGTAATGTTACATCTCCTCCTTTAGGTGTACCTTTAAATATAGCTGTATTTATTGAATCTCTTATGGGATTTCGTATAGGATTCAATTTTGTTTGTAGTGACAATGAATGTACAAAATATATTGTGGATGTCAAAACTATATACAAATAACAATGAACAAGTGAAAATAATGTAAGGATTAAACCTTGCATCCAGCCTGGAGTTGTAAACTCCAACTTAGAGTAGTATTTACCACTCAAGTTAACCCCCTACCCTAAACAGCAGCACGTCAGCTACCACCTTATCAATTTAATACTAGTTATATTTAACTGAAGTTAACAGTTTTCAATTCAATTATCTAGCAAGACAAGACTACACATTTGGTAAAACAGCATCATATAAAGTAAAATAAACCTTTTTTTTTTTTTTTTTAAACTGTTCATACTACTATATACATCCATGTAATATAAAACACTTGTATGCAAATAACATTCAAATAATCTTGATGTTAGAAATCAAGAGGAGAGAAAAATAAGTTCTAACATTCATTTAAATCAAAAACTTTGGCTAATATGATTCAGACATTACATATATTAGGATGCATCTATTTTCTGTCATGTAAATACAGTTAACAGCTTCCAAAAAAACCTTGAATTGCTTGTATATGAGCATTTACTCAAACTCATTATTGCCAATAGAATAAAATATTGTATTCATAGACATTGTTATAAATCATACTTCATAGTTAAGCAGATTCTCAGAAACATTTATATACATATCTACATACACACATACACACACACACACATATATATATATATATATATATATATATATATATATATATATACATACATACACACACACACACATATACATATATATATATATATATATATATATATATATATATATATATATATATATATATATATATATACACATACACACATACACATACACACACACATACACACACAACACACACACACACACACACACACACACACACACACACACACACACACACATACATATATATATATATATATCTGATCTCACTGAGTTGTATCTTTACTGAGCACCATCTTACATTGCTGTCCCTTCAATAAATCTGTCTGCTTTATACAAAATAATGCACAGCAAACACATTTTAGTAACCAGATTTTACAAACATGCTATACTACTGCTTTAAAATATATCACATGACAATTTCTTCCAGTATAGAGTTATAAAATTATTTATGCTTGTCAATCAGATGAATTAAATGAGTTATAGTAATGTATATGTTTGGGACATAGGTTTTTAACACATATTATTCATCTGCTATTCCTGTATCTGTGATGTGTCAGTGTGATATCTAGGTCAAAGAGACCAGCTGCTTTCAGCTTCTCTGTGAGAATTCTGAGAGTTGAAGCTTTTGAAGTAGCTCATGGACACTGTGCATGAGACAGCCCACATCCCAGATTGTCTCTCTTAACATTTTGGTGGGAAACTTATTAAAAACTAGTGAAAAACATTCATTTAGCAGTGTAAATGCATCTAAACATGACAAAACCTTCACAATGCATTCTACAGGTTATTACAGACTCTATGTAAGTGAAATCAAGCCCAAAATTATTAATAATTAACAAAACTCAACATTTTTGTCCCAACTCAACTCCTATGCGAATGTTATTATTTACTGTGTCTATATGATCAAAAGTATTTCTATATATTAATAAAGAAAAGAAAAAGAGAGTAGAAAGTAAAAGGGTGTAAGGCAGAAATAAAAAAAATGTAAGAGAAAGCTATAAGAAGTATATACAATAGAATATTACTCACTGTTTATATTAATAGCGTTAAAAATAAAACATATTATTTACTATTATTTAGTTCTAATTATTATTAGTTAAAGCATGACAGATTATTTACAAACACGCATAAGCAGTGTAATCAAGAAAGTATAATTAGGTAGTGTCATTCCTGTATCTGTGATGTGTCAGTGTGATATCTAGGTCAAAGGTGAGACTAGCTGCTTTCAGCTTCTCTGTGAGAATTCTGAGAGTTGAAGCTTTTGAAGTAGCTCATGGACACTGTGCATGAGACAGCCCACATCCCAGATTGTCTCTCTTAACATTTTGGCGGAAACTTATTAAAACTAGTGACAAACATTAATTTAGCAGTGTAAATGCATCTAAACATGATAAAACCTTCACAATGCATTCTACAGGTTATTACAGACTCTATGTAAGTGAAATCAAGCCCAAAATTATTAATAAGTAACAAAACTCAATATTTTTGTCCCAACTCAACTCCTATGCAAATCTTATTATTTACTGTGTCTATATGATCAAAAGCATTTCTATATATTAATAAAGAAAAGAAAAGAGAGTAGAAAGTAAAAGGGTGTAAGGCAGAAATAAAAAAATGTAAGAGAAAGCTATAAGAAGTATATACAATAGAATGTTACTTACTGTTTATATTAATAGAGTTAAAAATAAAACATATTATTTACTATTATTTAGTTCTAATTATTATTGGTTAAAGCATGACAGATTATTTACAAACAAGCATAAGCAGTGTAATCAAGAAAGTATAATTAGGAATAGCATTTGAAGAATATATAAACTTTTAAAGGAAAAAAATGTATCAAATTACTGACCTTATTTTTCCTCTTCAGAAAGAGAAACAAGTTAAATCACAGCTTGCCATTAAATCTCAGATATTTTGACTAGTTATGAAACAAAAATTTCTTTGCACACAGAGAATAACTTTGATTAAATCTTTTCAAAATATTTGTTGCTTCTTGAAATGCAGGAACTATATTTAAAAGATTAATAATAAAATAAAATGATGAGAGAGAGAAAAAAAACATAGTACAAATCATTTGTTTTTAGTCTCTTCTTCTTCTCTGAAGTCTTCCACGAAGTTTCAGTTGCCAGTCTCTTTAACGAAGGACTAGCCCATTCCATTTCTTCTATTTTTCCAAAATCTTTTTTTTGATAAACAGTAAAGCAGAGTCTAAGTCATCAAAATTTTAGGACCATCAGGAAGGAAGATTTTAAGCTTGGCAGGAAACAGAAGGTATGTTTTAAACTGTGCTTTTTAAGCTCCCTTATTAGTGGCAGAAAAATTTTTCTTTTAGCTAATACCATGGAAGAACAGTCATTGTCAAAACGCACAGTTGTTTCATTAATCTTAACAGGAGCTTTAGCCCAAGCAGATTTAAGAACCATCTCTTTATCAAAAGATGATAGAAATCTAACTATAACTGATCTAGGATAGTTTTGTTAGAGTTAGTATTAGCTATAGATCTATGTGCTCTTCGATACCAAAAGAGAATGCTTCTGGTAAATCTAAAGTTTTAGCCATGTTGTTAAAAAGAAGTAATATTGTTACCTTCAATATTTTCTGGCAGTCCAAAAATCCTAATGTTATTGCACCTAGATCTATTTTCCAGGTCATCCAGCTTTGTTTGTAAATGTGTATATTGTTTCAGCAGAAACTCAATGTTGATTTCCTCTTCTTGTATTCTATTTTCCATGTCATTCACAGCTTCTTCTATGCCTGTCATCTGGATCTTCTGTTGTTGCAGGTCCATATGTAACAAGCCTATTTGTTTTGTAGTTTTTTCTATGAAAGTGTCTATTTTAGTATCCATTTTATCCATCTTAGCAGTAAGTTGCTGGACTATAATTATCAGAGACTGAAGTTCTTTCTTGATGCTGGAGTCTTGAGAATTTGTCTTACTGGAACTCATTTCAGACTGATAAACTGACAGGAAAATTTCCAAAGTAATTTCTGACAGGAATATTATTAAGATTTCCTTTCTTTTTTAGATATAGTTCAAGAACTATATAAAACAAACATATTTAGAAAGAAAATTACTTCAAAAATTAATTTTTTAAGTAATGAATTCCTGTCAATGTAATGAAATTGGTGGAGCTGAAGAAATCTGCTGCTATCCTGTGTTCATCCTTGGCCACGCCCCCCGAAAGAGTAGAGTTTTGACTGCAGTTCATGCTGGTTTCACATTGTATATCACTATGTAGTTAAATTTATGGAACTTTGAAAATTTAGAGTTTTAACAATTTTATTCCAGCATTGACACATGCTACTTTTGTATGAAATGTCAGTAGGTGAGGCCCTCACATGATACTAATGGCTGAATTGTACAGGAGAAGTTGGTCACATTGCACATTAGAAGTCATTCTGGCAGATATATAAAATTTTTGTTTTTCAATTATTTATATTTAGGCAAATGATTAAATTTCTAGTCAGGCTGATAAACAGTAGGTCTCTGACTGTGTATTTGGTTTTTAGTCAACAATTTGGGATTTCATGTGTGACAAGACTGCATTTTACTGCAAGTCTCTTTCAGAACTGTCAGAAATCAAAGTCCCTTTTGTCAAAGGATGAAAAAAAAGACTAAGTATTACATTTTACATTTTACATTTTCGGGATCACTTTTGGTGGGAGTCTTTCTTGAAAAGTTATGATCATGTGGGCGGTTGTACAAATATACTTTGCACACAGAAAAAAATGTGTTTTCATTTTTTTAATAGGTAATTATTATTCAACATGTTTCGCACTGAGAAACTGCCAGGTTACCATTTTGTGCTGGTTTAGTATACCTGAAAGCAAGTAGGGAAAGTGAATATATATAGAACTGTAAATAATTAACAATCCACAACTTGGACACTCACTACATTAACTAAAAGCAAAGAAAGTAAAAATATTGAAAAAAACAATACACATGCTCCAAGAAAAACCTTGAGCATACAAGCAAAATAAAGTGTTCATTTTGCAATGGGGCAGCACTCCTGCACCACTGATGTGGGAGGCCATGACCCCTCCCCTCCTGCTACTTAAATATATCAACTCTGAGACTGCATAATACCAGGAAAAGGGTATATTCCCTAAGTCCAGTATTTCAGCGATCTTGCATTACTGTCACTCATCTAACTTATTGTCCAAGCAATAAATGAAAGAAAGCTGCCGACAAAAGGAAAGGTATACACACACAATGGTTCCGTATACAGATATGTGTGTGTGTGTGTGTGTGTGTGTGTATGGGTGTGTGTGTGTGTGTGTGTATATATATATATATATATATATATATATATATATATATATATATATATATATATATATATATATATATGGATCTAGGACTATTGAACGAAAGTTCAATAGTCTGAATCCACAATCACCGAACACACTTTAACGAAAGTGCTTTCGTTAAAGTGTGTTTAACAAAACAAAAAAAAAACATTATTTTTACGTTTTTGCAGGGGGGCAAGCTGTGCCACACACACCCCCCTACTTAAATATTCTCAATCCGAGGTAGCACTACAGTGGGAAAAAGGAAATTATTCCTTATCCCCACTGTAGTGCGTTCTCTGTAATAGGCATACTTACGCGAAAGTGCCTTTTGGTGAAAAGCACTTTCGCGCAAGTATGCCTGGCTGAATCTGTTTCGGTTATGCTGCCGTTCGGTGATCCGATCTTATGATAGTGACCTATATGTATATATAAATATATATATATATATATATATATATATATATATATATATATATATATATATATATATATAGGTCATTGTCATAAGATCGAAGTCCCAAACTTTGAATCATTAAAGAATGAACGTTAATGATCAAAGTCTTGGAACTTCGAAAATAAAATAAAAAAAGTTAAACAAAAAAAAATGCTCTAAGCAGGGGGCAAGGCTCCCCTGCACCCCCCACCCCCTGTTACTTAAATATACCAACTCCAAGATTGCACTACAGTGCAGAAAAGGGAAATCTTCCCTTTCTGCGCTATACAGCGATCTCCGTTATAAGATTTGAAGTTGTAAAACTTCAATCATTAGGGTTCGACCTTTAATGATTTGAAGTTTTAAAACTTCAATCTTATGATAGGGACCCATATATATATATATATATATATATATATATATATATATATATATATATATATATATATATATATATATATATATATATATATATATATATACATATATATATATATATATATATATATATATATACATATATATATATATATATATGAAATATTGACACAAGTGATAGAAAACATATTTCATCTCAAACATAAATTTTGAATACATTAAATATACCTTCAAAAGGTTTTTTTTTTTTTTTGCAGAGAGCAAGCACCCCTACACCCACCTACACTCTTGTTACTTAAATGTACTAACTCACCAGGTGCACAACTGTGGAAAAAACGAAAACTCCTCATACACTGGATTACTCGCAGAGCACAAACTCAAACATCAAAATGCAGAGCTACAATATAATTAGAGGGCTCACATGAGCAATGTAAAATTCTGATCAACACTAATTTGCCCTTTAAATCCTATGATCCAAAACCACAGCAGCATTGATTTTCTATACGTTTACACAGTTTTCTTTGAAATGTGATTCAGTGATTAGTGTCTGTAATGAAAATGTTTTCCATCAATTGTGTCATCGTTTATTTGTTTTCAGCGAAATTAACTGAGAAACTGTCAGGTTTTATATTTTTTGCTGGTTTAATATATCTGAAAGCATGTAGGAGAAAATGAAAAGAATATGTATAGGTACATGCCATCATATCTACACACACAAACACACACACACACACACACACACACACACACACACACACACACACACACACACACACACACACACACACACACACACACACACACACACACACACACACACACACACACACACACACAGACACACACTATATACTATATACATGGGTGTCGGGTGTTGAACATCCTGTCAAAATGACAGAATGCCATCACCCAGGAAACTGACACCATTTGGTCGAAGCAGACAGAGGTGATCTTCAGGTGAGTGAGATTACAATCCCAGAGTTTCAGGCCAATAAAGCCAAAACTCATTAGCTGTGGAGATGAGTGTTTCAGCCTTTTTTGTGAGCTCATCAGCACAGCATAAGTGGGTTGTTTGGCCATACCTTAGAAACATACAGCTTAAAGCCTGATGTCCATAAACATTAAGGTAACTGCAAATTATCCCAACTAACATATAAACCAAAGGTAAAAAGGCCACATAGAAAAGCAATTCAGTATAAAGTAAAATAACATGGGAATTCAGAAGTCATGTAACTAAAAAACTGTATGTTCTTAAGGGGTAATTTGCATATATCTCACAGGTCTTCATTACAGGAGGTGTGAGGTTTTTTATACAGTGAAAACTCTTGTTTGTCTGGGTTTTTCTTTCAGTTTCTTACTAAATGAGCATTAAATAGTGCTAGTCCATTAACCTGATGGAAATATTAGATTCCACAATGACTTTAGAAAATTGAATAGCATTTCAGCTATCCCATACCCAGAATTTATGAGTGGATAGAATACTTAGGGAAGGCCAGATACTTGACAGCATATGACTTGATGAAGGGATACCAGTAATAAAAAACAGCTATTTAACTTTGAAGGTCTATTTTAGTACTGTGCCAAGTTTAAACATTGTTTGATCTTCTTGTCTTCTGTTTTTTTTTTTTTTTTTTGCGTGTGTGTGTGTGTGTGTGTGTGTGTGTGTGTGTGTGTGTGTGAATATGGTACATAAAACCATAGCCGCCTTTTAGAGACTGATGGATAAAATAGCAAAGCCCCACTCATTGTATGCTGCTACATACCTGGTTGATGTGTTCATTCATTCAGAGGACTGGGAATTATACTAGCCTAAAGTGCAGGCTGGGTTGTAATTCATAAGTCAGGCAGGCCTGACTGTAAATGCTAAGAAAAATAAACTGGGTATGATAGAAGTACTTTTGGTACCTTATTTGAAGAGAGATGGTAATAATCACTTAAAATTACAATGGGAAGAAATACACACCATAAGAACTGACCTCTACCCACTATTAACAGACTGGTGTAGGTATATTTTGGACTAGCTGGGTACTACAGAAAGGTTGTGCCTAATTTTGCAGCTATTATTTGCCCTTTGACAAATCTCACATGAAGAAAAGCTCTGGTCAAGGTGCAATGATCTCTGAGACAGACAGAGTATTCAATGAACTAAAAAGATCCTGTGTTTTGAACACGTGTCAATAGCTGTTTTTTATTAACGAATTTTCCTTATAATTGGAAGTGTTAGAGGTAGGTTTAAGTGCAGTGTTATCCAAAGACATTTGGGGTGAGGAACACTTTGTGTGCTGTATCAATAGGATGCTAAGCAATGCAGAAAGGCGATGTTAGCTACTGAAATCATGCATATCAATAAAATGGGATTTTTATGCCTTGAAATACTATTTGTTTGGTGGGCACTTCAATTCAGTGACAGATTGTACTGTTTGCAATGATTAAGTAAGCAAATTGATTGCAATATAAAGTTGTGTTTGTGGGCGCTATACCTCCACCCTTTCAGTATATAATGACCCACTGGTTCAGCCTAACCAATAAAAATGTGGATGAGTTTTCCAAGACCAGCAATCCATAATTATGATCCTAAAACTCTTTTTTTGCAGGGGAATGTGACTGTGAAATATTGCCTGAAAAATATGGTATATGTAGAATGGAGCATAGGAATACTCTCCTAGCAATTAACTAGCTAACTGTTTTAAATGACAATCAAAGATGAGAAAGCAGCACTCCAGGAAGCTAGTTCATCACCTGAGAACCATTCTGATATGGAAGAACTTTGAAGGCTGGAGTGGGAGACCAGAGGAGAGACAGACCAGTGAAATGCATTTTGTGTGAAATTGCTTGTTGGAAGTAGGGTAAATGAATGGCTTCCAGCCTTGTTCTTTTTTTTTTTTTCAAAAAAATAGCCTACATCCTGGCTGTGTGGACTGTACATATTAGGAAAACTGCTACTTAAAATAATGTTTATTTTGGTTTTGCTCTGCAAAGCCAAGAGGGCTATTATCTTGCTTTTTTTGTTTTTGATTAGTGAAAATAAACCTACACACACACACACACACACACACACACACACACACACATATATATATATATATATATATATATGTATGTATATATAGACAGTCATGTGACAGAAAGGTAATAATTATTTGGGCAGTTCTAATGACATACAATGCCCATAGTATTGTGTGAGCCTACATCAGCCACTGCAGAGGGGTAAGGTCTTAATGAAATTATCTAATACACACTGCTCTGCATGCTGTGGTCTGCAGCTGGGTAAGCACTCCATATAGTTCTACATGATGTTCACAAGTCAGGGGTGACTTACCTTAACAGTACAGTGGGATTAGTCAGATTCCATCTGGTCAAAAGAGGATAAAGAACACACCACATACAGTTCTAGCAGAAGGATAAGAAGGGGCAGGCACAGACAAACGTGTGGCTGCATGATGGATGGCGTCACGAAATGGCTCACAAGTAACTCTGTCAAGGCAGATAGGAGATTTTTTTATGGTCATCTGGTGTGGAGCAAAGGGTATGTAGGGACAAAATGCACTGGCTCCTAGGTATTGAATTAAATGATTCATGTGTAACTGTTTATTTATGGGGTGTGGGATAAATGTGCACTCTTTTGTTGTCATTTTTTATTCTTTTATTTATTCTTTATATGGCTAATGTCACTGAAAACAAATGTTCCTTTTTATAGGAGACCTGACACAAGTATCTTCTTAACTGATTTGTTGAGAAGCACTCAGTTGGCAAATGGAGGCTGAGGGAACCACATCCTAAATTACATAAAGCTCAGTATCTGCACTAAGGTATCCTCTGTGCTAAATGTAAGGATTGTTCTAAAAATGTTGTACTGTGTCCAGTATTTACTCGGTTTTCATAAGCAAGTGTATACAGAGAAGGCAGTATGTTGTCAATGTTTTATAAAGTGAAAGGAAGTCGGAGGACTAACTGTAACAGATTAGTGATGTTTATTTTTCATTTAATGAAGTAACAGTAAGTTAGGAGCAAATTTTAATCTTATAATACAGTTTATGGAGATTGCCAGCTGTTTCATGAATTGCTTGCTTTAAAAGACAAGGTTTTACACTGTTGTTATATTTCCACTGCAGGAAATGATTCAGTTGTACTCATTTGTAAAATAATATTATATTCAGTTGTACTTGTTTGTAAAATAATATTATATTCAGTTGTACTCGTTTGTAAAATAATATTATATTCAGTTGTACTCGTTTGTAAAATAATATTATATTCAGTTGTACTCATTTGTAAAATAATATTATATTCAGTTGTACTCATTTGTAAAATAATAATATATTCAGTTGTACTCGTTTGTAAAATAATATAAGCAGTTACTCATTTTTTCTCTTTGACATTTACAAACAGGCACCAGTTTTCCTTATTGAGCATAACTAACTACAAAACACTTTTCATTTTCACAAAAATGTATGTTTTTTTAACAAGTCCGGTGCTATAGTTAGATTTACAATGCAAATTCATGCAGATATTAGTGAGCAATATGGTAGTCGATGCTTGCTCTTTCACTGTATAGTGTACTGTAACTGTATGCAATGTTTGCTGTACCATTCAAAGTAATTGTTCCAAAAGCAAGACAGTAGTGTGAAACACAGTCGTCCTTATGATGAATGCATCTGCCATTGCAGCTTCATTTTCATTACTAATTGAAAAGCTGTCAGTAGGCATTATGGTCAGGTTACTCTTATGTATAACTTACTGACCTCTGCCAATGGTGGTATAAAGGAAGTCACATTAAATAAATATTAGCATACAGCCAGCAGTACATGACAGGTAAGCAATGAAGACAAATTACTGTAGCTGACTAGACAATTCTAATGATACATAAAATAAGTAGATATGTTAACTTCAGAAGCCAGTAGTATACATGTCTGTGCACCAAAATATGTTAGTTTCTCAAAGGCATGTGTAAAAGCTCACACACAATTGTGACTTGTACATGTGTGTGATTTTGTGTATGTGTCTGTGTGGACATTATTTTCATATATATATATATATATATATATATATATATATATATATATATATAAATATATATATATATATAAACAAATATAAAGATACATATATATAGATATAGAGATAAATAAATGGGTTTATGACAGTCTAACAAAAAACAACTTCACAAACTTCCTTTTGCACTGAATTTACATCCCCAATTGAATATGCTATAAATTGCACACAAGTGTTTTTTTGCAGGGTCAAGACTCCTGCACCCTCCACATGCTGAATTGTGTTTCTCCAGTGGATACCGAAACGTTGCCAAACCACAACTTGTTGAATACAGGGAAAAGCCAGCACAGTTGATTGAATGTGCTGGCTGTTCTTCTATGCAAGATCATGTTTCAGTGGGGTTTGGGAAGTTTCCCTTTCCCACTGTAATGTGATAAAAGCACAATATGGCAAACACCAAGAAAAACTAAAGAACTATTCAGTCCAAACAAGCAACCAAATGAGAGATGGAGCGCTGAGGAATGATATAAACTTTTCAAAATAGTTTATTAACTTTGTCAATACAATTCTGCGTTTTCGTATAAAACACTTCTTCAGATAATTTCATGTGATTCAAATGCTGTTTAAATACTGTGACAAAATTCAAATACGAAACATCATTGGATATCCAGTAATGATTAAAATAAAACATCCATTTTCAAGGTTTTCAAGAATATAAATAAATAAATAAATAAATAGACTTGATATTATTAACCTAAAATCTTTTTTAAAAAACTAGTTTAGTCATAATAATGGTACATGAGAAAAAAATGAAAAAAATATATATATAACAAACTTCGTTTATGTAAAAAAATTCACCCATGTTGAAGGAAATGAATAATACACCAGTGCCTTCTAGTGGCACAAGATAAAATGACACTAATCATTTTTACAGTTTAGCTGATCTAAGTTTTAAAACAGGTATAATAGACAACATTCCATTTAAACCGGGATTCCTGTTGGCCTCTAAAATAATTTGCCAAAACAGTTCCCTATATTCCAGTTTTGCCTCCCACATACCCCCCCCCCCCCGTATTTCCCTAGGAACAATTTCAAGAACAAAAAAAAGAAAAACTAGATTGTGGACAAGTCAACTTGTGGCGAAATAATGCATTTTTAGAATTGGCCTTATTTATCTCATAATAATGTTCATAAATCCTCGTCTTAAGTTTCCGTTCGGTCTTCCCAACATAAAAAGAATTACAGACTTTACATGTAGCTAAATAAACTAAACCTGAACTATTACAATTTGCATGAACCTTATTCGTGATATACCTATTCCTACTAGGGATTTCAACAGAAGAAGCATTCACTATAAAGTTACATTGGGAACACATCCCACACTTATATGTGCCATATTTCAAACAACAACTTGTATTAGCTTTTCTACTTCCAAATTCAAACATGTTCTTGAAATTCAAATCCCGTCTATATGTAAAATGTAAAGGCCGTAACACTTTAGGATCAATGTCTGAAATTTGTTGAAATCTATCCCATTCCCTGTTCACTATTCTTTTTATAATATTGGAATCTCCATTATAATCAAGAATGTATGTCCCTTTAGGGTCTTGGTCATCTTTTCTTGGAATTGAATCTTTGTCAAAAATCTGTTTATTGATTTATAGAATAAAGCAAAACATCAAACAACAAAACATTGTACATATAGTCATTTAGGAGTTGATTGAAGTTATACAGCATTGTAGAGGACGTTACAACTCATTAACGTGAGAGAAAATAAAAATCAAACATTATATACAATATATACAAATGGTAACCAAAGTGTAGAAGATGAAATAATATTATAAATATGTGAATAAGTGAAATAAAAGAGTGAGTAAATCCCATACTATGTGAAGATAAAAGTTTAGAAACTATTAGTCATAGTTAATAATAGAAAGGACCTTCTCCAAAACTTTATTATTTAAAGCCATTTTTTTAGGACTTTTCAACAGTCTTTTGTGCTGAAATGTACAAGTAAGCCATTGTTCTAAAAGCATTCCAATTAAGTTTAGTACGGTCCAGCCAATTTCTGAAAATGTAAAGTTTTATGAGAGAGCAAATAAATATGAACACATGTGTGTCTGATTTAGAAAGATGTAATATAGGTATGTGTAGAATTGCAGTTTCCCATGATAAAGTGGATTTATGATAACCCATTTTCTGTAACCTTACTTTCAAAGAAGTCCAGAGTTTATGTGAGTAATGGCAATACCAAAAAATATGTAAAAGATCAGCTTTAGGAAAGAAGCAACAAGGGCAAGAAGGAGAATTATTAGCATCAAATTTATTAAGTTTGGAGGGAGTATGATAAGCGTTATTATTTATCATCAGTTGGGTATAGAACAATTTCTTGAAAGGGGAGTGTTCCAGAGTGTTTCTAATGGCCAAGAGTTTTTGTTTCTCATTTAATTGAGAGTTATGTTTGTCCCAGTAGTTAGAAAAGAGACATACCGAATCTTGTATAAATTTATTTAACAAGTTATAAGAATTTGATAACATTTTCTCAGGTAACAATAATGTTCTAATTATAATTTCTAAATTATTAAAATCGTGATCCCTTGGCATGGTATGAGCACATTTGGCCAAAACCACATCCCTCAGCTGACGTAATACTATGGTATATTTACAGTTAACTTTCAGTGTGTTTCGAAGATTAGCCAAGGACAGATCTTTATGTTTCAGGAGATCCCAAACATTCAAATTTTTTATAAGGGGATAGTTTGTTAGATTGAATGGTATATTATCCAAATTAAGGTTGGGGTTCAGATGAAGTGGTTGTAGTACCTGAAAAGTTTTATCGAAATTAATAAGCTTTAATAACTCCTGAAATGCTTTGACCTTATGCTTTAGGAAATTCAAGATTTTAAGAGTGTTCAAAATATCTATGGATATAAATGGAATGGCAGCCGGGTTTATGTTCTTGGATATAATATACTGATGCCATAATTTCACCCAAGTTGGACATTGATTGTAATAAGTATTATTCAGTTTAGAAATGGAGAGTAGTTTGTTTGCCGAAACAATTAAATAATAGAGATACAAATCTGGCAGTCCTAAACCTCCCTTATCTTTAGAAGTTGATAATTTAGAGTAAGAAATCCTAACTGTTTTAGGAAACCACAAAAATTTAGCTAATTTTTTATTAACTTTATCAAAGAAAGATTTAGGAATGATTTGATCAGAAGAGTTAAATTGGTAAAGAAATTTAGGAAGAATATTCATTTTAATAATTGCTGCTTTGGAAAGAAGTGATAGATTGAGAAGTTCCCACCTACGCATGTCTAACATTATTGAAGTCCATATTTTATGTAAATTATTTTGAAATGAAGAAAGGCTATTATGAACCATGTTAATACCCAAGTATTTAACCCCATAAGTAATATGATAATAAGAGTCCGGAAATAGGTATGATTTATGTGCTAAGTGATTAACAGGGAAGATATGAGTATTTTGGGAATTGATGTGATATTCCGATGCTAGAGAGTATGTCTCAATGGAACTAATTATTTTTTTAAGATCTGTGATAGGAGTTTGAAAGTATATAACTAAATCATCCGCAAAAGCGGAGAAAAGTAAATTATTGTGTAAAATCCTAGGAATCCTATGGCATGTGTTTTGTGCTATATATAGAAGTAGCGGTTCTAAATACAAATTAAAAAGAAAGGGAGATAAAGGGCATCCCTGTCTCGTGCCTCTAGTAATCTTTATAGGGTGTGATGTGGAACCATTAATATACAATTTGGTAAAAGAATCTTTGTAGAGAGTTTTGATTAAATTAATGTATGTGATGGGAAAATTGAAGCATGATATTCTTTGAAAGAGGAAGTCCCAACTCACTCTATCGAATGCCTTGGATGCATCAAGAATGAGTGCATAAATTGGGTTATTGTCATTTTTTGTAAGATGAATGATGGATTCCATCGAGAGGGTGTTATCCCATGCATGTCTATGAGACATAAAACCTGTCTGTTCTTGGGAAATAATTGATGATATAACCTTTTTCAGTCTATTAGCCAGAATAGAGGATAAGATTTTGATGTCAATATTGATTAATGAAATGGGTCTGTAATTATGGGGGTCTGTTTTATCTTTATTGTTTTTTAGGATTAGTATAGGTTTTGAAGTGTTCCAATGGAGATCTGATATGTCATTTATTATGATATAGTTATAAACTTTGAGAAGGAAGGGCGCAATTACTGACTTAAAGGATTTAAAGAATTCAGAGGTAAAACCGTCAGGTCCTGGGGATTTACCAAGTTTGAGTCTGTCAATCGAGTCAGAGATTTCAAGAAGACTTAGTGGGGCCGAAAGAATACTTTGCTGATTTTCATTCAAAATAGGAAATGTAATAGACCCTAGGAAACTGTTAATATGATAATTTGCTAATGATCTAGAATATAAATCAGCATATAGTAATGTGAAAATTTGCATAATTTCCTTGTCTGTGTTGTATAGTTGATCTTTGAATAGTATGGGCGATAATTTGGGCCTATCAAGATTATTTTTAATTATTCTAGCTAGGGTTTTTGAAGGTATTTGAGCCCATTCAGAATAGGTGGCTAATAATCTTTGCTCATGTATTGAAAGATTATTTTGATGTAATAAAATCAGTTCTTTTTGAGAATCTATAATTTGTTTATAAACATCAGAATCTGAATTTAATCTAAATTGATTATCAAGAGACTGAATTTTTAGTTTCAACAGTCTTTCTTTGTTATTGAATTGTCTTTTAAGGTATGAGGCCTTACCAATAAACATTCCCCTCAATCTTGCCTTACAAGCCGCCCACTGAATATCATAGGGAATATCTGTTGAATCTAAATTATTTTCCATATCCTGAATTATTTCTATACACAAATTACTAATTTCTTTATTAGAAAGCAAGTTGTTATTCAATGTCCAACAATTCTGTTTAAATATATCAGCAGGCTTAGAATCTAGATTTAATTTTAATAAAATTCTAGAATGGTCTGAGAGGAATCTGGGCTCAATAATAAAATTCAAAAATAAATGAGAAAGATAGTTAGATATGAGAAAAAAATCTAACCTTGACCAAGAATGATAACATTTTGAATAATATGTGTATATATCTTTTTTCTTTGAGTATTTGATAAGTTGTAAAGGGTCTATAAGATTATAATCCATTATTAAATCATCAAGAGCCAAAGAAGCTTTATGGTTATATGAAGAGGAAGAGCTAGAATGATCAATGTCAGGGTTAATTACAGCATTCCAGTCTCCACCCACTACAACATAATGATCATTGTAGGAAGAGAGGATATTGTATATTTGTAAAATGAAAATATGTTGATGATTACATGGACCATAAAGATTTAGTACTAGAAGTGGTTTATCAAGATTGTGTATATTAGTAGTAAAGTAGCACCATCTACCCTCCTTGTCATATTTTTCTTCGATAATAATCCCCTGAAATTTTTGTTTAATTATAATAGCCACTCCCCTGGAATTAGAAGAATCCCCAGAGGCTATTATTTTTTGGATCCACTTTTTATTTGTTCCTGTGTACCAATCCTCCCTTGGTGTATGTGTTTCTTGCAGAAAACATATATTGGCTTGGGATTTATACATTAAATGAAACAATAAAGATTTCTTATATTTGTTCTGGATCCCTCTTACATTCCAGGAGTCTAATATTAACAGATTAGTCATATCTCAAACTAAGGACCATTGAGAGATATGGAGAAGGTCAAATAATTTATATATAGACAGAAAATGAAAGAGAAGATCAAACAAGTTTTAATTTTAATAAGATGTTATTTCTTAGTAGAAGTATGTTTTAGCATAGGATTAACTTCCATCTCATTATCTTCCTTCATCCCTAACCCAGTGCCTACCCACCTAAACCTAACTAAAGAAGGAAGACAAAAAGACCAATATATAAAGTGTAAGTACATGGTCACCATTATCACCAAATTGAAGAAAAAAAAAATAAGTAAAGTCCTGAAAAGGACTAAAAACAGTTCAACAAAGCTAAACATATTTACACAACTATTAAAATACAAGATGCCCGACATATACATTCCCCATTCTACTGTGTATTCACAAACTCCTGTAAAGATAAATATGAATGTATTGAATGTAAATAGAGCTTGCTAAATCAACAATTAGATATAATGCTGTAAAGAGATATAAAGAAACAAAAATATAATTAATAAAGCCATAATATAATTAGAGAATAATAATCATGAATGTATGTGAGAAGGTTTAAATAAATATCTTAAGATATGTAAAATAAATGTAATTAAAAAATAAAGTATTGTCAACTAGAAACAAAATATAATATTTATATGTTAATAAACTATAAAAACAGTTAACACTAATAAATCTTCCCCATTCTAGACCAAAATTAATTTGTAAGGCTCTGATAGATGTGAATGCTTTTGTTAATAAGAATAATACCTAGTCTAGTACAGATTTACACTATAACTATTAAATCACATTACTCCTATGTACTATACATCAATTTCTAATATAAATAACCTGTTATTATAGAAATAGATGAAGTCTATTTATGCACCATAATATAAATATGCCCAATTATAAGTATATTTTAATTACATGTTTTTGGATCATGCACATTGAAGTATAAACCAAGGGCTTCTGATAATCAAATAATATCTGTGAACATTACATATTTGAATAGTGCAGAATGACATTAATATAAATAAACTTGTAAACCAGCATTAATATTTGCAATATAATGCAAAACAGTAATAAATACAGGACCCCTCATTGGCTGGGTCATCATTTCAGATTCATTGTGAGAAAAAAAAGTATCAACATGAAGCACTTTAAACCCCTATCATGCCTGCTAAAATGAATGCAACCAAGATAGAGAAAAAGAAAAAAAAAAAAAAAAAAAAAAAGAGAAAAAAAGCCAGAACACTAGATCTATTAACTGACATACTGAAGACTTTCAGCTCATGAAGAGATCTGAAATATAGATCATACATTTAGAAAGCCTGATTAACAGGCACAGAGGCAGCGATACAATCGCACGTCCGTAGGAGGCATCCTGATCACGCAGAAAGTTTCTTGCAGCATACTACTCTACGGAGCCATTCTGAGAGAGAAAATGCACTTACGTGAACGAAACCAAGCAGGAACAAGCAACAACAGTCCACGATACTAAAAAATTGTGATTAACGTCAGGAACAGCATCACGAAGCCAGGATACCACACAATTAGCGATCGGAAGCCTAAAGGGAACAGACCACATATTCCGATCACTTCAAAAACGAGCAGCCAAGCAGCAGGAAACACAACAGCAATCGGGATGATTCTGACTGTATAAACAGGACACTGATCTCCCGGGTATAGCAACGTCATCAGGCAGGAGAACAGGAGGGAAAATGTATTGTGTTTGGATACAAATAGAACATAACAGAATTTTATCCAGGTTGGTGGCGCTGTGTTAGCACGAGAGTTCAGATGACTTTCTCTCCTTTCTGTTTGAGTGACATTTATGACAGGAAACCATATTACCATATAAACACTCTGCAATGAAGACTCTCAGAAACAATAAAAGCTTTATGTATTGAAATAAAGATATTTAAAGCAGTGACATCTCAATAAACCATTAAAAACAAACAATACACACTATAAAACCTGAGTGTCTTTCTATGGTAAAGCTTGTCATATATACTGAAATTGAAGAGTATATATATTGAAATGTAAGCTCACTAGCTGAAGTTCAATGTACTTACATTAGTTAGAAGAATTACTTATTGTGTAACAGTGTCAGGAAGGACCTTGAATAGTTTTAAAAAGATAACCTTTGCTTCTTGTGGTTCAGAAACTGTGTAACTTCTGTCATTGTAACTGAAAGAGAGTGTGTTTGGATACCTCATCCGAAATTTTATTCCCCTTTTATCAGGTCAGCACAATATGGTGAAAGCTTTTGTCTGTTCAATTTTATTTGTGGGGGTAAATCCTGTGAAAAAGTCAGCTTATGGTTGTTCCATATGAGATGTTTTTTACTTTTGGCTGCTTCTAAAATACTTTGAGTGTCTTGGTAGTTTAGTAATCTTGTGTAAATAATCCGAGGTGAAGTAGATTCTTGTCTGGCACGCAGGGCTCTGTGCGCTCTTTCAACAATTAAGATATTAGTGGCTGTCTCACAATTAAGTAATGCCTTGAATATTTGTTTAGTCACTGAGATTAAGTTCTGATTATCATAAGATTCAGGAAGACCTCTAATTATTATATTATTTCTGCGAGATCTAGCCTCTAAATCCAATAATTTGGCTTGTATTTCTGCAATGAGAGTATCTTTGGATTTTAAATCATGTTCAATAGAGTCTGCTCTTATTTCCATATCCAGATTTTTATTTTCAAGCAAATCCATTCTATCATTTATTTGTTTTAGAGTTTTACCAACGTCAGTAAATTGTTCAGAAAAACTCTGAATAGCACTTTGAATGGGCTGTAATGCCATCTTCAAACCTTCTAAATAAAAATTAGAGTCATTTTTATCTTTAGCACTTACTTTAATGTTCTCCGTAGGTTGTTTGGTGGTTCTTAATCTCTTAGAGACAGTGTCTTTTTCTGGAGAAAGCATAGAGGAGAATTTGGCCTTGGTTGTCTGCGTCTCCATGGAGTCAGAGTTGCCAGCCATGCCCAGAAAAGAGGTGTGAAAACAGGAATTCTGACACAGTGAGGAGCTTCTAGAGTGCACATGCCCAAATACTGTTGAGGCCAAAAATACTCTGAAGTAAATTAATATAAAAGTTTCACTCTTTCACAAAATGAATAATCCCAGAATGAAGAAGATGAATCAGAGATACTTTCTGTAGAAAAAACTGTGGAGAAACTTCACTTAAAAGTTGTTAAAAATTGCAGGTAATTACAAAGCTGTGAGGAGCTCAGTGAATAGGGAGCAGTCTAGCCGGCGACCATCTTGGAAAGGTCTGGAATTTAATCTTTGGTTATAGGAAGGTTAACCAGGTCTATTCCCAAAATAGGTCCAAACCAACCTTTTCTACCTTCAATAACCTCTCTTTCTATCTGACATATTAGGTCTGTTGGATAACCCCTACTTTTGAACATTTCACAGACCTTTTTACTTTCGACCATAAATTCTGTGTCGTTAGATGTCATCCGACTAATCCTAACCAATTGACCTTTAATAAGATTTCTCTTCTGAAAGTAGGGGTGGCCATTATTAAAATGCAAATAAGAATTGGAAAAAGTTTGTTTCCTAAAAATTTTTGAACTAAAACTACCCAATTATTTTGAAACACTAATATCCAGAAAATTTAAAGTCGTATGGTCGATATTATATGTAAAATCCAGAAAGGGTGTAGTGGTCTTGATATAATTCAAAAATTCGATTAATTTTTGTTCTGTATCAGTCCATAATATACATATGTCATCCAAAACACATCCTTTTCACACTTCCTTCCCAGGTTTGAACCAATTAATCATTCGGTATTTGATACTTACAGCAGCTTCATGTTCTGCACATAGATTCTTCTGGAGGCAAAAACGGTGAACTGGTGTCCACATTTCTCTCAGATCTTGCCACAGTTTGTTATGGCTCATCCAGTCAGGGATTTTAGAGTAACAGTAAAGCATAAATAAATATATTTTTTCATGTAACTTCTTTGTTAGAACTATTATCCATCAGATTTGGCAATTTGATCTCATGTACTTCTGCAGCTTCAGAAATTTATATCTGGCAGTTCTCAGTCTACAGCTGAAGCCTAGCTTACATAAAATAAATAAATAATATCAGTGTATCTGTATCAATAGGACTCCCTATCAGACGCAAAAGGAAAAAGGAAATGAGAAACTGTTCTAGACTCCAAAAAACTTGTTCTCAAGCTTACACTGGAGTAAATCACTTACACCGAGAGCAAGTCTTTTCGAATTGGGCCCATTGTATTCAAGATAACATAATACCTTCTTTAACACTTCCATGTAAATATTTGTTTTTATTCTCAGTTTTATGGGATTTTATGGAAAGAATGGAATGCTACTATAGAAAAAAAGTGTGCGTCGTACCCTAATTCTAATGGGATCACTCAGCTTAATGCACTTCTTTAGAGCTTTTCCCCAAGGACTCTACTAAAAATGGGCTCTGCCCATCTAATTATCCAAATCAACAAATATGAATAAATACTTTACACTGGTATTTCTGTGACACTTTGACTCCCTATGAAATGCAAGACAGAGAGAAAGTGAAATAGTTTATTTAAGATAACTGCAAACTAAAGGCTGCACTGTGTTAATGGAGTCATATGTATTATGATATATGCACACAGGAAGAGACCTGTGCTTAATCTGGTTGTCTACAAGCAGAACAGTGAACCTTCTTACATGCTGTTTTACTTAGAAATGGCCTCCCACATTATCTACATAGTGTAACTAACCATAATGCATTCAAACAAAGCCTCAGGGTGCTGCTTTTTGCAAAGGCTAGATGTAATTCATATAGTCCTAAAATCTAAATATCACTGCCTAAATTTAGGTGGGATAAAATAATGGCAATAGTTTGGAGCTGTGGTCCTCTGTATTACTCATTACAGTTAAGAGAGAGAGAAATCCAACTGGCTTAGGTTTCCTATCATAAAAAGACTAGAATAAATATAACAAAAGTGACTAAAAAATGGGAGATATTTATGTATACCACCTCCAAGGCTGCTGTACCTTAAGAGTAGGGGAAATTCCACACACGGATTCTTTTAGTGAAGCCTATAATCCACTCATTAAAAATAAAAGAGTTGTGGGCTTCGGAAATGTAGTTTCCAAACATAAAAAACCCATGCATTGTTCATGCCTTCTTTACAGCAAAGACTCAAGAAAACAATCTTCCTTAATACAGACAATAGTAATATTAAAATATAACTATGGACAAGACAATGCATAGGTTTGCCATAGGTGTTTTGTATAAAATTGTCTGATACATAAACAATTTAATGTTAAAAGCAGAGCATTTAATTTCACGAAGTTGATTGAATGCAATGCTGATATTTATACCATCAAAGTATGTACAGGCTTGGCTAGTATACAGACAGGACACAAAGTCCATTGCTTTAGAAAAAGAGTAATTTTTACAACTCGTATAGTAGGGGCAGCCTCCAACCTCTGCTGGCAGGTTATTCCATACAGCTGTGCTTGAGTATATCTTTAAAGATAGGACACCATCACAACAAACCATATCAATTAGGTTTTAACCACCTTACTCATGTCTTCTCCAAGTCAAAAACTACACAATCAGTGTCATCTTCCCCACGTGTTAGCAATGCAGTCTTGTGCTAGCTAAAGATTTACATAGACAGACACAAGGCTCTCTTTTATATCCAACATTGTTCCACATTTGTTTCAGTTCCTCATTTGACCTAATAAAATATATAATGTCATATCCCATATAATGACAATATATTGCCTGTATCTTCTAAGATGTCATTAAAATGTTGTAAATGTATGTAATAAAATCAGAAGAAAGCATTTTAAAATAGGATTTAAAACACTTAGCTGTACCTTGAACACTTCATCTTTAAATATCATCACAGTAGCTGAAAAACACAGAAGACAATGATCATGCCACAACAAGCGTATTAATTAAATTGTCATTAATAAAATAATTTTAGTATGTATTTGATGAAAGTAAGTGAAACTTTATGGAAGATATACAGTTACTTGTCAATAAGTATATAAACCCTTAAAATTAAGTGAATTGGATAACAACATATCCTAAAACAATGCTACAGTTATACTGTCATGCGCAAATAAAAATTGAAATAATATATGCCTAATGCATCTTAAGTCATTTGGTGTATTACCCATGATTTAGATAACTGTGTTTAAATGTAACTAGGTAATACACTGACTTTATTTGCATGACTAATTGTAACCACTTAGTAACAATAAAACAGTGCTGCATAAACACAATAAATGGATGCAGGGCAGGATCATGATCAAATGGGGCCCTAGGCAGGCTAATGGACCAGATCACCCAAACAAAGCCCCTAGACTTTTCTTCAATTAGCATTATAATTGCTGATACTGGCAAGTGCCTGAACAGCAACAGTTGGCTATGAAACATATCTGGTTGACAGATTTAACCTACAGGCTGGTAGATTGGAATATAGTTTATATTACCATCAGCTACCCAGATGAGTGTGGTAAGTTTAATCAATCTGTGGACCACATTCAGTTTCTGAAAGACTTCCTCACATTTTTCTATTTCTCATAAGTCAGTTCATATCTAGGGGAAACAAAAGGAATCCTTACACAGTTTAGTTCAAGAGTACTACACAATAGCATAAGCAGGACATTACAGCCATAGGCAAGGCTAGGTTTTCAATGAATTATGCCATTTCACATTTGGAATGAATCTAACTTGACAGTTATTTTTCTTTTCACAAAGTTTTCTCAGCCAGCCTTATTTTTTTTTTCCACTGAGGAAATAAATAAAGACAGTATTGATCTGGCCATTAAGTTATGAACACAATGTTTGATATGCCTATTTGCATTACTTATTGCCCCGTGCTTCTGCAGACTGATGTCCTGCAAGGTACTACTTGTAACCTGTTTGACAAACCCAAACCACAAAAGGGACTACAAAGTATCAGATTAAACAGAAATCACCCAGGCCCACTCCCTCAAAAAATATGAGGGTGTGTGTTTTTTACAGCCAATGTTTACAAGAAACACTACAAAATGGTTTAGATTGGTAATACATTTTCACAGGAAAATACACTACCTTTTAACAAGATCTGAAATATCTGTAAGGGGTACAAGTATATCTTCTGGCATAATTATCTATGAAACATTCTTAGACTGGGATCCTAACATTAAAGACAATGAAGCAGAAGTTTTAAATGCTGTTCTTCTAATAAGCTTTTAATATGCTAATTGTTTAGAAAACACATACATATAGTCACAGTGGAACATGTCACTTTAAAAAAAAAAATAAAATAATAGTCACAGTGACATATTTCAGTTTACTGGTGTTAGACACACACACTGTCCCCAACAAGCCATAACATTTTTGTTCAACAGTGATCATGTAACAAGCCTGTGCTTTTACATGCTGTGTGCATCTTCATGCCTACTTCAAAAATATATCCAGCTTTTGTGTATATTCCCAATGCTTGATTGTAAAGAAAGTAAAATAAATAATTACCACAGTAATTTATTTCAACTTGTTGCTCTTAAACACATATGCACTTTTCTTCTTGACAGACTAGCTCAATCAATGACTGTATGAAAAATGTAATTGCCCTTTGTTTTCATATACAACCTGCACCAAAAACAAGGCAGTCATTTTATAATCATGTTTAAATGTGTAACTGTGAAGAAGAAGACGTGTATAGTGGCCTCAATAATGAATTTCAACTTGATGTTCCTAGACACATAATATTGCCTTTAGGCTAACCAGATCATAGAAATGCCTTGAGTTTTCACACATACCATGCCTCCTTACCATCCAAAAAATAGCCTTTTTCTATGTACCCCACAACGATGTTAAGCTGTGAAAAAGGCTGAATAAAAATGATCACAGTAATGCATTTCAAAGTGAAGCTTTAAGTCATTATACCCCCACCAAGCTACAGCAATAATCATTTTAATATAGCCGGGTCCATATTACGTGATCGAATGGTCAAATAGTCGAACACGTAATAGCTGACCCATAATAATCGAACCACCACAATGTCGAATGGAAAATAAAAAAAGAAAAGACACCCAAACAAACCATTTAAATGCTCTACGCAGGGGGGCAAGCCTCCCTGCACCCCCCCCCACACCCCCCGCTACTTAAATATACCAACTCCGAGATCGCACTACAGTGCAGACAATGGAAAACTTCCATTTCCACACTGTATGGAGATCTCCATTGAACCATTCAACATTGTGGTGGTTCAATTATTATGGGTCGACTATTACGTGTTCGAATATTTGACCATTCAATCATGTAATATAGACCGTATGGCCACCCTTGATGTCCTTTGCTTTAATCCACCGACTGACCCTTAAAATAGAGAGCCACTTCTGGTGCTCATCTGCAATGTGTGCCTGCTAGAAGTAGTGAAAAATTTGCTGATGTATTGGGCACCAATCAATGTATCAATAAAAACAGCAATGAAAAAAGTAAATAGGACAACTTTGATGCTGTGGGCTGTGCTTTGTGCTATCCCTGGGCAAATACCTATTTCATTTCCTGCCAAAAAAGAAAAATCACATTTCTGCAAAAGTAAACAATTCCTAAAGATTGCAGGGCTTCTTCTCCTGCTGGCCTCTGCTCACATGTCTAGTAACTGCTGGGAAAGCATGGTGATTGGTTGCCAAATAAAAAGTAATCAGAAGTGCTTAAACTGAAAATTAAGACACATGGGTTGGGCTACCCATGACTTATTACTGTGTTCATGTGGCAGAAGTAAGAAATGTGAAGAAATAGAATGACTTCTCTTCTCAGTTGGCTTTCTCATTGATTTGAATGGAAACTTGCATTTTTCTTTAATTAGCCTCATTCCAATGTTAAAATAAAAAAGATGTATTAAAAGTGAGAATTTTTAGCACTTGCGGTTGTGGGATATTACTGTGGTGTCATATAATCTCAGTTTGTGCATGGGATCTCAAGCATAGTGTTAGTCAACTTGGATAGGGCATTCAGCCAACACATGGTCATAGGCAAATGTCCAGGGAATTCTTATGATAGATTCAGCTTTGAATGGATGCTTCAACTCAGTCTTGTAGTCAAATAATAATACATTCTGAAATTATTTTTTTTAGGTGGGCTGCAGGTTTCTGAATGAAATTTACCCCACATTTCAACATTTCATCTGTAATAAAACTGCATTATGTCACATAAATTGCAAGTAGTCTGTAAGTATCATAACAGCAGTAATTGGAATGAAATTTTCCCACCAATATAGTGAAAGACAGCAGCTGTGAAAGAAGCTTCTCTGACAACTGAAAAATATAAGAAAAATATATAATAGAAGTTTGTAATAGTCAAAGGAGGTTAGTGGAAGGTAGCTTTACTATTACAGTGACTCTACCAAAACAAATACTTACACACAATTGCGATATCTTCTTTAACGAGGATCCATACAGCAGTGCATCATACCATCTGGATAGATTCTCAAGCAGTGCCTTCTCCTTAAGTGAGAGGTGAAGAAATGATGCAGAAAAGACAAGTATATACTTATGAAATACAGTGTGTTGGACAGTCGTTAATGTGCTTTCAATTTTCATAGGCAACCTGCTATTACTAGTGCTGAATGAAATTCTGAGGATCATAACTACAATTCCTGGAAGAGTGGAACCACAAGTGTGAATTTGGGAAAACTACTAAACACAAGACTGTGGTCTGTCTCCATATACTCATCACTCCAAGGGACAGTGATTTGGAGGTAGCGTTAATATAAAACAAAGAAATAAATCATAAATGTAGCAACAACAGAACGATAAAGAAGACAGTTAGCAGACACCATTCATAAGGGACACCAGCAACAAATTGTTTGCTGGTCCAGATGACATCAAGGGTAGATGGAAGGAATGCTTCATGTAGCTTCTGTGAAGAAAACTCCAAAGAAGCTGTACCTGCAGATAAACAGCTTACTAAAAAAGAGGAAGGGAACCCATCCTAGAAAAAGTAGAAAGTGTACTAAAGCAAATGAAATCAGGGAAAGCAGCAAGCTCAGAGGAATTCACGTCAGATATGACAAAAATATTGACTGAGTTGGGGAAAATTACTCCTGAGTGTGCTCATCTTCATGATATGGAAAGACCGGAGTATTCTAGATGACTGGAGAATAATCATTCTAGTGCCGGTGTACAAAAACAAAGGGAATACCAACAACTGTGGAGAATACAAATAACTGTCACACTGCAAGAAAGTGGTGGAGAAAGTGACCGATAAATGAATATGAAAAGTAGTTAAAACTAAGATGAGGAGTTTAAATTCAGAACAGCATTTGACTGATCTAACGTTTGCAGTGAGACAGATAGTAGAGAAGAAATTGAAGATGAGGAGGGAGACGAACTGGACATTCCGAAACTTGGAGAAAACATATGATAAAGTTTCAGGTAAATGGATTTTGATAGTCTTGTGATGGTTCAAAGACTGCAAACACTGATAGAATTAGATCAGGCTATGCAAAGAGCCCAATGGCACAAGTACTAACGGTGCTTTTACTTACAGGGTGGTTTAAGGGAAGTGAGTATCAGGTATCAGCTGTGAGACCACTCATGTTCATATTAGTGATGGATTACATAACTAAACAGATCAGAGGGTGTAGATCAACAAAGCTGCTGTACTAAGATGATGTGGTGGTACAAGCAGATTTTAAGCAGTACCTTAAGTGAATGATAGGGGACTAGAAAGCAAAACCGAAGTCACTAGGATTGAAACTGTGTACCAGCAGGACAATGCTCATGACAGCAAATGGGGAAAATCATAAGAATCTGGATATTAAGACAGAAGAATAACTAGTGCAACAAGTTAATTTCTTCAAGTGTCTGGGGATGGTTGAGAAGAAGGGAAGTCTGAATGACAAGGTCAAATCAAGGATCAGAGGTGCTATAGCCAACATAGAGACCTAGCACTTTGATAGACAACAGGCTCATCTTCAACCATTACGTCTCTATGGCTGTTACAGAGCCCTTTCACCAACTCTGGATAACGACCAAAGGTATATGTTGTAAATCCATGAATGATATCATCTTTTACTATTCCCTTTTCAGGCCCATAATTCAGTACATTGCTCCATTCAGTGTGTACCCTAAAAGCATAAGCCCCCACTGCTTCCTTACTAGAAAATCAAATGACAAAGCTCTACATCTTGTGTAATACACCTTCAAGCATTATCTCTATTTTCTGTCTCATGCAAACGCCCCTAGGGCAATATATGTCTAGGTTACAAGGCCTCAGATGACCCAGCTCTATATGAAGCTTTGCACATTCAGAATACATGTAACTCCATAAACACCCATACATACAATGGACCTAAACTTCCATCTTAACATACGCAGAACCTGCTAAGCGGGATAGATACCTCACACAAAGACTTATCCTAGTCTGAAATATACACCCTTCCATATTAAGAAAAGTAGATTCCCAACTCTTCCCATCCATGTCAAGTGGAGTTCATCTATTACCCAGTTTAAGCACAACCTAGACAAGTGAGTGAGGAATAGGAAATTTACACCAGGCCTGGCACCCATGTCCCTTATGGATGGAGGTTGGTTATTAATGCCTGACCCTCAATGTCTTATTTGGATGCAGGACATCATTTTTCTTTTGGGAAAACTTGGCTAGGCTTAGAAAGGCCCCCTGGGTCATTAGCCTAGTAACAGTCTATGAATCTATGAATCATTGGACACTACCTGGCTGACTGGATAAGAAATTGCAAGCACACAGCTAATACTAACAAGTAAAATAACAAACTGTACATGCAATAATAGATTTAAATATATTTTGTTAAACTCTGACATCTGAGCTAGGATTATGTTTGTGACCACACTAACAAACAGTAGATCAGTTAGCAGCATGGACTGCATGAAGGTTAAGACTCACTGGTAGAGTAAGGTACTGTACTATCCTGTAGACAACAACTAACTCTTGGCGACTCGTCTTAACAGCATTAGCTATATGAGCACTGGAAGGCCACATCTGGTCAACAGCAAGTCCCAAATATAGTAACAGACGTAAAACAACTGGAATTGGGATCTTTAGAAAAGGGTTGGAGTAAATTACATAGGAAAAAATGGGAAGTGTGGGAACAATATATGCAGAGGAGGAACGAGGTTTGAAAGAACGCAGGATTTGAATGAGCTATGTAATGTTTGACTGACAATGATATGATAGATTTCAACAACTCTCTATTACCCATAAAATTCTGTACCAGCCTAGTAATACTCCTATTCTCAGTAGCCTCATCTCCCCCTACACACACCTTACTAACCTTCGCTCAGCAAATAAACTACTGGTTACCATCCAGAAATCCCACAACAAGGCTGGTGATTCTCTTTTCTCAAACTCAGTGGGGAAGATTTGGAACAAACTTCCCACAAAACTTACATCTCTCTCATCATTACCACTCATTAAAAAGCAACTAAAGATTCAACTAAAAACACAATGGCTCTGTCCTTGTACTAACCCTGACTAACCCCCCCAATATAACATTATTCTATAACTCTCTTCCAATAACCCTCTTTGCAGTATTAGCAATTTCATCCCGCACCCCCTTCGTAGTATCTTATTCCCAAGCTGCTAGCACTGAATATGCTCCTAACAACCGTGCCTTCTTCAGTGAGCTCTTATGTTTCCACCTTGTATATAAACCAATCTATTCCTTTCACTATGACTGTAACTACTTCCCCATGTACATACATTCAATAATTCTCTTACTTCTCAGTGTTACACACTTTATCATAGCCATGTTACATCTTTACAAAGGCACATTCATACCCAATATACTAATCAAGAATATCTATCTCTTTCCCTTGGTAATAATACTGTATTTTACCTTATTAAACTTAGTAGTCACAATCTGTATATTTGTAGTTCTGTATAACTCAATTTGATGAAATAATTCTTCAGGTTTATGTACTGTATATATTGCATGGATTTTTGTTTGTCTTGATTTATTTAGTTTAAAGTGGAGCTTTTCTCCCCGGGCCTCTACTGAAAATGGACATGTATCCAGTTAGACTAGCCCGGTCAACAAATGTAAAATAAAATAAATAAAATAAAGTGATGTACAATGTTTGCAATGAAAATTATGGTAATATGCTTTGAGATGCATAATGTTGGCAACTAAAATTATGTTAATATGGTTTGTTTTCATTTATATAAATATATGATTGCCTATGTCACATGTGATAATTTAATAAATATGCTTCTTGTTAAAAAAACAAAAAAAATAGCAAGTCACAAAGACCTAACTCTGCCCTCAGTGGACATATCAGTGGACACAGGAATGCCATAGCTGGAAATGAGGCAAAGAGCAAAGAGCTATCCTTACTGAGGGACTAGAAACAAATAACATGGCTTTAGATTGTATTCAGTTATAGATCACTAACAGATGACCAGCTATGCAAATCAAGCTAAGCTTTCTCTGCCCTAAAGGCAGCACTTACACAAAATACAGTAAAAAATGTGAAAGGCTCAGGAATGGTCCTTTGAGAACTCTCATCTTGTTTTAGTAGAATCTTACCGGGAAAACTGTGTGTGACTGGAAAGATAACTCTGAAACCACAATGAACCTCTGCACCAACATCCCCAAACTTCAGTTTAACACCTGTTTAAGGCCAAGAAAGATGACTCCAGCATAGTTACTTTTGACAAGAGAGGGAAAGACATGATTTTTTTATTGCAGCAAGAGTAATGTTCATATTATGACTAGTCACAACTCCATGTTCTAGTCCTGGCAGAGGGGACTAGATAAGAACTAAACCAGGTTTATCTTTAATAGCTTTGCTACGGAACTGAAGAGGGTAGTAAGTATATAACGGTTAACCTGGTTAGGGTCAGAACGCTTATGAAGAGAAACAGTTGCATGCTCTCGTAATTGTGGAACCCTACAATCTATAGTACAATGGTCCAAAGTTTATTCCTGATCTATTGTCACTGTCTGGGTGGACGTTGCATGTTTTCCCGATGTCTGCATCTGGTACCCTAGTGTCCTTCCACCTCATAGAAAACATGCTTGTTCAAAGGCAAATCTTCACCGAGGTTGCATTTACCATTGCCCTTATGATCTTGATTGTACCTAAAAAAGACCAGTGATGGCCCATTCACCTACTGGTCAACAAATAAATACATTATGTTACAAACTATAACAAGACTGGTGACAGGCATTATAAGATAAGAAGCCACCATCTGTATTAACATAAGTGGAAGAACTTTTATTGAAAGATAGCCTTTCTTTTTCTCATGGCATAGAAGCTTAAAGCACAGTTTAATGATGACATAAAGGAGGGTGAGAATGACCGCAATAAATAGTTATGTGTTGGTGGAGAGAGTGCACAGACCAAGATGCTTCAAAAAATGTTGATTGAATTTTTATGCAAAAGGCTGATCAGAATGGTCACTAAAACATGTCTGAATTTTGCTGGTTGCCAATCTCATGGCCTTAATGCTTATTTTGAATGCCTTAGGATTTGTGTAATTTGACTTATGCAAATCTAGACAATACTGCTTTCTTCTAGAAAATACTGCTTCTTTCTCATCACCGCATAATATTTAATAAGGTGCTGAATGCATTACAAGCTGAGGGCTGCAAAGATTTCTCATACGCCCTTTATACCTTGTCCCTTGCTCTCATAGTTCAACAGATACTTAGCAATACAGAAGGGTGAAGTATTTTTAACATTTCCTTTCCCAAAATGCCATATCATTCAGTATAGAAGGAAGGTGAAACTAAAGTTGGTAGCAGGCTTACCTCAGCCTTCATGGATTTACACTTCCCAGAGGTGCTCGGCTATGATCAGCAATGAACAACATTTCATGCTTTACACGTTCCACTAGTGCTATACTAGGATTAGCGGATGAAGCCTAAAGGTTGTTACCTTACCCTTCCAGTTGGTAATGGAGTATGATTAATAGTGGTTTTCTCCTGGTTACTATTTTCATTTGTTGATATGAGCTATTACACTCATTTTTCCTAAAGTTCTTTGTATTGTCTGCCGGTGTAAATTTATTGAAACTATGGGGTATTTGTAAAAAAGCATAACTCCATTGTGCAGTGGTAAACTAAGTGATGATTTTAGCATGTCTCAACACTGATTAGACATGCATGCATGAATAAATGCTTAGTGATATCATTCAGTGAGACAGGCCTACATAATGTAACTTCACAATAACAACAGTAACCATGCTGCTGGAATGAGTGCATTGGATGTGGTCAAGTGACCCAAGGTAAAGGTCAGGCGGATGGCATAACAGATGCTATTCGAATTCACATGGTCCTTGAATTGCCCCATTGCTGTGGCATGGTACTAAGAACAGACAATACAGGAAAGGAAGCAAGAACAGATAAACAAACATACACTGCATACCAAGATTGAATAAGGGAGGCAACAGTGACAGAAATGGATTGACTGAGTTTGAATAAATGGTGATGGGGAGGTCTGGACAGTAAACAGCAGATTAGGAGCAATACATAAAGGTTAGAACACAATGACGGAAGACGGGGATATTGGGATGGGTAAGGACAGCCTACCTGACTGGCTCAGAGGGGAATCCACTCAAATGACAAGGGTGGCTATGGCCTCTGGTGTCAAGATAGACAGGGACAGCTGGCCATGTGATTCAACTGGCCACACAAGGAAATTCTCCAGTGTGCCAATGATGACATTAACAAATTAGACCACTTTATTCTTCACCAGCTACAACACTTTTTGTTGGGTGTGCTTGATGACCTCTGTGTAACCCTCTCAGACAAGAAGCCTTTGCCTCCTTCTGAAAATTGGCCACAGAGGCCACAAGTGAGCCCCTCCTCAGGTGACCTTTCACTGGGTGACCTCTGTCACCTTACAAAGAACCAGGTCTACAGGGTGCTAGGGATCCTGCAAAAGGTTCAGTGACTAATGCAGATCATAGTGTCTACTGTCTCAATACAGCCTTCACTGTGGCTTATCCTGTGGAAAACAGAAGAAATGAAGCAAGCAAAAGGGAAAAAAATTAAAGCGACAACAGTCCTGCAGCAATATACTATACTTACACAGCTGTTTGTGGAGCCTGTCATGCCTCATTACACAGATCATCCTATTTGCCTGCATCTCCACAGGCACTGGAAAGCATAACAAAAACAATTAGCACAGATAATATCTGACAATGGAAGGCAATTACAGCTACAGGTGACAGGCCTACTGTACAAAGCCAAAGCAAGTAAAGAATGCTTACAAAAACTAGATGGTTCCTCATTTTAATCTCTTCTGCCTACTGGTAGAGAAGACATAGTTGGTGCCTCTGTAGATCACTATACTTATGCCTGTACCTCACTCAGTATCCTGACAAACTGGTGCCAGGCATCAGTTTTATACAGGGGGTATTCATAATACCCCAGCAGGAATTCTTTACAATCATTATGCAGAAGATGTAGGAAGATCTTGCTGCATCATGCAGAAGCCTTCCTGAATTCAGTGACTTTAAAGGCCATGTCCATTCAGCAAGTCTAAACAAGAAGGAGAAATGGTAGTCCAGTGTGCATGACCACTCATAGACACCACATTATATGCATTAATACTGGCATGGCCAGGCAGTAAAATGAGCTTCTCAGTGGCCATGCATGCATGTATACTGCACATAACTTCCCCACCAATGAATAAGGATCACAGCACTCACTATAGCTGATAATGCATATGGACATCACCTAATTTCAGAAATGACTGCACTAAATCACCTCATTAGTATAATTACTGTGCTAGGAGTCCTATTTTAGAATGGTAAAAACTGTGGTTACCATACTTTGGGAAACTGTTATAGAGCAACTCCGAGAAGCAAAATCAAAAGATAGCAGGTAACAAAGTCTACTGCCATACAGGTAAACGGACCGCTGACAAGGACAAATAGTGATGGCCTTCAGGACTGCAGTGGCCATGTAAGTGTGAATGGATGCAACAGAGACAGTAAATGAGCAGAAGAATGTGTAATTAACAGAGAACATGACAGGGGACAAATCTGGCAAGACATAGGGGGCAGGACAGGACAGGTTGCAGTCCTGCTGAGTTGGGACTCAAAATTACTAAGCACAGTCTTGTTAGGGAAGCTCAGCCTGACAAGGCTCAGGGAACATGGTCAGTCTAGGTTACCTGCTTGGGTGGGGGCTCACCCTAACAAGGTACAGGGAACATGGTCATAACTAGTCATTGCCCTGTTGTGCAGGGTTTACAGCAATGTACTACATGCATGACATGCTACAAGGGATATGAGGCTTGCAGTATTTCAGGCACATATTGCACTATTAGCATAAGCCCAACAAACTGGAAGCATGGCTATCATACCTACTGCTGCTACACAATGGTACAGTGTTAGAATGGTAACAGCGTAGCACCATTCAGAGCTGTGGCCACAGAAAGAGGTTGGGGACAATACCAAGACAACTGTCAGCTGGTATTAACAGCTATTCTGACACAACTCAATCCACATATGTAAACCTATACAATACAGCTTGTCATGAAGACAGACCATACCCTTGAGAAGGATAAAGCAGGCAAGGTCTTTCAGGACCAAGTGTGGCTGGGACTGCTGCAGGACATTAATGCAGTAAGTTTCCAAAATAATATAATAATACAGGTGTGTTAAGAGTCACTGATAGATTACTGCATGCCAAGACAAAGACAAAAGAAATTGCCAGAGACAGGCTGAAAACTGAGGGTAGAACATGAACACAGAGGTGTCTGGCAGAGGTGGAGGAATTCTTGGTATCCATCACTAGGGAAGGTGAAAGAGACCAAATACCTGGCACTGTCTTGGATGTGGGAGATGAGCTGTAGAAACTGCCCGAGTGTCTGCAGGTGATGCACCAGGTCAGCTGTAGCATGTGCAATTGGGAGTAAGGAATATGGTCCAGCACTGTCACAGGTATGTTATTTGCACTCATTTACACATTCCTCTGATGCATGATCCAGCATGACAAGTCAGAAAATGCTTGATGTCAGTGAGTCAGCAGTGACTAATATGATGGCACCATACACATGGCTCAGTCAAATGACATAATAGCACTATCTTAGGTTCATAGGATGTTACTAGGCTATTACCCAAGGGTCTTTACAAGCCTAGTCAATAAATACCAGTATAATATTAGATTAGAGATATCTATGCCCAAGGTTTTTCTAGCAAGAAGTACCCATGTCCAGGAGAGAAGCTGGGGCAATCCGTGGCAGAAATTTACAGTTTCCCATCCGGTTGTCCAGGTTGCACTTAAACAGGATCATGGAGGTGCTCTGCTTGATATGGTTTGGAAGTCTATTCCAGAAGAGTGGCAACCTCTGAGAGATGTATCTGTCTCTCCAGCAGGTCCTATTTATGTTGTAGGCTAGATTAATGTCCCTGGAAGGAGTCCCATTTGAC
This sequence comes from Protopterus annectens, assembly GCF_019279795.1. NCBI lineage: Eukaryota > Metazoa > Chordata > Ceratodontiformes > Protopteridae > Protopterus > Protopterus annectens. Next base: position 887,963,300 of record NC_056743.1, on the reverse strand, counting down.
TTATGGATGTGCAGCATTTCCATTAGATTTGGGGCAGAGATAGCCCTGTAAACCAGATATGTCACCTCTAAGTAGTCTATATGCCACTGAGTACAGTGACAGTGACTTCAGTCTGCTGTATAAGACGTGCAGGAGAACCTGAATGTTCTTAGTTAGAAATCGGTGATGTCTCTTAAGTTGCTGCAGATGTCTGGTATGGTACATACCAAAGGTTACATTATATTCAATAACAGGCCTGATAAGGGACAGGTACAGGGGAGGTATAACCTCTTTTGTTGTTGAGGTGATTCAGTTGCTACTCAGATGAGCAATGCAGAATGCCTTCCTCACTACAGTAGACACATGATGCTCAAAGTTGAGGTCACAATCAACTTGTGTTCCCAGGTCTCTCACTACTGAATTGGTACTTAGGGTATTATTGTTTCTTTTATAATCAGCAGGGACATTGTTTTTATTGAAGGGAATAATGATGATACATTTTTTTAGCATTTAGTTTAAGACCATGGCTTTGGCACCAATCATTGGCCTGTGTAAGCCCCTTTTCCATGTACTCTGAATTTGCTAGGGGATTCAATGGTAGCACCTAATTTGCAGTCATCCACAAACACATTCACTCTATTTTGGACTAGACTTCTAAGAAGTATATGCCAAACAAGATGGAGCCCAGCACTGATCCTTGTAGGACTCACTGGTGACAGGTCTGCTGGAAAAGGTAAAGTCTCCCACTTTGACTGAGTGCTGTCGATCTGTGAACCAGCTTGCAGCCCACCTGACAACATAGGGGTTGATATTCAACTGAGTTAGTTTGTCAATGATGCCTGAATGTGGGAGAGTGTTGAAGGCCTTGGCCAAATCAAGATAGGCTGTGTGCATGGCTTTGCCCTCATCACAGTGGCTCTGGTCACATTCTTGAAGAAATCCACCAGGTTTAGCAGGCATGAAGTGCCCTTGACAAAACTGAACTGGGACAGATCTAGGGTTCGGAGGTCATCTATATCCTTACTTATGAGGTCCATGATGATTCGTTCCACTGCCTTACAGATGAGGCTGGTTAAACTTATGGGTCTATAGTTACTCAGGCCTGTTGCTAGCCACCCTTGTGGAGTGGGATAACAGTCACTGTTTTCCATTCAGTGGGGACAAAGCCAGTACCCAGGCTGTGGTGGAATAGAGTACCTAATCGAGTAGCTAGCTCTTGTTTTAAAACATTAAGAATGCAGCTCGGAATGCCATCTGGTAACATGGATGCCGTGTACGTAGCCTTGGAGAGAAGACTGATGGCTTGCTGTTTGGCGATGGAGGGAGGAGGAGATGATGAAGACATGCTTTGTGGTATGCTTGGGAGGGATAGGTGGTAGCAGGTTTGCAATTTCCACATTGTTAGTGTGTGTGATACCATTTACAATTAAGTCAGCACATAGCTGAGAACTACCTTTTAGGTTGCAGATGTAGCTGAAGAAAGCCTTATGTTTATCTTTGGCTATGGTTACTAAATTGTTCTCATAGTTGCTCTTTGAAGATTTTATGAGTTGTCTTATTTGCTTGTTTAAGTGAGGTAGGTGCTCTTCCAGTTCTGGGATCTCACTTTTGTATTTTTAGGCAGCAGCTTCTTTCAATTATTGTATAATTTATTAATGCTAGATGTCCACCAGGATGATTTGTTTTTTTCTTGAGGATCTTGCTTTAATCCTATCCGACATGTCTGCATCTATATATTTGCATAGATGTTTATACAGGGCACCAGTGTATATCTTAGTATAGCCATCAATGATATTGGTGGAAACCAAAACTTTGAAGTTGATTATACATTCCCTTAGGAGGGTATAGTTAGCTTTGGTGAAATTTTTAACCTGATTTCTCCTTTGGGGAGTTTTACTGCTATTGGTACTTCAAAAATGATGGTTTTATGGTTGGATTTAACCAGTGTGGGCCCTACACTTGTGGCATTGCATCAGTCATTCCTATTGGTGAGGACCCAGTCTGGAATATTGGATCCCCTTGTGGGGTGGTGCACTATTTGTTCCAGGGCATTTGCATTAACAAAGTCTAGGAACTTTTGTGTGAGTGAGTTTGGACTCATATAAGTTTCACAATTAATGGAAAGATAGTTGAAGTCACCCATGACTAGGGTGTTAAGTTGTACCTTAATTGTCCCAAGTAGGTCTAAATAAGCTGTGTGGGCATCTTGGTTCATGGAAGAGGACCTGTAACTGATGATGATCTAAAGGGGGGATCTTACCGATGATAATTTGGACTTGGAGTAGCTCCATAAAGTTTTCTTCTTGTCTAACCAGTCTAGAGGTGTAATTATCTTTAATGAAATTAGATATTTCACCTCCTTTGGTTCTCACACCTTCAATTTGCAGTCTGAAAGTGTGGAAGGCCTTACAAGGGAGGGGTACTTTCTGTAGCCTTCAGCCATGTTTCTGTGACTGCACAGATGTCAACATCTTCGAGGGAGAGGAGAGCTTCCAGAGAGTGCAGTTTTTTATTTAAACTCCTGGTGTTTAGCAGCATGACCATTAGTTTCTTTGTGTTTGATATTTTCACATCAGGAATTTTGTTACTGTGACTATGTCTAAAAAGGCATTATGGGGGAGCTAAGTGTCTTAGCAACTGAAAGCTTAGAGGTGCCAGGTAAAGACAATGTCTGGCAAAGCAGTATGGTCTATCCACCATGTCGTCCCAGGCTGACAAAAACTGGATCCCCTTAGAATGACACCAGAAACTAAGCCAATTATTGAAGTCAATTATCTGCAGTGCTAACAGTGGAGAGCACAAATTCATAACCCACAACTGAAATGGCAGTGGAAAGGCATGATGATCTGTCAGTATCTGTTGTCTTTAGTGCAGAACATCTTGCCATTGTCAGTCCCATGCAAGCCACACAGGTGTCACCACTGCAAATAGCATTAGAGGAACACAGAGTCTCTGAGGTGTTTACACCTAGCATATGGGAGAGATGTGTCTATAGTCATCACTGTCAAATCTCCAGGATATTCCCAGATCTGGTCTTCACCCTTGATATCAATCAGCAGATGTGCAAGTCAGGGTTTCAGGCATGATTGGCCACTACTCACTCCAAGTTCAAAGCTGCTGTGTGGCCTATGTGAGGAACTGCAATCTCGTAATGGACTGTGGAGCACCCAGCAATACATGCAAAGTGACCTGGCTTTCACAGACATGAATCAGTCATACCTATTGAGGGCAAGAGTGACTCTGGTGGCAGCCACTGGTGCAGTCATGTTGATGTGGACAACTGGCCACTGTGGCCATGGTACAGGATGGATTCACATGCCATGCTAGGCTTGCAGATATAGCATTCATCATTCTGTAGACAGCTTAATTTTCCACACTCTTCACTGCTGTCTCTGTTCCTGCACAAGAACACCCGTATGGTCATGGCTGATGCTCATCTAGCTGCACCATGGACTCACCATTTGGAGAAGACAATTAGGGCCTTACAATTCAGTGATATCATACTTCCCTGTAGCCCTCTCACAAGTAATGCCTACCTGTACGTGTTCCCAGGGTTTTGTATGTTACCATTCTTCTGCATCTGGAGAACCACAGCAGGGTTCCTGGATATACTTCTGATGTGGAATATCACTCCTTGGACAGGATGCCTCCTGTTTGGATACAACAGGGCCACATGATACACCTAGCTAGTATTACAGTCATGGAAGCTCCACTCCATTGCTGGAGGATTTGAATCCTGACTCCCCCCAGTCTTTTAGCTAAATGTGTATGCTGCTACCACATACACCACCCGTGACCCTTCCACCTATGTTAGCATTGCTCTCTGGTGTAATTATGTCCTACCCTAACTTCCTGAATGATGATGACTATGCCTTGCACATCCCTATGGTTATTTTAATATGTGATGCACAGTATGGCCTGACAGTGAATTATACTGTACAACGTGGGTGCGATGTTGCATGCATCAGTTTTATTCTGTATTTTCTTTATCACAGTCCACAACTGTAGACGAGATGCTGCTGATTCTCCAGTACCACAATGTAATGCATCTGCCTTACATGGGGTGCCTCCATGGCCAGTTTCTCCAAGAACTCCTCATCCCACTACTTCTCTGCTCTGTCACAAGTATGCCTGACAGTGCTATTCAGTGTCCCCACACTGCAATTGTTTTCAAGCACCATATTATGCAGAATGGTGCAGACCACAAATATCTTCTGGCAGGTATCAGAAGTATACTGCAGTATACCATTGCAAATGTCCAGCAGTGCAAGTGAGGCTTCAGAGCTCCAAACTCCAGGCTTTTGTAAGGATTGTCACTTTGTAGTTCTATGTTATGACTTCAGAACTCTGAGCACATGTTTGATGATATGTGTCTGCAAAAGTCTGGGTGCTGTGGGTGGGGCTCAACAGCCATGGTTCAGAAGTGTACCTAGCATCAACTGCAATACACAATAGTGGACACCAGTGTCATGGGATAATCATTTCAGGACTCTGTGAGTGGCTATATGTGCACCTACCAGCTAGATAACCCTGAGGAAAGTCACCCCACGAGAAATGCAAGTAGAGGTCATATGTGTGGATGGTATACAGTGACATTGTGTATAATACCCTGTGCTGGTGATTGATCTGCTAACTCTGTTGACAATAGGCTGTTGAGTTCTTTAAATTGAGTTTACAGAAACCAGATGATGGAGCAGAAGGCATTTGTGCATGCACACTACCCATAGTTTTATCTTTTGTATAGTACTCAGGCTCAGCATGGGTCACAGTGCATTTATTTATTTTGTTTTGTCTTTGAACAACACACACACACACACACACACACACACACACACACACACACACACACACACACACACACACACACACACACACACACACTGTTAAATTATGTTGTTACAGTACTCCTGTTTAGTAGTATAAGTTGACCTGTTATTTTTTTTTTCTAATTTGAGTCTGAACTTAATCTACCATGTAATGCAGGTGTTTTAAGATCTTCAAGCCAAGGAAATGCGCCACATGCCATTGACTGTTGCTTCTTGCTTGCAATTGGCTGACTCTTCAACTTTAAGACTTTGCAATTTCGGCTAATGTTTAGCCGCTATAGAAGTTCTTTAATAGAACTATACTAAAGTGCTATTTTTTGTTTCTCTGTGTGTTCGCTTTCTCTTTCTGACCTATCTAAAAAGGAGGTTGCATCAATCATCTTCAAAGTCACATTAGATGTGATGTGATTGGAGGTTCCAGTCAGGTGATATAATTCTAAGACCCTGAATAATCCCTCCAACTGCATCTCCAATTGCAGTTAAGAGAATACAGGTTAGAGAGAGAACACACATCAGGAAAACCAAAAAATAGCAACCAGTACTTGTTCTATTATTAATAACTTCTATAGTGGCTAAATGTAAGCCAAAATTGCTAAGACTTCAAGATCAAGACTTGAAATTGAAGATTCAAGCTCAGTAAGGAACAGTAAAGAAGTTGCAGCTGTAAGATAACTTTTTTCTTTCACTAAGAAGGCATGGGCTGTAGGTTAGAGGTTAGAAAACAATTCCATCAAAGCATTACTGTTGTGAGAATAACGATTTGACACCATACTTCTGAACTCAATTATCCAGATTTTCACAGAATGTCCAGATTACTGCTTATTTTTGGTCTGTTCTTCATAAAATTTGGGGTCTAATTGTAGCAAGTCAGTTGAGGACCGAATTTACTTGAAAAAAATTTGTAGAACTTAATTAATATCTCTCAACCTTTTAGCTCAAGAAATTTGGACAAAGCCTAAAATAATGGGGGGGGGGCAAAGGGCTAAAAGTGGGGACAAATGTTTAAATATTTAAATATTGTTCTCATAAACTTAAAAAGTTGCTAGAATAACAGATATTTTTTGAAGGGTAGAAAGTCTGAAACTCAAATGTATGGTTTGGTTTAATGACTTCATGCCACAGTGATTTGCCAGAAAACCACACATTTTATGAGGAACAGACAAAAAATATGAGGCAACAATATGGACATTCTGCAAAACTCCATACAGCTGCAAGCAATGGAACTTATGCAGATCATTTACTGTTTCATAAACTATCATTTTGTCATTATCAGTATGGTAAATGTGTAACTGAGGGCAACATACATGTATGCTTTTAACACAAAACATTTTATTCTAGCAACTTTCTAAGTTTACAAGAGCACTGAGCAATATTTAAAATGTGTCCTTCTTTTTTTGGGCATTGCTTTGTCTCTTGACCAAATTATTTCTGCAAAGAGGATAAGCGATTTGCTTGGTGCCAACAGTGCGTGGTACATTTTCCTGGCTTGAATGAGAAGATTAATTATTTAACACTTCTTTTAAAGATATATTTGATGATATTTATACATATATATCTTGAAGATGAAGATGTTTTTATTATGTTACATGAACATAATTTGTCCAAATTATATTTGAACAGAGTAAGAGAAATGCTTTGCTTTATGAGGAGAGGAAGATGGTTCCACAAGAGATAGGTTCATAGGTTCATAGGTTCATACTAGGCTATCTGCCCGAGGGCATTTACAAGCCTAGCCCATCGTTTTGTGGCTTACGCCACCCCTTTAGTATGGGGAACTATACCCATTATTTTGCTGTGCCTCTGTCGAGCAGTGACACTGAGGTAATCCCTGGGGTATATCTGCGATCTCCCATCCATTGGTCAAGATTTCTCTTGAACAAGGCCAGCGAGGTGCTCTGCCTCACATGTACCGGGATTTTGTTCCACAGCATAGGGAGTCTTTGGGTGATGAATCTATCCCTCCAGCACGTCCTATTAATAGCCGTGTCAAGGTTTAAGTCTCCCGCCCTTGTGGCTCTGATGGATCTAGATTTTTTGAGGTGAAGCATATTCATCACATCTGGGTTTGACATGGCCTTGTATGTTAGACAAAGGTCACCTCTGAGTAAGCGACTGAATAGAGCTGGAGTTCTTTCAGTCGGGCAGCATAGGACAGATTTTTGAGACCCTTTATCCTTTTGGTGAGGAACTTTTGTGGCCTCTCCAGCTGCTGCAAGTGTCGGGTCAGATACATTCCGAATGGGGCATTGTACTCAATCATTGGTCTGATGAGTGATGAGTAAAGGGAGACTATGACCTCCCTTGATCTAGATGAGAATCCTTCATGATAAGGTGGGCAATGTAGAAGGTCTTCCTAACTACTTTAGCTACATGGGTGTCGAATGACAGACTACTATCAACCTGGGTCCCCAGGTCCCTGATAACTTCTTCTGTGCTCAGTGGATTGCCACCTATTTGGTAGCTAGGGGTAACCTTGTTTTTCCCGAAGGGTATGACTATGCATTTTTGGCATTTAACTTTAGGCCGTGGCTCTGGCACCAGTTATCCGCTTCTGTGAGACCCTTCTGAAGGATATCTGTGTCAGATGTGTTTTCTACTATGGCCCAGTTTGCAGTCATCTGCAAACTTTGTCAGCCATAACCCTCCTGTGTTAGCTTGTACTGGAAAAGTAGATGCCAAACAAGAGTGGGCCCAGGACTGAGCCCTGTGGGACACCACTTGTGACAGGCTTTGAGTCTGACATGGCGCCAGCAGCTCTGACCCTGTGGGTTCTGTCACTCAGCCAGTTTGCAACCCATCTTGTGATGTATGGGTTGACATTTAAGCTGATGAGTTTTTCAATGATACCCGAATGGGGTATTGTATCGAAGGCCTTAGCCAGATCGAGGTAGGCTGTATGGACTGCCTTTCCTCATCAATGGCTTTGGTGACTGTTTCAAAAGTCAACCAAGTTTAAAAGGCATGATCTGCCTTTGACAAAGCCAAACTGGGTTGGATCCAAAGTCTGCAAATTCCCTATGTCTTTATTTATGAGGTCCATTATGATCCTCTCCATGGCTTTGCAGATAAGGCTTGTCAAGCTAATGGGCCGGTAATTTCCAGGGTCGGTGGAGGCACCGCCTTTGTGAAGTGGTACCACAGTTGCAGTGCGCCACTCCTGGGTACGTATCCAGAGGTAAGACTTTGATTAAACAGCTGTCCTAGCTGTGGGTTTAATTCCTCATTGAGTTCATGGAGCACACAGCCGGGGACACCATCAGGTCCCATGGATGCTGTGTTTTTTGCTTTGGAGAGAGCAGTTCTCACTTGGGCGCTGGAGATGTTTGGGGGCTGCAATCGTTTGGTATAGATAACTCCCCTTTGGGGGGGGGGGAGAAGTTTGCACTGAACCTGTCAGCCAGTATGTTGGCAATGTCTGTAGGATCAGTAATCTTCACATCATTTTGAACTAGCTCTGAGCATATCTGGGAGTTTCCTCCCAGGTTTCTAACATAGCTAAAGAAGGCCTTATGATTGTCTTTTGAGTCTTTAGCTATTTTTCTCTCAAATTTGCTTTGGATGATTTTATGAGAGCTCTTAGTTTTTACTTATAGTGATCAAGGGTGTCTTACCTTTTAAGGATTTTGCTCTATCTTGTAGTAGCTTCCTCCTTTTGTTGTAGAGTTTGTTTATGGCTGGGGTCCACCAGACTGGACGCTTGCCTTTGGTACAAAGAGTCTTTGTTTTGCTTGGGATTGCCTTATCCATGCAGTCCTGCAGGTGCTGGTAGAAGGCATTTGTAAGTGATTCAGCGGCTTGAGTACTGTTTTCCGCTGCTCGGGGCCTTAAAGGAGACCACACTAGTCTTTAGAAGTGTGAAGTCGGCTTTTGAGAAGTTCTTTACTGTGGTCTTTTTTATTTCAGGTGGGGGTGGGATGAGGACCTCCAGCGAGATTAGTTTGTGGTCTGATCTCACCAGTGAGGGGTACACCTCCGGTGTTGAACATTGTGCTCCCATGTTCGTGATGATGAGATCAAGTATGTTATCTCCTCTTGTGGGGATGGTGACTAGTTGTTCCATGGCATTTGAGTTTATGAATTCCAGGAACTTTTGGGCTAGGGTGTTTATGTAGTGCTCACAAGTTACCAATCAGGCAACAAAAGGAACATCTGGAGGTGTTACAATCAGGGAGAGAAGAAGTATTCTGAATTTGGCAGAATTTGACAGCAGTGATGCGGCTACACGATAATGGTCCTTGAAAATATGTAATAAGTAAGCTGTTAGCCCAGATTATGGCTTTTTCATCAGGAACTGCTAATAACTGTCAGAGACTGGAATGTTGTGAGAACTAACAATGCAGATAGTAGTCTAAGGGTGCTGAGGGAACGTTTTTATCACAGTTTACGAGATCTGTAGGTTTAAGGGATGCATGACTGAAAAATCAGAAAGTAGAAATAGAGAATGGTTTTACATTCTTCCCTCTAAATATCAGACCAGCTCAAGACCAGGTAGGGTATATATTTCAGTGGAATACAAAGGTGTTATAGAGAAGGTAAGAGCAGGGTCCAGACTATTCTCAGATCATTCATTCCCCCTTGCAGATCTCGGTAAAAGTAAAAAAAAAAAAGATGTGATGGACAGACACTGGAGATAACTATGTCTTCTAAAAAAAAGAAACGGTTAGAGGGCATAATACAACAATGGATACAGGAATGGAGGAGCGGAAACCTTGTGGACTGGCATATGTATAACAGGAGAATAATTGCAAGGAAAACTGACCATATAAAGGGAATACATAAGGAGTCTAGGAAAAGGTTTAAATTGCTTAGGAAGGAAATTATTTACTGCAGAATAGTGTAAATATGTTGTGTGAAGATGAGACCAGATAAAAGTACTTAGAATGTAAGCCACAACTTTGGATTGATGAGAGATTACTGATAAGGACAGCAGGAGTTAGGTAGAAATGGACATCCTGAGACAATGTAGAAATTATTTCAAGTTTTCCTACTACCATCAAATTCTCAAACGATGTGATACAGTATGTGAGAGATGTAGTTATATACTGTCACTGGAGGCAAGGCCGCTACAAATACCAAACAGGTTGTCAGAAATACACACCACTGCACAGTACTTGACACAGATATATAGACCCACATATGCCGAGGCTCTTAAAAGTTTAAGCATTTCTCATTGAGATATTGCATGCCATGGCATCATTATGTTTTAATTAATGTAATAAAAACATATGTCTCTGAAACTGTGCTGCAATTGCATTTGCTCTTTTTTGTTTTTGTTCTGATGTCCAGATTTTGATGATAGAAGGTTGGCTATGATTGCATTTTCTTTAATTGTCTTGCTTTTTGTTGCTGTTGTGGATCATCATGTTGCTAGACTCTCCTACCTGTATTGCTTGACGCTGATTAAAGCTGATTTATATGTGTGTGTGTGTGTGTCTGTGGGTGGGGTCTTGCCATCTGCCTGGGCCTCTAGACTTTGTCAAATTGAGCTGTTTTTCTTGAGACTGAGCTGGGTATATGATAAAACAAATTATTCCCACCTTTTTATATTTTAACTACTAGATAATTTTTCCCCTTAACATACTCATACCTCCCAACGGTTCCAGGGGAGTCCATGATATGGTGTCAGGTAAATTATCCCATCACTCCTGACCTCTCCTAAAACTCTTGAATTTTGGAGGAAAGGCAGTAGATTACACTGGCAATAATTAGATTTATAGACTTATTCTTTTACTTCAGGAAATAACATTTAATTCACATTCTCTACACTTCTCAAGCTGGGGCAACATGTACATCTCAACTTAAAGTACTAACATTTTAAAAAGTGTTTCTAATTATCTCTGCCTCTGGACATTAAGAGGTTGACAGCTATGAACATAATGTAAGGAAAATACAATGTTGCAACCAAGTGATGCTTCTTTTAAGCAAGGGAAGAAGCCTGGGCATCATTTCAGTACATGCTATACAGTGAGTTTGAAGAGCTTCCTTCTTAACTGTTAGCAAATGCTCCACATGTTTCCATTTGTGTGACATAATGAGAGGTAATGTAGTCTTCCACATGTTGAAGATAGTTCAGTGAAGCTATAGTTTCTATTATTTACATTATTTTTCCTTGCTGGTAATGTGGATGTCATCAAAAACCAAAGTGTGTGAACGTGCAGCCACAAAAGAACTAAGAAACCAAGATACCTGTCTCATGTAGTGTAAATGGTTTACACCATATAATCTAAAACAGAAACGTCAGTAAAATATCAAAGGCTTAAGTCATCTGGCTGGTTTTATTATGAAAACAGCAATGAAACAAGAGAACTGGTTAAGCACTTTTGTCCCTAACATGGTACTTCATCAGAACTAGTAAACACAATTCACAACTAATTTAAATACAATAGTTAATTGATCATGTGACATTTCCTAATTGAAAATCAGTCTTAATAAAAACACTCCACCTTAGTAAAGTTTATCATGTTTAGAAGGCAGAAAAGTTAGCAAAATAAAAGTAAGAAATGGATAAAAACATGTTATAAAGTAATATAAGACATTCCATAAAAAAAATCTATACATCTATTACAAATATATTACATAAAAATAAAACAGTATATACAATGTAGATGTATGGCAATGGTGATATCAAACCACACTAAATTGTTGGAATATAAGCAAGAGTCATCAGAAAAAAAGTCAATCATCAAAACTACAAACGCTTAAATTCTTTCAGCTCATCATAGGTACTTTATATATATATATATATATATATATATATATATATATATATATATATATATATATATATATATATGTGTGTATATGTAGGTAAAGATATTAAGAAGCCAAGCCTTCCAAAATAAGTACTTTGCTTTATGTGAACTGGAACACTATTCTACTCACAAGGGACTCTCTGTGAATTGTTTATTATAATCAATTTTTCTCTGAAATTAAATTTGTTGTGTTTTGGGGTATACATTTGTATGCAAGTACAGTGATTTAATTGGAATTGTTATAGAGGATTAGAGACATCTGAATATTAGTTTATTCTTAGTTCTTGTAGTAAACTGCAGTGTTTAAAAAAATATTAAGAAGAGTTTATCTGATTTCTTGGTGGATGTCTAATGCGGAGAGATCCTACTGGAACTACAAGACTAAATAGTACCCTGGTAAACAAACTAAATAAACAAGTAAATAAAATAAATCTATATTAAGAAAGTCTTATTTACACTGATGACACTAACAACCCTAGATATTTTGTCCGTGTCACAGTACAGTGATTATACATTAAATATTGTAGTTCATGGGATGCCAGACTGTGTAATATATCTGGTTTTATTTTATACCATTTCAGTACAGGTTAAACTGGCACTGGTTTATAATCTTTAGAATCTCATCATGTGTACTGATAGTGATTTGTTTGTGTGTGTGAAAGGGTGGGGTGCTGTTGCTGAGCTTAGCCTCTGTTTTTTAATCACATACACATTTCTTAGCTCTTTAGAATGTACTGCCAGTGAGGCAACAGTTGATGACAGTCCAGCTTACGTATCTCCCAAGACAGCATTTCCGACAAATTTTGTAACAGTGTACATGCATTTTACTGAATGAAAATCATGATTTATATTGCAGGTATAAACATCCATGATTTCTTCCAAAAATTAAATACATAAATAAAGCATTGCTGAAGTGGAAACGGAGGCTGAAGAAGGCACTACTCCGCAGACTCAAGTGTCGCATACTGGCACTCATGACACCTGTAATACATTGGCATACTGGCACTCATGACACCTGTAATACAGTGAACATAGTTACCAGACCAGGAGGAACATGGTGGTGGTGATGATGATAGCACTGCCACTGTAGCAACTGACAGAAAAGTATCAGATGCAGACGATGTTGGGACAAGTAAAAAAATTCCTGGGATATTATTCCAAAGACATGCATCTGGAGTGTTTCTCCTCGGGCCTCCACTGAAAATAGGCTCTGTCCTAGTCTGACTTTCTGGATAAATAAAATAAAATAAAATAAATATGTACAAGTGAAATACAGCTGAAAAACCTTTCTGGCACTATTGATATAAACCAGAGTACAGACAGTTTCCTACACAGCCAAAGCTGGTTTCATTCCCTGGAACAAATTTGGACAAAAGTGGAGGGCATTTAATCTCAAATGGTGCAGTTGTTTTCAAACTGAATACTCTCAGTCTGAAGATGCAGTGCATTACTTTTCATGCCAGCATTTTTCTCAGGCAAGCAGTACCAATGTATTTCTCAAACATGGTTTTCAGAACTGGAGAAAAGCAATTGGAAAAGAGGGATCACTGTGCACAATGTGTCCAAACTCCATAAAGTGTATTATACAGCATGGTGTGATTTCCAGGTACAGCCAAGAGACAGATGGGCCCCTACACACAATGTTCAATGAAGACAGGCAAGAGAAGGATGGGCTCTACACACAATGTTCAATGAAAACAGGCAAGAGAAGGATGGCCGTACACACACAATGTTCAATAAAGACAGGCAAGAGAAGGATGGGCCGTACACACACAATGTTCAATGAAGACAGGCAAGAGAAGGATGGGCCATACACACAATGTTCAATAAAGACAGGCAAGAGAAGGATGGGCTCTACACACAATGTTCAATGAAGACAGGCAAGAGAAGGATGGGCCATACACACAATGTTCAATGAAGACAGGCAAGAGAAGGAAGTGCTCTACAGACAATGTTCAATGAAGACAGGCAAGAGAAGGAAGTGCTCTACAGACAATGTTCAATGAAGACAGGCAAGAGAAGGCAGGGCTCTATACACAATGTTCAATAAAGACCATTGCAAATGTGCAAAAGAAAAATGTCACTGTACAAAAATAATATGTGATATTTTGACATTAACTGCTATGCACTGCACTGCATAAAGAGGACACAGAGAAGGAGAGAGGAGTCTAAACCAAGGCAACTGAATAGAAATTCTCCATCTAGTTATAAAACATGATGATATAGATAAAAGAAAACCGTCAGGTTCAAGAAATGCTAGATATACACACCACAGTATTCAAGATGAGCTTCTTAATATTATGACAAGATTAGTAAGGCAACAATTACTGAAGAGATTGCAGCAACTGGGTTATTTTCAGTTCAAGTAGATGAGTCAAAGGATGTTTCAAAAATGGAGCAGCTGTGTTGTTATGGTGTATGTACATAATGGTGATATCCATGACAAATTCATAGGCTTTCAACAAGCAGTCTCTCTGATGGATACAATATTTCAAGTGTTGGCAGATAACAATACAGATATAAACATTTATGGAACAGTGTTATAATGGTGCCAGTGTTATAAGTTAGGTTGCAGCTGGAGTTAAACCACAGTTTTATGAGAAAGTTCCAAAAGCCATTTATGTACATTATTACTGTCACAGGTTGAAACTTGTCATCGTGGATAGTGCCATAAATATTCACAATGGCTGATGAGTTCTTCTTTTTACTCCAGAATTTATACAATATCATTAGTGGCTCAGCTGTGCATGCCTTCTTCATACCAATGCAGAAAGAAATCATGCCTGGTACAGTACCAGTAGAACCAAGTGTTTATCTGACACCAGGTGGATATAGCACTATGCAGTATACCATAATATGTGCAAGACCAAGCCAGCTATTTGGGAGACCCTCCAGCTCTATGAAGATGATACAACTAGTGCTTCTTGTAGACCTCAAGCTAAAGCACTTTTAAATGCACTAGACAAAACATTTGCCATTAATTTTATCTTTGAAATGATCTTTAAAAAACAGTATTGTTGATAAAGCACTGCAGGCTTTAGATCTCCAGCTGTCATGTGCTACACAGCTTGTAAGAACAGATATGTGAAGAAGGTATCACACTGAATCTGAATCTGGCATGTGGTCTGCATTTTGGATAGAAGCAGAAAAGGTGGTCCAGGATAGGAGTTTGCTTCAACCCCTTACGAAGCCTCATATAAGAGAAGATCAGTTACACAGCAGGATCACATCACAATCATTACAGCATGGCAGCATTCACTTCTGCAAAACAAAGATGATTTTCAAAAGCTCCTTTTTTGCCAACTCTTGACAGGATCACTTCCAAGCTAAACAGATGGTTTGACAATGACAGGTGTGCAATATTAAAAACTGTTGAAGCACTAACTCCAGGAAGAGATACTTTCTTACAAAATGACACAGTCCTTCCACAGGCACTCTACTATGACTGAAACATAAGAGATCTGTCAGCAAAACTAGTTGCTGCAAACAGACTTCTAGAATGTAATCCTACTGAGGACACTGGCAATATGCATGCCCTCTTAAATTACCTTTGCTTTCTTTGAAGTATATAAGCTACTTATCATAACACCTCCTCTTCCTGTCACATGTGCTGGATGTGAGCGATCTTTCAATATGTAAAGAATGATTAAACTTAACTTCTCAACAGAATGGCAAATGAAAGAGTAAGCAAATTAGCCGTTCTTTCCATAAATAACAGAAGGATGTAGGACTTGGACATAGACAAAGCTGTGGACATATTTGTGAAAGTTTCTAGTAATCGAAAAATTGTCTTATTAAAACTGCAATGAAATCATCTTAGTATATCTTTAAAAGATTGTGAAAATGCATTCTGATACTTTCTGAAGTAAAACATGACATGGTTTTGCCAACTGCAAGCAAAAGAGCTGTTTCTTCTTTCGTATGCAATCAAGAAAGATTGTAAAACAAGAACTGTGTTTTTTTCTGAACAAAGTAGACAAAGTTGGAGTTAACACTTAACAATCAAGCAGCAAGCTCAGTGGTGTCTTTTGTTCTATAGAGTGCATCTAGGGTCCTGTTCAAATCAACCAAACTCATTGGCACCTCAATTTCTACACATAGCGAACTTTAGTCAGAATCCAGACAAGCTCACTGGCATCTTTGATTTCTGCACATGGAGTCCAGACAAGCTCACTCTTATCTTTGATTTCTGTACATGGTGTGCTTCACAATCCGGACAAGCTCACTGGCATCTTTGATTTCTGCACATGGTGTGCTTCACAATCCAGACAAGCTCACTGGCATCTTCAGTTTCTACATATGATGTGCTTCAGTCATAATCTAGGCAAGTTCTTTGGCATGTTTGATTTCTGTACATGGCGCATTTCAGTTATAATCTAGACAAGCTCTTTGGCATCTTCGATTTCTGCACATGGTGCACTTCAGCCATAATCTAGGCAAGCTCATTGGCATATTCAATTTCTTCATATGACGTGCTTCAGTCAGAATCCAGAGAAGCTCATTGACATCTTCGATTTCTGCAGATGTAGTGCTTCACAATCCAGACAAGCTCATTGTCATCTTCGATTTCTGTACATGGCGTGCTTCAGTCATATTCCAGATGAGTTTCTTGCCATCTTAAATTTCTCCTCATGGAGTGCTTCAGAATCAGTATAAATTAAATTACTGTATTCTTCAGAGGGGATCACACTGTGACCATGACAGAGAAACTCTGTATAATCTAGCATGGTAAGATACACTAAACACCGACATTTACAACAAATACTCATAAACTTTGTACCTAATCTGGCCCTTCAACTTACTGTGCAGATTGCTCTGTTATACAGAATATGATACAGTTCCAGGAAGATCCACTTAACTAGTTCAGAGAATGCAACACAATGTTGGTTTCTTATTAATGTTTATAGGATAGTATGTAGCATTAAGAATTGCCTAAAGCATGTATTGTGTAGTTTATTGCAGGGTGATAATTAGGGTGGGACAAAGGGGGAAGGCTGCCTTGTTGACAAGCTGTAAGGGAGTATGTGTGTGTGTTGTTGCAGCTGCAAGCTCTCAAGTTACAGTTGTAACAAACAGCTTGACTTCTACTTTGAGCAGAGATGGTTCTAGCTATCTGCATTTTATATTTATTTTTTATGTCATAGCTCGAGAAGTGCACCACCACCTAGCTGTAGTGTTCCCATTGTGTCCTGGCAAGGAATGGAACCTGGAGCTGGGATGATTAAAGCTACACAAACCTTCATGTCTACTGGGATAGGCAGTCCATGCATCCCCCTTGATTCTATGTGGGGGCAGCAGCTTACTTACCATCCCCCTATGTCTACTTGTAGCAAGATGACAACCTACCAGTTAAGGAGGTGATGGTATGTTAGCTGCTGGTAAACCCTACTGTGAATCACGGGCAATGTCTCAGAAGGTGGCCACGAACAAATGCTATCCAGCTAATACTGATCCTGCTTCCAGCATCATATCACAAGTGATGGTCCTGTACACCATAAAATTCTGGCATTCAGAACAGCTGAACACTGTGACTCAACATGCTAATTTTATGTTTCTGAATCATGATGCCATGTTTGATTTTGTTTGATTAGTGTGTTGGCACTCATTTGCATATTGCAGTCATTACCGTACACTGCATACCATTTTATTTCTCCAGTAACATATGCACATTACTTGTGCCCCTGAATAATGCTCTTCCTTCACTTTGCCACTCATCCCAGTATGTTGTGTAACTCACTGTACAATTTGTTTCCAAATATCCTCAACATTTTACTCCTACAAAATACAAAATTAAGGAAGGACGCAATACTACAAATAGGATGGTTTGTAATATGGGGATGTCTAACAAGTTACCGATGGGATCTCCTAGCTCCCTGGGCTACTCTTGGAGATAATTTGGGCAATATTGCCCTTTTAAACAGGTAGACAGTTACTTCAATTTGAATATTCATACGGTCATGGCTAAAGCACACATAAGGGTACAGCGTACATAGGTTCTTAGGTTGGTACTAGGCTATCGGCCTTAGGGCCTATACAAACCTAGCCATAATAATTCCCTGGATATTTCTTCTGACAATATTTACTTCCCTGGACCCCTGTCTTGCAGGGCGACTGACGAGATCCCCAGGGTGAATTTCCTATCTCCCATCCAATTGTCAAGGTTCCTTTTGAAGAGGGCCAAGGAGGCGCTCTGCTTGACATGTATGGGCAGTCTATTCCAGAGTATGGGGAGTCTCTGGGTCAGGAACCTATTTCTCCATCATGTTTTGTTCATTGTGATGACAAGGTTTAGATCCCTGGAGGATGTGGCTCTGAGGGATTGGGATTTCTTTAACTGGAGCATTTCCAACAGCTCAGGGTTTGACATGGCCTTGTATGTTAAGCAGAGATCACCTCTGAATAGGCGATATACCACAGGGTATAGCTGGAGTTTTTTTTAGATGGTCAGCATAGGGCATCTGCTTTAGGCCTGTGATTCTTTTAGTGAGGTATTTCTGCAGCCTTTCCAGCTGTTGCAGATGTCTTGCGAGGTACATACCAAATGGGGCGTTGCACTCTATAATGGGTCTAATGAGGGATGAGTACAGTGGGAAAATGACCTCCTTTTTTATGGATGAAAAGCCCTTAGTGATTAGGTGTGCCACATAGAAGGATTTCCTGACTGTTGTGGCAATGTGGTTATCAAAGTTGAGACCACTGTCCACCTGTGTCTCTAAATCTCTCATCACACTTTTGGTGTTTAGTGTACTGCCACCTATGTGGTAATGCATGGGTACATGGTTTTTCCCAAAGGGGATAACTATACATTTCTTGGCATTAAGCTTGAGCCCATGGCTCTGGCACCAAGCATCTGTTTCTGTAAGGCCCTTTTGTAGTTGTAGAATATCACATCATTTGGGGATTCAGTAATGGCTCCCAGTTTGCAGTCATCTGCAAACTTTGTTAGCTCGAGTCCCTTAGTGTTGGCCTGTACTTCAGAGAAGTAAATGCCAAAGAAGAGCGGTCGCAGGACTGAACCCTGAGGTACTCCACTTGTCACTTGTCTGGAGCTGGATTTGGAGTCGGCTACTTTTACAGTCTGGGTTCTGTCAGTAAGCCAGTTGGCAACCCATCGAGTGACGTAGGGTTTTATGCCCAGCTTAGTAAGTTTATCAATGATTCCAGAGTGGGGGATGGTGTTGAAGGCCTTGGCGAGGTCCAGATAGGCTGTGTTGACCACCTTACCCTCGTCCATAGCTCTGGAGACTGATTTGAAGAAGTCAATCAGGTTCAGGAGACAAGATTGGCCCTTCACAAACCCAAACTGGGTGGGGTCCAGTGTTTCAAGGTTGCCAATGTCTTTGTTTATAAGTTCCATGATAATGCATTCCATGCCCTTGCAGATCAGGCTTGTCAGACTGATGGGACGGTAGCTCCCGGGATCCAAGGTGGATCCCCCCTTGTGGAGTGGGATAACTGTAGCTGTGCGCCACTCAGTGGGCACAAAGCCTGAGGTGAGGCTATGATTAAACATGATACTTAGGTGAGGTGCCAGTTCATTTTGTAGTTCATGTAGTACACAGCCCGGGATGTCATCTGGTCCCATGGATGCTGTGCATTATGTTAACAATTATGATAACTCCTTGATAGCTAAGATGGGTTTACCTTCATGCAATCTAAGGTTTTCCAAAATGAAATATTCTTTCTGCTTGGAGGCATTGTGGTAGAACTCAAACAATGAACCTGGTATAAGGACTTCAAATCCCTGTGTATATTCATGCCTAACTACATGCACCTTACAAGTCCATGTGCAATCATGCCTAATTATACACAATTTACTGTACAGTACTATAAAACATGTTGAAATATACAGAATCCTGTACTGAAATGCTTTTTTACATAGAAAGTAGCTTTCATTTTAGCAAGAACTCACTTTAGAATGCTCATTTAGTCTGGATTATGTCAAGCACTGTTTTCATTCTGACTTCTACCCTTATTTCTCTTTAGAAGTTGTGCACCTGTTTGACAATTTTAGCTTTACATACCTAGTTTTAGATGGCAAGCATCTGATGCAAAAGGATGTTAAGCAATTCTTAAAGGAAAGCACTTTCAGAAGAGGAAGAATGTGGATTAGGGAAGGAAAAAGTGGATCAGATGCAATGAATACTGAGCAGTAGTCTGCTGAGGGAGTTGTGGGGCTTGGATGTAGTTGTTTATTCTGGAACTAGAGATTATAACATTGTGGAAAGTCATCAGGAAGAGAGGACAGACCAAGCAGGAAATAAATGCAAGATAGAGGCAGGTAAGATTCAATAAAGGAAAGAAAGATGTATTAAAAGGAAAGACAGATCAGATACAAACTAAGTGTTGACAGGATCAGCGTTCTTGAGGATGACCAGTAGTAAGACTGACAGAAGAGAAGAGAGGGAAGAATACGGTTAATGGGGAAAACCTGGCCTGCACTGTCAAAAAGAGGAAAGAATGTTGAAAGGAGGAAGAAGCAGGAGAAATGCATGGAAACTTTCTTTAAAGTGAAGAGCACAGCTGTTAGAGGTAAAATTAGTGTCTGGCTAAAGGAAGATCACTGTATACTGTGGGAATTGGCATTTTGGCTTCTGACAAAGAAAATAAATGTAGGAGGATTCACACCCACTCATACAAATCAAAACCATATTAACCGCTCTGTTTTTGTATTCATGTTTTGCTTTACAGTATATACGTGCGTGTGTCTATGTTGTGAAGAATGTATAAAGATATTATAGGCAGGAAAATTTTAATCCAGACTGTAGCAATGAAGATGCTAGGAGATGAAAGGGAAACATGAATACACAATGAAGGACACAATAAATGAAGTGAGATGAAAGAAAGAGAGAAAAATTGTTGCAGAACCTAATACTACTTAAACAGTTTTTGCAATGAGAGTTTTACTTCAGGCTTCCCCTCAGCAAATTAAGCTTATTTCTGAAATTACAGATTTATTATATACCCTGCAGCTACTTATTTTAGAATAAAAACAACTTCACAGGCATTTAGTTACAACAAATTTAAAAATGCAGACAGACTCAAGTGCGTGAAATGGCAATAATGTTTCTTTCATGTAGTGAACTCTAGGGGGTTTTAACATGAAAACATAAAAGAAAGACAAAGATGCCCACAGAGGTTAAGTGACTTGCTTAAAGTCACACAGGGAGCACACAGCAATGTAAGTGTGAAGACTTATATTCATGATATTTGCTCTTTAGCAAGCACCAGTTACCATCCTCAGCTTCTACCATCTCAGCCTGTGGCATATGAATCTGTTTCATTTTTTTACAAATGCTGTGCGTTAAAAATGCAGTTCTGTGAAAATTATTCTAACCTGAATAATGTAAATTTGTGTGATAAGTCACATTAATAGTAGCCAAATCAACAGTATTGCTGCAATACTTAATTATATGCAGCAGAATACTCTGCCATAGGTGGTCTTCAGACAGTACTTAATTATATGCAGCAGAATAGTCTGCCATTGGTGGTCATCAGCCAGTACTTAATTATATGCAGCAGAATAGTCTGCCATAGGTGGTCTTCAGACAGTACTTAATTACATGCAGCAGAATAGTCTGCCATTGGTGGTCATCAGACAGTACTTAATTACATGCAGCAAAATAGTCTGCCATTGGTGGTCATCAGCCAGACTCTTCATCAATAGTCAGACATCCACTAGCATATAATACTGCAATCCTGAGCTGTCAACATTAGAAACCAAAGAGACTATAAGACAGAACAATGTGTGTGTATTTTTAGTTCCTTTTGATACCTAGGAAAAGACAGGCAGAGAGAATGCACCAACAGATGCTTTTCTGACAGGCTAAAGAAGCCATGGATGCCAAAAGGTTTATAGGTTCATGGGTAAATACTCTGCTATCAGTCCGCAGACTATTAGAGGCCTAGTCAAGAACCAGAAGTCACAATAAAACTGTGTAACTGTATCTGTATTCAGTAAAATGCACTATTAGAGGCCTAGTCAAGAACCAGAAGTCACAATAAAACTGTGTAACTGTATCTGTATTCAGTAAAATGCACTATTAGAGGCCTAGTCAAGAACCAGAAGTCACAATAAAACTGTGTACCTGGAAACTGTATTCATTAAAATGCATTGCCAAACCTCTCCCCAAAATGTATACACACAAAGGTATGCAAACCTTTGAGAGGTAAGGTTATTCAAGATGTACATATATGTATAACTGCCACAGTGTTTAATTGACTTCTAATGAGCAGTGAATATTTACCAATAATTTCACAAACCAGGTATGGACTGCCTAAAATAAGCAAACTTTAGACACCACTCATGATGAATTCATTTAAAGATATCACAGGTACAAGACCCAAAGGGACATATTATCATGGTTCAGGCAAGACTAAGTCCGTTGTGTGGCAACAATCTCATGATTCAAAATCTAATGTAAAGGTGAGTTATTGTAGAGTTGTACTGTGTACATAGCTAGAGGATTTATACATTTATTTTTAACACTGATCAAAAATGACCAATTACAGTCTCAGCCCAGGTTACATCATAATCAAACAAATCAATGTACAGTATACAAATAATAATGGTTTGCATTAATGAGAAAGCACATGCAATCTGGCAATATATATATATATATATATATATATATATATATATATATACATACATATATATATTTATATATATATATATATTTATATATATCTATATATATATATATATATATATATATATATATATATATATATATATACATAGAATATCTAACAAACCAAATAAACTATATATGGATTGGATTAGTGCAAAGTGTTATAGCTGAAAGTCTATATAAGAATGGCAACTCTGTTAGTCTCTGCAGAAATGCAGAAGCAAACCTGCTCTACATGTGCAATGAACATCAGAATCGTAGTGTTTCAAAACCCAGTAAACAGATAACCATGTGACAGCATTACCGAATATACAGAGGACATATAGTAATGAGGACAGCTGATCTTTTGGAGTGAGGCCTAACCTCCTTATATGATATTTTGTATTTATCATGGCAGGAAACATGCAGGACTGTGATCTGATCTGTGAGCATAACTAAGCTGTTAAATGTTTGCGAAAAGGATTCAAGAAATTCACCTTGAAAGCAAAGCTTGAGAGGTAAATTTATTGAATCAATTTCAAGAACAGATAACACAAGGTTGTGATTGGACAGCAAATCATAATTCTTTGGAATACATGAGTGGTTTTAGCTGCCTTGATGTATTTTACCCATTAGAAAAGTGTGGCAATGCAGCATCTAACAGCTTTTAAAGATGTTGATGGCTGTCTACCTGTTAACTTAAAAATTAAGGACAGTGTTTAAATACTGAAACTGATATGATTCCAGAGTCTGCTTTAGAATATATTTTCAGACACATAACAAAATCTTTAGATGTAATGCTCATCATGATTTACTTACTATAATAAATACAGATGTTTCACAAATTCAAAACTTTTAGGAAGGATGGAGAGCAAATCTGAGCCAAATTCGGGGGCATTCCTGAAAATCAGGGATTGCTGAGGTGTAGGTGCAGTGGTTAGCATTGTCGCCTCACAGCAAGAGGTTCTCTGGTTCGATCCTCGGCTGGGATGCTTTCTGTGCGGAGTCTGCATGTCCTCCCTGTGGTCGTGTGGGTTTCCTCCAGGTGCTCCGGTTTCCTCCCACATCCCAAAGACATGCTGCAGGTGGATTGGACACTCTAAATTGGCCCTAGGTGTGAGTGCGTGCATGTGTGTGCCTTCTGTGGAATGTTGGGCGCCGGGCTGGTAACTCGACACTGTAAAACTCCACTGCCAATCATGAGCGGACAAGGTGATCTGCTGTGGCGACCCCTAAGCTGAAAGAAGAAGTTTGCTTGTGGTCTGTTTGTCAGCACAAGGTGAGTTACACCTTTCAAAGCAGTTAGATGCTTTTCATGTAGTCCCTTTCTGACTGCAGGGATGAAACTGTGGTGCATATGGCATTGTAAACTTTATTAATAACATCAAGGTTCTCATGAAAGGCTGCATAAAACTTCATTCATTGAGACCAGTGGTTCAGAAATCCTTCTAGATGAAGTGACTGTGGCAACAGACACAACAGACAGTCATCCTAGACAGATATTTAGGTCTGTAGAAAGGACGGGTTCAAAAAGAGGTAAAGAAATATTAAAATACAGCTCTAAAGCAGGAGCTTACTTCAAAAATTGCTTGAATTTTGTGTTTGCAACTAAAGAAGGCTCTATATGTAAAAAGGCAGACATAGCTGCTAGTTGTATTTTAAGAGATTAATAAACCATGCCTGAATTAAACAAAGAAACTGGACACTGTAACTCCTGAGAAAAATTATATAAAAATTATCCATTTTGATACCAAAAGAAAAATGAAAGCCACTCAAAAAGATACGATTTTAAAAAGGGATAGGATGTCATTGTAGAACAAATGGCTGTTTGGGTTAACCTGACAGCCTTCAAAGCTGTAAGACTGCTTTAGGCTGAGCTCTGAGATTGGATTAAGGAAAATGACCTGCCTTCTCGAACATAATTTGTTCCTGGAGAAGCTGTGCTTGAGTTCTGATGCTGACATTTGACCAAAGAACCGTGACTGCTTTGGCTAAAAAGGAACAATCCATATTAGATCTGCTTTAGCTCTATGTAACCTAAGAAGAACTGTTGGTATTAGACAAGTTGCATGGAAGACATACACCCGACTTTTATTCTAAGGAACTTGGAAGGTATTTACTTATCATTCATTTTATATCTCATGTTATTTTGTTTTCAAACTGCATATTGGGCTTCCATTCCAGGCCTCCACTGCAAATGGACTTTGAGTCCAAATACTTTTCCTGATTAGGTCTGGCCAACCTCATTTCTTTACTACATAGAACACATTTCTACCTAGAGGCCATTCATGATCAATTTTTTTTTTCTTTACATCCTCCTGGCTTACAATGTAAACCACTCAAAGGGTTATGTTTCATTAGACACAGCTCCTAACAAATCACTGTCAGCCTACACAACTGGTAAAGGTGTGCCCCCATTTCTTGTGTTTAAGGTCTACATCTACATATCACTATTTGTAGGGATCTTAGCTCTAGAACTACCTGGAAGGTTTTCAGAGGCAGAAGGACAGACATTTATTTTACATTTAACTGCTTCCTCCTTTAAGACAGAGAAAAAAGACCCTGTTCTTTCAGATGACAGGCTCCCCAAATACACTATTAAGTATCTATTTTTAACTTGTGGCTTGAGAGATGAAAGAGAAAAGGAAGAACTGGGTTCAAATGTAGTTACTGAATTCTCCATTAATTTGTCAGACAGGAAAGCAGAAAAAGACGACTTCTAGAATTAGGTATTTATGGCATTATAACTTCATAATACCAGTATATTTAAGTGAAAGGGGAAACCTTTATCCTGCAGTTCAGATATACATTGCTTTATGTGAGGTTGCTGTTGCCTTCTACCCCCCCTGAGCCTGCTATTTTCTTTGAAATTGTCTCTTATTCTCTCTTGTATTATCTGAATGCTAAAGAATCTGGTTGATGATAAAAGTTTACTTGCTGCAGGCTATTCTAATAAAGATATACAGATCATGTAACAACAATCTTATGATTTACAGTAATGCTGTATTGTTACTGCGGCATGTAACGGTACCCTAATTCTTATCAACCTGGACCTTCTGTGAACAATATATATATATATATATATATATATGTGTATATATATATATATATATATATATATATATATATATATATATATATATATATATATATATATATATGGATTCACTTTAGAAGCTCGAAATACTGAAATATCAAAATTCAGTATTTCAAACCCATAAAGTGGAATCCAGAGAACAGCAAAAGCTCAGAAGCACGGAATTCAAAACCTCGAATACCGGCGGTTTTGAATTTTAAACTTCTGAGCTTTCGCTGTGGTTATGGATTCAGGTAAGAATGTGTGTGTGTTAAGGGTTTTGGGTAGGGGCTGTGGTGTGTGTCAGTGTGTTTTGTTGCTGTGATGTGTGTGTGTGCGAGGACAATGTAGCTTGTGTGGTAGTGGTGTGTGTGTTTGTGTGTAGTGCAACCTCGGAGTAAGAATATTTAAGTGGGGGGCTTGCCCCCACTTTTATGTAGTAGAGAGCTTGTGTTTGTGTGTGGGGAGGATGGTGATTGTGTGTATGGTAGAAGCATGAAATTCAAAATCTCCGGTGTGCGAGATTTTGAATTTCGCAGTTCTACGTTTTCATGGTTTAAAAAATTCGACTTTATAGCTTTGAAATACTGAATTTCGATATTTCAGTATTTCGAGGATATAAAGTGAATCTATACATATATATTTATATAAATATATATGTTCAAAAAAGAAAATAATATGCTTTACTTCTCTTTCTAGTTTCATGTTACATTTGCCCTCCATAATTCTTTTCCTCTTTGCAATTCCAAATGCTCTTCCATTAGCCTTTATTATTGAAGCCAGTCTCTTGAAGAAACCCAGTGGTCAGATTCTCCTACTGGTGTCCAGGTTACTTTGTGCCAGCAACAGTGTTTGGCTTTGTTTCATTTTAGTGTGCTTTACAGTTCATGTGCTCAGTTTTGGAACCTCTGTTACACCAATTATGAATCACTCTGAAAATGTGTAACATGCTGCTTCTATATATACTAAGGATGCAGGCCTTATGCAGTTAATTGCTGCTGCTGGGATTTTCAATCAAACTACAGTGCAATTTACTTTGGATGGGAAATAGACTGCACAGAAGGATGAAAGTAGGTGTTCACCACATAAGCATGAGCAACACAGTGCCCCTTCATCAGATAGGTAAATGTAATGAAAGATAAAAGTGATTTGTTTATCAGGCAGTACATTGATCTAAACTGACCATTTACAGGTGCAGCTTGAGTGAATTACTTAAATGAACATAAACACTAGGATTGAAAAAGAGTACTACCAGTGGTAAGCCCTTTTTACCACTGGTGACAACTTCAAAGAGATGCAGCAGTGTAGTGGGCTGTTTCTGTAGCCTACCACAAATGTTCATGAGATAATCCAGGGGAGTGCTCTCTACTAATTAGCCATGTGCTCTCCCCCTGGAAATGCCTGGAGTAAAACATTTATGCAGCTGAGTGATTCAGAAATCACCTGGCTGTATAAGTTACCTTTGTTAGCTGAGATAATTAACTTGGACAAAAGTTTGCTAACACCCATTACTTTCAATGGATGTGATCATATTACAGATAAATGCTGGGGAGTTTAGCAGGTGTGTGTGTGTGTGTGTGTGTATGTAGAGAGATGAGTGGTTTCAGATGAGAGAGCGTGTTTGTGTCTGTCTCTGCCTGTGTAGTCACAGTAGGGGGGCCATTAGTTAGAGTATAGGTGGACTTGGTAGGGGTGTGTGTGTTTGTGCATGTGAATGGGTGAATGTGTCCATGAGTGTGATCGTGTGTATGCTGTGATACCTCTAAACTCCCTTAAACACCAAATCCTGCAATATTGCTGAAGGGAACGGTAGCCATCAGGGAATTTATATAATACTCTGAAGATGTCTATAAACTTAATATAATAATGGTTCTGCAGTATAAAAGACATGAGGTAAGGTGTGAGGGGATGGCATTAGACCCCAGAAATACTCTACAAATATTACCCTAAAGACAAGTGAAAATTAATAGGACAACAGTTTTATAACACTAGACTCCAGGGATATGAAATATTACTCCAACTCACTTCAAAAAGTTAATACAACAACCAGCACAAAAGATGTAAAATATATGGTGGAGTAACACTAGGCACCAGGGACAATACCTTAATTCACTAAAAAATTATGAATGAGGAAAAAGTCTTGGACCCTCTACCCATGACACAGAGAATGATTCCTCAACTAAGCAGACATTTTAGTCCTCTACACTTAGTACTTGACACTGGGGATGGCCTTTAAATCTTACTATAAGTCACTTAGAAAACAATTATAGAACAATGAAGAAAAAAGCTTAAAACTCCATACTTTTGGCTCAGGAAACCCCTCATCAACAACAAAAGCTATAAAGCACTTATTTCAGAAGGTTGCATTTTCTGTACCATAAGAAGTATGAGACTGTAATGTCC
Organism: Protopterus annectens; assembly: GCF_019279795.1. Classification (NCBI taxonomy): domain Eukaryota; kingdom Metazoa; phylum Chordata; order Ceratodontiformes; family Protopteridae; genus Protopterus; species Protopterus annectens. The sequence continues at coordinate 887,935,651 of NC_056743.1, read as the reverse complement.
AATCATCACTTATGAGGCACAGGGCAGGAACAAGGCAAAATCATAGATGTTCTGTACAAATGGGATGGTACAGATGGACAGGGATGTATCTATTTCACAGGGGGGATGCTATACCTCTAGACGGCTGTGCTCAAGACTCCCAGATGAAGCTAGGAGGAAAACTAGACAATACCAGGAAGATGTGTCAAATATTTATTCCAAAGCACTTAAAAAGTTAGTAGAGCAACAGGTGTAACATAACAATGCACTTAGTAGAGAAACAGGTGTAGCATAACAATGCACTTTCTGAAAAATAAGAATAAAAGCAGAATGCCTGGCATTATTGACTCACTGTAATTATCTGTGATTTATGAGGGGCAGGAGAAAAAATCTCTGCACCAGGAACCTTCTATCAACTCAGGGACAGGTAAGAATTATGGTGGTGTGCATGCATGTGTGTTTGCATGAGTGAGATGGGGGGGGGGTCTGTGTCAATGATATACATGGGCTGCCAGAGGTGCATACAGTGCGAAACTGTTGAGTAGCACTAGCGGTAGCCCCATGCAGTTCATGGATATACAGTTTAACTGATGATGAGCTCTTTTCTTTTTGAGGTTAGTGTGTCTTTGAATTGTATTTTTGTTATCGCAAAAATAATCCCTTTTGCCGCAGGTCTTAGCACTGGTGATCAGATTTCTTCTGAATGCCAGGGATAATTTAAAAACATAGATTAATATACAGTGTAAAAATGTTACAAAAGCAATCAACAGTAGTAATCAACAGTAATACCATAGTTAATATTACAAAGTTAATAATATCAACAGAAAACAAAAGTGATCCTACAAAAGATGTTGCTTTGGTAATTCATCATATTCATTTAATTGGTAATTCCATTGGAGGTAAGAAATGTAGATGATCTCTACAATTAGTGGACAGAGGGGGTGAAATGTGTTATGTCCATCTTAGAGGCAGGTGTATTGGGTTTTTTTGAAAAGGTACTTATTTGAGTGTTCCCAGACGCTGGGGTATAAGGTAAGTTCCTTTACATAGGAGGGTAAGGATTGCAAATGTGTTGGCATTAGAGTGGGGAAGACACACACACACACACACACACACACACACACACACACACACACACACACACACACACACACACACACACACACACACACACACACACTTCTGAAATTGCAGGTGCATATTTTCCTACTAGTTTAGATGCTAGAGGAAAGTATGCTTGAGATGTATTAATTTGAAGAAATGGGTTCCAACTAAGAGGTCAGCTCTGTGGTTTATGGGTAACACAGACAATAAGAAAGTAAACATGCTAACAGCTTGAGAATTCCTAGCATAGTCTTCATCTTTAATAACACATTTAGGATAAAGGCCATATACAAGGGAATTATCCTGGAAGGAGGCAACAGCATGAGAGCATTGTCCAAATCTGAAGTGCACATCAGATTTCAAATTAAACTTAGAGCTCATCACTGATTTGGTGCAGGGCAGGTACCCAGGAGTGGCAGAAGCAGATGTGGAGTAGGAATCAATCAACATGAATTCATCAGAAAAGTCTGCATATAAATAGCTTTAAAATCCTAACAGAAAAAATATATAATGGGTTGCAGGAAAGGTGAAAGATTGACAAGGCTCAGTTGTTCTAGGTGTGATATTCAGCCTGTTAGAGACCATGGTGGAATGGAAATGGGTGCAGAGCCTGTAGGACTGAGGTGCTGTTTGAGGTAGATTGGCAGTAGAGGATGTCTAGGGAGCTCAGAGCATTTATCAATCAGCTGTAGGCAAACAAAAAAGGGAAACAGCATCACCTGGGAAAGTACCATATAAGGGCACAGGACAGATAAATGGGAAACTAGAGAGAAAGTACAGTTGTGTAAAATCTTACCATAACCTTGCCTTTACTGCTGCAGTATTCTTAACAGATGGGATTCCCTGCCATGGAAGACAAATCATCTGGCCAGTCTACCAAAGACTACTTGTTGCTTTTAAAAGGTATGCCGACCATCACCCAAACGTTCCTTGAGTAGTGTAGGGCATAAAGTGACGTTCTGGCCTACCATAACCATAACTGAATGCCCCAGCAGGAACACAGTCCAGGAAATCCAAGAGATAACCTATACATCTAGGAAGGCAAAAGACTAGGGGCATGGAGGGAGGGAACGAATACTGCAGCAGTGAATGCAAGGACATCTACCGTTATGGTAAAATTTTACACAACTATACTATGTCCTTACATTCACTGCTGCAGTATTCTTAATAGATGGAAGACTGCCAAAGCTCAAGAGGAAACCTCGGAGGGGACAGGTGAAAAGAATCCCCCTAAAAAGCCATGAAGAATGGCACTAGCAAAACCAGCCCTCACTCTAGAGATACCATCCAACAAGTAGTGCTTGGTAAAGGTATGCACAGAAGTGCAGGTAGCTGCCTATGGAATAGAATTAGTATCTAAGCCCTTCAAAAAAGCACCCAAACAAGCCACAGCTCAAGCAGAATGAGCCTTAACTGAATAAGGAAGGCTCTTGCCATGAAAAGTGTAACAAAAGGAAATAGCCTTAGAAATTCAAGACGAAATATTTTGCTTGGATACAGCAACTCCCAAAGATTGAGGATGAAAAGAAACAAATAACTGATCAGATTTTCAAATAGCCTTAGTCTTATCCAAATAAACCCTGAGTTTCCTATGCATGCCCAAAGTATACAGCTCCTGTTCACTGTCAGAGGAAAAAAATTAGGCAGATTAATAGACTGATTCAGTGATAACTCATTAACCACCTTAGGCATAAAAGAAGGGTTAGAGCACAAGGACAGCCTGTCCTCATGAAAGACCAAAAAAGAAGGACAAACCATAAGGCCCTGCAACTCAGAGACTGGTGGCAAAGAAGTTCTGATTATGGTAGGCATGAATGTCACCTTTATGCCCTATGCTATGCAAGGAGCATTTAGGTGATGTTTGGTCCACCTTTTAAAAGCAACAAGTAGTCTTTGGTAGACTGGCCGGATGTTCGGACCTCCACTGCAGATAATTCCATCTGTAAAGAATACTGCAGCAGTGAATGTAAGGACATCACCAAAGTTAGAACAGGAAAGAGGAAGGCAGGATATGGTTTACCTGATCAAGCTGTTTTCCACTGAAACATGATCTGCTGAAGTTAGCTAATTAAACTGGTGATTACCAAAATGAATTTCATATGGGTGGCAACCCCCCCCCCATATTCTCATTCAGGGGTCTTTACTCTATGTACTCAATTAATATAGCATCTCTAAAGTTGCAAAACCATAGAGTTGAGTTATAAAAACCCATCCTAGTTATTCAGTTCATTACTTGGATTTGACAGACTGATCTGCTCAAGCTGGTTTCTTCAGAAACCCAATGAACACCAGAAGAAAAGAGGATTGATAGGGGTGGTGGGGTCATCCAGACAGGAAGATCTCAAGATTAAAGTGGACATGGAGAAGAGGTAGGCAGAATAGGCCAAAAGACAGAGTATGCGCCAAATACAAAAGGAAGGGTAGAGCGTGATACATACATACAGGGAACAAAAGAGAGTGATACATACATACATGACACAGGGAACAAAAGAGAGTGATACATACATACATGACACAGGGAACAAAAGAGAGTGATACATACATACCTGACACAGGGAACAAAAGAGAGTGACAGGTACATACAACATGACACAGGGAACAAAAGAGAGTGACAGGTACATACAACATGACACAGGGAACAAAAGAGAGTGATACATACATGCATGACACAGGGAACAAAAGAGAGTGACACATACATACAACATGACAGGGAACAAAAGAGAGTGATACATACATACATGACACCGGGAACAACAGAGAGTGACACATACATACAACATGACACAGGGAACAAAAGAGAGTGATACATACATACATGACACAGGGAACAAAAGAGAGTGACAGGTACATACAACATGACACAGGGAACAAAAGAGAGTGGTACATACATGCATGACACAGGGAACAAAAGAGAGTGACACATACATACAACATGACACAGGGAACAAAAGAGAGTGACAGGTACATACAACATGACACAGGGAACAAAAGAGAGTGACAGGTACATACAACATGACACAGGGAACAAAAGAGAGTGATACATACATACATGACACAGGGAACAAAAGAGAGTGACAGGTACATACAACATGACACAGGGAACAAAAGAGAGTGACAGGTACATACAACATGACACAGGGAACAAAAGAGAGTGATACATACATGCATGACACAGGGAACAAAAGAGAGTGACACATACATACAACATGACACAGGGAACAAAAGAGAGTGATACATACATACATGACACAGGGAACAAAAGAGAGTGACAGGTACATACAACATGACACAGGGAACAAAAGTGAGTGACAGGTACATACAACATGACACAGGGAACAAAATAGAGTGATACATACATGCATGACACAGGGAACAAAAGAGAGTGACACATACATACAACATGACACAGGGAAGAAAAGAGAGTGATACATACATACATGACACAGGGAACAAAAGAGAGTGACACATACATACAACATGACACAGGGAACAAAAGAGAGTGATACATACATACATGACACAGGGAACAAAAGAGAGTGACAGGTACATACAACATGACACAGGGAACAAAAGAGAGTGATACATACATGCATGACACAGGGAACAAAAGAGAGTGACACATACATACAACATGACACAGGGAACAAAAGAGAGTGATACATACATACATGACACAGTGAACAAAAGAGAGTGACAGGTACATACATGACACAGGGAACAAAAGAGAGTGACAGGTACATACAACATGACACAGGGAACAAAAGAGAGTGATACATACATGCATGACACAGGGAACAAAAGAGAGTGACACATACATACAATATGACACAGGAAACAAAAGAGAGTGATACATACATACATGACACAGGGAACCAAAGACAGTGATACATACATACATACATACATGACACAGGGAACAAAAGAGAGTGACACATACATACAACATTACACAGGGAACAAGAGAGAATAAGGAGTAGCAAATGGTAGCTGCCATGCAAGAACAGTCAGTATGGAAACCATAGAGGTGCAATACATTGTTACATTTTCAGTCATCTTTGAGAAAATAAGAATACATGGGGGGAAAAGTTTAAGAAGTTGTGCATACAGGAGGAGCAGCTTTGGAAAGGCACATAGGAGACCTAACACAACAACTCTAATAACAAATGCAGCAAGGATGGCACAAGGGAAGTGGAGAGACATGAGTTTCAGTGATGAGAGATTTGATCTCATGAAATACAGGTAAAAAACACACTCTCCAAAGCCAAGAACACAGCATCCATGGGACCCGACAATATCCCAGGCTGCGTTCTACACGAACTACAAAATGAACTGGCACCCTACATAAGTACCATGTTCAATCATAGCCTCACCACAGGCTTTGTGCCCACTGAATGGCGCACTGTGATGGTTATCCCACTCTACAAAGGACCCCGGGAACTACCGCCCCATTAGCCCGACGAGCTTGGTCTGCAAGGCCATGGAACGTATCATCATGGTACTCATAAACAAAGACATTGGTAATCTCCAAACTCTGGACCCTACCCAGTTAAGATTTGTAAAAGGCAGATCATGTCTCCTAAACCTGATTGACTTCTTTGAAGCAGTCACCAAAGCCATAGATGAGGGTAAAGTGGTTCACACAGCTTATCTAGATCTCGCCAAGGCTTTCAACACCATCCCCCACTCTGGAATTATAGATAAGCTCACTAAACTAGGTATAAATCCCTATGTCACAAGATGGGTTGCCAACTGGCTCACAGACAGATCCCACACTGTGAAGGTAGCGGACTCCAAATCCAACTTCAGACCAGTGACAAGTGGAGTACCACAGGGTTCAGTCCTGGTTCCTCTCCTGTTTGGTATCTACTTCTCTGAAGTACAGGCTAACACAGAAGGTCTTTGGCTAACACAGTTTGCAGATTACTGAAAACTAGGAGCCATAATCGAAACTCCTAACGATGTGGACATACTACAAAAGGGCCTCACTGAGACAGATACCTGGTGTCAAAGCCATGGCCTGAAGCTCAATGCCAAAAAGTGTATTGTCATCCCCTTTGGTAAAAACTCTGTACTCATGAACTACCACATAGCTGGTAGTCTACTTAATGCTGAAAATATGATAAGATACCTTGGGACACAGGTGGACAGTAGACTCTCTTTTGATAATCACATCGTCACAGTGGTCAGGAAATCCTTCTATGTGGCCCATTTCATCACAAAAGGTTTCTCATCCAGAAAAAAAGAGGTCATTGTTCCCCTCTACTCATCACTCATTAGACCCATTATAGAGTACAATGCCCCTTTTGGTATGTACCTCACAAGACATCTATAACAACTGGAAAGGTCACAGAAATACCTCACAAAGAGGATTACTGGCCTCAAACAGATGCCCTATGCAGACCGTCTCAAAAAACTCCAGCTTTACTCCGTCAGAGGCGATCTCTGCCTAACATACAAAGCTATGTCAAATCCAGAGCTGTTGGACATGGTCCACTTAAAGAAATCCCAATCCCTCCTAGTTACACACTCTAGGGACCTAAACCTTGTCACCACAATAAACAGAACATGCTGGAGGGATAGATTCCTGTCCCAGAGACTTCCCATACTCTGGAACAGACTACCTATCTATGTCAAACAGAGCTCCTCATTAGCACTCTTCAAGAAAAATCTTGATGATTGGATGGGAAATAGGAAATTCACCCCAGGGATCACTTCTGTGGCTCTGCTCGACAGGGGCACAGGAAAATAATTTTCTTGGGTGGTGAAAGCCAGGGTACATTTTTGGCTAGGCTTATATAGGCCCTAGGGCCAATAGCCTAGTACCTACCTATGAACCTAAATATGAGGTGGAAAATCAAGTTAGAGTGCAGATCTACTTGGGACTAAGATTTCGTGGGACAAATGTGTAACTGAGAAAATTCAAGATTAATGGAGGTGCACATGTCATAGCATATCTGAGCAGTAATAACTTGGCAAGTGAAACTACAGAAAAGGCACAGGGAGAGTAAGGACTAGAATTACAAAGGCACACTCAGCAAACAAACTGATGAACAGAGATTTGGACTAGGGAGCGACTGTATGAGGGTATGGCAAACAAGGGACCTCTATACCACAAAAGGACTTCACCTCTCTACTGATGAGAATCATGAAAACACCCAGAATGCAAAAGGCATATCATACAACACTGCTATTAAACTGGAGAAGAATGGGGGAGGAAGACAGGTAGAAGGAAAAAAGAAGAACTAGGCAAGCAAAGATACAGCATGCATGAAGGTATAGCAGTCATCAGAGAAAGTAAACATTGGTTGGTACATTTGTTAACAAACACTGTGACAGGGTATTAGTCACAAGTTAAAAGGGGTGAAAAAAGTCTGGCTAGAGGTGAATATGACTGAGAACTGTCAGATAAGATACCACATGCTGACCATGAGCTGATATAAAAAAGGGTAAAGAACAGGTAAAAGAACAGACAAGGACTTTGGACAATAATCATATAGAAACTGACCTGTGCACTCCTACACCTAAAGTAAAGAGTGAATAAACAGTGGAGGTATTACACCAAGACAGATTCATTCAGCTAGCACTGAAAGGTACAAGAAAAGTTAAAATGCTAGATATCATACTGGGCTACAATTAGGGGGTTTGAGACCTGGTAGTAAAAGCACCCTGGTAAAAGTGAATATGCAGTGGACTGATTCATAGGTTCATAGCTTAGTACTATGCTAACCGACCTTGTGGGCCATTTGAAGCCAAGCCAATTATCCCATTTGAGGATCAAACCCTGCGCTTTGTGTCTATAAAGTAAGACCTTAACAATCTTGTCACCCCACCCCCATTATAAGGTGGACAAAAGGCAAATAAACAAACCCATAGTGTTGGACCAGAAATGCAGGCCACATTACATTAGTGAAGCTTTTTTAAGATTGCAACAGGTAACAGGGGACAAGTGTTTAAAACACACATGATAAGTATAGCATACAAACTGATATGAAAATGTGCTGGGGGAAAGCAGCCAGCGTGGTATATCAAGAAAGTTAGAGGCAGTCTGTGTAAATGAAAGCGGTATTGCATGCGTTAAAGAAGATAGGGGTACTAATAGCAGGATGAGGAAGCTAGAAGACGGGCTAAACTGATGACTGAGCAAGTCAGAGATTTAGGGAAATATCTAGCAGATGTAATAAAGAAAAGATAGAAAGGATTTTTAGATTCCGAGGGAACAGAACTGTTGAAAGGTGCAGGATCTGTCTGGAGATGGGAACGAGAACAGCGAGGATAAGAAAAACGTAAACATTCACCAGAAGTATAGCAATGGAGGGGAAAGGGGATAGCCATTCCAGGCACACGATGTCCAGGAGTGCAGTCATCAGAAGCCAATTGGCAGGAGTGCATCTGCAGTCAGAGATGAAGTGGTTTGGTAGCAGTGCATTTGCAGTCAGAAATGAAGTGGTTTAACACACTGTAATTCAGTGCTGGCATTCTGAAATGGCAGCTGAGACTGCATTCTCCTCCATGACTGAAGTGCTTCATCACTCTGTTTGCGGCTTTTTGACTGTAACAATCTAGCAAGCGATTTGGTATGTTTGTTGTAGGTGACAAGCTGCAGTTTACAAAGAAGAGCCTTTTTTATTATTCCTCAGCTCAGAGCAAAAGACATCTTTCTTTTCATTACATCAGAGCTCCCCATCTTTCAACTGAAGGGGGTACAAGATCTCAGAGCTGCATAGGATGCCAGAAAAGCTAGATAAAGCTCAGAAATGCTCAATGAAGTCTTGGCTTCAGTCTTCACAAAAGAGAAGGAAGGGAGAATTCCAGATTAAGAAAGGGAAATGAAGAAGGAGAAAGGACACTTGGCAGACACTTACAAAGCAAGGGAAGTCACAGAAAGGAAATTCAAGGCAGGTTAAAGTGTCTGGCAGAAGACAAGTTACAATGTCCTAACAGCATACTATCACCCACCCCAAATAACCTGCACAGTGTATCATCATCTTCTTTCGGCTGTTTCCGTTAGGGGTCGCCACAGCAGATCACCTGTTTCCATTTCTTCCTGTTCTCTGCATCTTGCTCTGTCACACCAACCACCTGCATGTCCTCTCTCACCACATCCATAAACATTATCTTAGGCCTTCCTCTTTTTCCTGTTACCTGGCAGCTTCACCCTTAACATCTTTTTCCCAATATACTCAGCATCCCTCCTCAACACATGTCCAAACCAACATAATCGTGCCTCTCTGGCTTTGTCTCCAAACCTTCCAACCTGGGCTGACCCTCTAATATACTTATTCCTAATCCTGTCCACCCTCGTCACACCCAGTGCAAATCTTAACATCTTTAACTCTGCCACATCCAGCTCTGACTCCTGCCTTTTTGTCAGTGCCACTGTCTCCAACCCATATAACATAGCTGGTCTCACTACCCTCTTGTAGACCTTCCCTTTCACTCTTACAGGTACTCGTCTGTCAGAAATCACTCCTGACACTCTTCTCCACCCACTCCATCCTGCCTGTACTCTCTTCTTCACCTCTCTTCCACAGTCACCGTTACTCTGAACTGTTGATCCCAAGTATTTAAACTCATCCACCTTTGCCACCTCTACTCCTTGCATCCTCACCATTCCTCTATCCTCCCTCTCATTCACACACATATATTCTGCCTTATTCCTGCTGACCTTCATTCCTCTTCTCTCTAGAGCATATCTCCATCTCTCCAGAGTCTCCTCCACCTGTTCCCTACTCTCACTACAGATTACAACGTCATCTGCAAACATCATAGTCCACAGGGACTCCTGTCTGTCTACCTGTCCATCACCATTGCAAATAAGAAAGGGCTCAGAGCTGATCCTTGATGTAACCCCACCTCCACCATAAATGGATCCGTCACTCCCACTGCAGACCTCACCGCTGTCACACTACCCTCGTACATATCCTGTACCACTCTTACATACTTCTCTGACACTCCTGACTTCCTCATACAATACCACAACTCCTCTCCAGGCACCCTGTCATATGCTTTCTCTAAGTCTACAAAAACACAATGCAACTCCTTCTGACATTCTCTGTACTTTTCCGTCAACACTCTCAGAGCAAACATCGCATCTGTAGTGCTCTTTCTCGGCATGAAACCATACTGCTGATCACTAATCATCACGTCTCTTCTTAACCTTGCTTCCACTACTCTTTCCCACAACTTCATGCTGTGACTGATCAATTTAATCCCTCTGTAGTTACTACAGCTCTGCACATCACCCTTATTCTTAAAAATCGGTACCAAAACACTTTTTCTCCATTCCTCAGGCATTCTCTCACTTTCCAAGATTTCATTAAACTATCTGGTTAAAAACTCCACTGCCATTTCACCTGAACACCTCCATGCTTCCACAGGTATGTCATCTGGGCCAACAGCCTTTCCATTCTTCATTCTCTTCATAGCTATCCTTATTTCCTCCTTGCTAATCCATTGTACTTCATGATTCACTATCCCTACATCATCCAACCTTCTCTCCCTCTCATTCTCTTCATTCATCAACCCCTCAAAGTACTCTTTCCATCTCCTCAACACACTCTCCTCACATGTGAGTATGTTTCTCTCATTATCCTTTATCACCTTTACCTGCTGCACATCTTTCCTAGCTCGGTCCCTCTGTCTAGCCATTCGGTACAAGTCCTTTTCTCCCTCCTTAGTGTCCAACCTTTCATACAACTCTTCATATGCCTTATCCGTAGCCTTCGCCACCTCTCTCTTCACCATGCACCTCATCTCCTTATACTCCTGTCTACTTTCTTCATCTCTCTGACAATCCCACTTCTTCTTTGCCAGCCACTTTCTCTGTATACTCTCCTGTACTTCCTCATTCCACCACCATGTCTCCTTGTCGTCCTTCCTCTGTCCAGATGTCATACCAAGCACCTTTCTAGCCGTCTCCCTTACTAGCTCTGCTGTAGTTACCCAGCTATTTGTTAACACCTCACTGCCACCCAGTGCCTGTCTTAACTCATCCTTGAACTCCACCTCACAATTACCCTTTTTCAGTTTCCACCATTTGATCCTTGGTGCTGCCCTCACACTCCTCCTCCTCCTCTTAATCACCAACGTCATCCTACAAACCACCATCCTATGCTGCCTGACTACACTTTCCCCGGTCACCACTTTACAGTCTCCAATCTCCTTCATACTGGCCCTCCTACATAAGATATAATCCATCTGTGTGCATCTTCCTCCACTCTTGTATGTCACCCTATGCTCCTCCCTCTTGTTAAAGTACGTATTCACTACAGCCATGTCCATCCTTTTCGCAAAATCCACTACCATCTGACCTTCTACATTCCTTTGTTTAACACCATACCTACCCATCACTTCCTCATCCCCTCTGTTCCCTTCACCAGCATGCCCATTGAAATCTGCTCCAATCACCACTCTCTCACCCTTGGGTACAGTCATCACCACTTCATCCAATTCACTCCAAAATTTTTCTTTCTCATCCATTGCACACCCAACTTGTGGAGCATATGCACTAACAACATTCATCATTACACCATCAATTTCCAGCTTCATAAACATTACTCTATCCGACACTCTTTTCACCTCCAAAACACTATTTGCATACTGTTCTTTCAGAATAACTCCTACGCCATTTCTCCTTTCATCCACACCATGATAAAACAATTTGAATCTACCTCCGATACACCTAGCCTTACCCCCCTTCCATCTGGTCTCTTGCACACGCAATATACCAACCTTCCTTCTGTCCATCATATCAGCTAGCTCTCTCCCTATACCAGTCATACTGCCAACATTCAAAGTACCTGCACAGTGTATATACATATAAAACTGAAAAAAAAAAAAACTTTAGCTTATCACTCAGCAGCAGCGGCAGCAACAATGTTGTGGAGGACTGGAAGGATAATGCAGTGGGAATGCAACTGCACTAAAGGAGAGCTACAACTGATCTGAGAAACAACAAATGCATAAACCTGATCTTGATAGTAAGAAAAGTCATTGAGAAGATACTGAAGGAAGGGCAGTCTGTAGAAAAAATTCCAACACAGGTTTGTAGAAATCAGGTCATGTCAGTCCAACTTCAGTTTTATGACTACTGTAATCTAGAACCTGGTAAAGGAGAGCTGGTGATTGTTTTGTACACTGACTTCAGTAAAGTCTTATACTCAATTTATCACAGGGGACTGATACACAAACTGAATGGAATGGTTGTATAACAGGAGCTGTCTAGATGGATAGAAAGGTGGCTGTGTGGAGGGAAGCAAAGAGTGGTAGTAAGCAGAATCCTATCAAAAGAAACAGAAGTGGTTAGTGAGGTACCACAGGTGGTGATCCTGCAAGCAGTCCTCTTTAGTTTATTTGCACAGACATCACAAGAGGCATTTAGAACAGGATAAACCTATGTATTCAGGACACTAAGGCAGAAGGTTCTAGAACAGGATAAACCTATATGTTCAAGACACTAAGGCAGAAGGTTCATTCCAAGATGATCCATGTTTCTGGCAAACCACGCTCATGTTATCCATTTGAATGTAACATACCTGAATAATAGTCCTAATCAGCTCATCATTTTATGGTTGTCTCTGCATTCCTGAGTATTAAAATAAGTAAGGTCTGCGGAAGAATGTATCTGTGCATTTAAAATGCTTTAATATGACTGCTTTTCCAGTTTACTGCAATTAAAATTAAATCAACTACTTTTTAACGAGTGAAGCAAGCATAAAATATGTGTCTATTGTTAACATGTGATGGAGCAAGAAGAAGGCAACAGGTGTAGAGAAAGCATACCTTTTTATAAAATGAGTGCATGCTGCACTTTCAGAGAGTAGTGACCAAGCCAAAATGTATGTCCTCACTCCTTTAATAATCCACAACACAAGCAACAGCTAAAGTCCTACCTATAGTCTACATATTCCCTTACATAATGCATCATTTTGTTGCTGGCCTTTCTGCAATACATTTTCTGATTCCTACGCCATACGTATGGTTCCCTGGCCACTATAGCTTAGTATAGTAATATTACTGATGATAGCTTCTGCCATGATGGAATGCATTATCAGGATGCTTATTTCTATGACTTTTCAGTCTACCTGTGTGATCTTGAGAACATGTTCCCACTCATGCCTATAATGCCCCTGGCAACCTTTCCATTTGTTTTTGCTTTGTCTCCTTTTATTGCGCCCGTCTCTTTGTGCCTTTTCTTCCATTCCCATTGTCTACTGTCAGTGCAGTCATTATTTGTACTGCTTCCTGCAAGGCTGATGAGCTACTTTCCTGTGGCTTCATTTGACGGATAAGTTCAGAGCTTATGCTGCCCTTTCTGTATCCACTATCCCACTCGGCTAAATGTTCATTCAGTTAAGATTTAAAGTGACCACTGAGAACTCTGGTTATCTGAAGAATGACAATACAGAAGCATTCACTTCTGCATAAGGCTCTCTCCAGGTGGTGGGACTTACTCCCATTTGTAGCATAGCAATCTATCAGGTACTAATAAGCTTTATCCCGTAGTACTGGCTTTAATTTCATTAGTCTTTATTTTTGTACTGCCTGACTCTGAAAATCTACACTTACTATATTAAAGAAGTAAAATGAGCTTCAAATGAAATGATCATCCTTGTCTGAGTTGCCATTTTATGACAGACAGAAAGGCCACTTATTACACAACTCATCACTCTTCTTGGCTCTAGACCGGCACTGACCATTGGGGTGGGAAGGGTACAGCTCTTAGACTGCACTACAGTTCTTTGACTTGCTTCTATTTGAGCCCATCTTTGCTGCTTACTTGGTCAGTTCATCTAGTGGACAGCAGCATATATAAATACTTAGGTTATTGGCAGTAACTTCCTGCTGGTTCCATACTATAGCACTCACCTCTCTCTCAAATCTAGGTTTCTTGCTTTTCCTTTTTGTCATTATATACAGCCTTTGTCCCCACTGCCTGTCGACCATCAGTCCCTCCCAGCCAATCAGACTATTGGCTCCCCATCACCATGGTGAGATTCAACCAAGAGGGGCCATTATTTAGACAGCCATTGGGGTTCATTTTTTTTTTTTTATATAGCTCTATGTTAACCCTGCAGACACCTGACTTTCAGACCTGAATAGGGGGACTTGCAGTGGCTGTCTGTGCTGGTTTTGCTTTATTTTTTGCAAAGAATGTTGCCAACAAGTACTCCTGCCCTCATATAATCATGTATAAGAAGTGGTCTCTTTAGTGTCCACTGAAGAAATCATGCCTTCACATGTGCTCCATAAGTACCTGATACCCTGTCCACTTCACAGGAGAGAAGAGTAGGTCATTCCTTTCACTCTCTCCTTCTTTGCCTTAACTCCTCCAGTACCATAGCTGTGCATTGAACACCAGTTGACTGGGTTACACTAAGGACTCCATCTCTCTGTGCCACTGAGCCAGGCTCTAACCTTTGCTTCTAGTTCTATACCCTGCCACCATCATCACTAATCAGGTTTCACCAATGAAACCTTCTCCCTCCACCATTTAAGGGCTTATGTCTCCTAATCTGCTACCTCCCTGCTAAACAGTGCCAGATTATTCCTTTTTCCTTCCTTCTGGCTGCTGTGGTCAGTAGTGTAGCAAAGGTGTGGCAAAGGGGGCAGCTGCCCCTGGTGCAAAGTGTTGGGTAGTATGATCGATAGCCCCTAGCTGCATTATTTAATATTTTATTTTATGTTTTTTTTTTCACTTTTGGAAGAAAAATATCAGTACAGAAAGGGTGCGTTTTTATCTGTAGGAAGCTGATTGGTAGAAAAGTACCAATTGGCTTTCAACAGTAAATCCAAAGACTTTTTTTTTTTTTTTTTTTTGTGCTCTTCACTGAGGAGGGCGACAGGTGCTACTTCAGGGACTGGAACCTTGGAACCAGGCATCAGAGGCATTAGATGAGACAGCTATGGCTCTGGCTGTGCTGTGGTATACCATCCTATCAGAGCAGTAATGGAATTCTGTATAGATACAAGAAGAAATGACTAACCCTAGCCTAATATCCTGTTGTTTCTTAGCACACAGCAGTCTGGGTAGTACTTGCTCCCCATAGATGCTACTGGAATAATGACAGCAAAGGCAGTAGCTCCAAGGCAGGTGCAGAAAAGTGGATTTTATCAGCCCTGGTTCCGTAAAAAAAAATCTCTTTTATAAGCCAAGAGATGCACAAAGCAATGGGACACAATAAAAAAACAGAACAGAGGCTGTATATGGAACATGCTACAAGATCAAACAGCTAAGAGGATACAGAACGAAATAACTATTTACATCCAATATATTTTGCTTCTTTAAACAATGTCCATGTTAAACCAGGAGAATGAAACAAAATGCATTTTATCCTGCAGCAACTGCAAAAGGGCATTATATTATGTAACATGATTAGTTCGATTCCTCCCCTGCAGGGTTAATCCCAGAAGACTCGCTTTGACAGTGACAGGCTGACTTGCCTTTTGTATGCAGCCCATGCTTCTAATTTAGCTGATTCTGCCTTCACCCCCGTCAGTAACTGTCACACCTCAGCAAAGCATCCCCAAACTTCCTCTGCCGTCGCGATAATCAGGAAATATAAATGCATCAGGGCTGGCAGGAGTGCAGCAACAGAGCCTGATTGTTGCAGCATCATTGTGGCTGAATGATGTGCCCTTGAAATGAAAGATGAGCCCTAACAAAATGAAAATGAAAGGGTCTCAATACCCTTCCTTCATTCAGAGTGTAATAATCCACAGATATCGCTTCATTTTGCAATGAGCATCCTTTGTGCTTGCACACACACACACACACACACACACACACACACACACACACACATACACACACACACACACACACACACTCACGCACACAAACCAACTGACTGTCGAAGTAATGATGCAGTAAATAAGGCCTTTTTCAGAGTTCAACCTTTCACAGAGTATGTTTATTAGCTGGGTAGTTTTCATTATGTGATTCAGAGACAGGTATATTATCCTAACAAACAGAATGAGAGCATGAGTGTGGAAATATAGATACCAAACTGTCTCAGAAAAGCGCTGGATATTACAGTGTCTGAGCCAGGGAATATTATGAGCTTGGCTTCTTCAGTATTTATGCATTCTTGATCTTCAGGTGAAGTCGGAAAAAAATGCTCTGATTAAGAAAAGTCTAGCGGGATTATTTTTTTTCTTGATCTAGCTTATATCCAGCACTACAGAGAAAAAAATTAAGCAGAACCAATAAAAGAAATATATTGGTATATTTAAATTTGCATTCTGCAGATATTAAGATTTCTTTGTGAGATGTAGCACTTTGAATTTTTGGGGGTTTCATGTCACTTTATGGTACAACAAATTAACAACTGAGTTAAACAAAATTCAGAACTGTTAAATACCAAAGTGCATTTGTGCATGCACAAGTGCACAGATAAACACATAGAAAAATAAATGGTACACACAGTATGCAAATGTTAACAGCACGGATAAGCAACAATTACTAATAGTCCAAAAGTGGAGTGAAAGGCATCCATCAGTATTTATGTATAAATGTATGTACATAGGCATGTCTGTCTGTATGAATGTACATATGTATTTATCTGTTTATTTATTAATTTAGTAGCTTGTCAACTGGGAGAAAGAGAATGGTCCAAAGATCCTTTTCAGTCATACCCCAGACGAGAGGTAGGTGCAAGCATAGCAAAACTAATAGGTAGGACACTGGTGTGTGTGCATATGTGTGCACATACTGAGGGAATGTTAGAAAGTGCTGCTTTGTCACAGCTGTGTGTAAGCTATCCTCTTGCACTTTTCATTAATTCTTGGTAACTGAAGAATTATATTAATCTGCCATAAAAGCATATTCAGAAGTTATGACACTATTTGTTTTTATTTATTTAATTTATTTATTCTTCTTTTTGGTACGGGAGATATTAACTATTGGCAAAGCTATACATAAGCGAGACACAGACACAGACACACACACACACACGCACACGCACGCGCACACACACACACACACACACACACACACACACACACACACACACACACACACACACACACACACACACACCCTTCAAGCTGTAACTATCACACCCTCTATCAGACAGGAAAGGCTAAGTTAACCAGATCCATGCTACAAATCACAGCTCTGCTCTAACTCTGTTCTATAGCACAGACCACACACAAACTAACAAGCACACTCCTTCCACAGACTCTTATTTTTATTTTACTTTAGCATTTGTTGATTGGATCGGTACAGTGGTCTGAAGACCTTATTCAGGTGTGGCCCAAGCCAAGAAGGCACGAGTTCAAACCATGTATTCATGAATGAATTCTAAAACAATGCAAACACTACATATTACAGGCAGAGTGTTAAATTCAATACCTATAGTAGTATAACCTAAAGCGGCAACGACATACACAATGCATATAAAAGGTAAGTACAGAAAAAGACAAACATAGGTGAAATTAAAAAGCACAGCATTAAAGTAAAAAAGAACTTGTGAATAAAAAGAAATCATGTTTAGACAGAACCTCATATGAATTAGATATGAAAGGCATGTTTAAAATTAAAAGAAAAAAAAACTTGCAATAATCTTTGCTTATAGATCTAGAAAGGGGAGTAGTCTGTTCAACTGGGCTTATTAAAGCAATCACAACTAGTTGTGTTAAATAGGTCATTCGGATATTCATGCACACATGGAAACCTGTAGTGGCACATGCGTGTGGATGAATGTATTATGCATATCAAGTACCTACATACTCTACATCCTCAATCTGCCCATTCATGCCAGCCACAGGTCATGCCAGGCAGCAGTAACCCCCCCCCCAAAACACATACATAGCTGGCAATGCATACACTGTCCCTGTACTCCGACACTTTGTATTCACACACACACACACACACACACACGCACACACACACAGACATAAACATTCTCTCATACATATATGTGGCACCCCTTCCCTGGATCAGCAATTAAAGTAAAGCTTCACTCACCCTACCCCAGATTCCCCCACTGAGATATATAAATGTATGCTGTTAAAATGGCATAACTTAGTGAAGTGGCCAAGAAGATGGGTCTGTAATTCAGAAGTAAAGCTCTTTGAGAAGTGAACCCCATTTCCTGAATGGAAGGTTGCCACATTCGTTTTTAAAAAATATGCACGATCCCCCTGGTTATTTTATTAATCATAAAATAAAACAAAAATGATTAACTGGTACCCAGACAATCAAATTACTATTATTAAGCTTCAAGAACATTTCAGATAAAATCTCTCCTCAGCTTCTTAAGCATTTTTTAAGCATTTTTTCAAGACTCAGAAGACCCTTTTGTCTAAAAATCACACTTTTAGTTATTTACAACTGTCCTGCTGACTCCATGGCATAGAGAGAAGAGCCCTGCCAAAGACCTAGACCAAGGTTTGACTATTGTCCTAGGCACAAGACAACTTGACAATAACAAGGGAGGAACAATTAGTCAATGCATGCAAATCTCTACGGGGGGAGAATAAGAAGGATATTGTGTGTGTGTATTTGTGTGTACATGTGTGTGTTTGTGTGTACATGTGTGTGTTTTGTCTGCTCCTGATGGAAATCAGGAAACAAAGTGATGCTACCCAGTTAGATGTATGTCACTGTGGTGGTCAGTCAGTCCCCCCCGAATTCTCCTGTATGTGTCAGCATGCCCAGATTACTAATACCTAGCGTCAGTCCACCCCGAATTGTCCAGTATGTGTCAGCATGCCCAGATTACTAATACCTAGCGTCAGTCCCCCCCGAATTCTCCTGCATGTGTCAGCATGCCCAGATTACTAATACCTAGCGTCAGTCCACCCCGAATTCTCCTGTATGTGTCAACATGCCCAGATTACTAATACCTAGCGTCAGTCCCCCCGAATTCTCCTGCATGTGTCAGCATGCCCAGATTACTAATACCTAGCATCAGTCCCCCCCGAATTCTCCTGCATGTGTCAGCATGCCCAGATTACTAATAACTAGCGTCAGTCCCCCCCGAATTCTCCTGCATGTGTCAGCATGCCCAGATTACTAATACCTAGCGTCAGTCCCCCCCGAATTCTCCTGCATGTGTCAGCATGCCCAGATTACTAATACCTAGCGTCAGTCCCCCCCGAATTCTCCTGTATGTGTCAGCATGCCCAGATTACTAATACCTAGCGTCAGTCCCCCCCGAATTCTCCTGCATGTGTCAGCATGCCCAGATTACTAATACCTAGCGTCAGTCCCCCCCGAATTCTCCTGCATGTGTCAGCATGCCCAGATTACTAATACCTAGCGTCAGTCCCCCCCGAATTCTCCAGTATGTGTCAGCATGCCCAGATTACTAATACCTAGCGTCAGTCCCCCTCGAATTCTCCTGTATGTGTCAGCATGCCCAGATTACTAATACCTAGCGTCAGTCCCCCCCGAATTCTCCTGCATGTGTCAGCATGCCCAGATTACTAATACCTAGCGTCAGTCCCCCCCGAATTCTCCAGTATGTGTCAGCATGCCCAGATTACTAATACCTAGCGTCAGTCCCCCCCGAATTCTCCTGTATGTGTCAGCATGCCCAGATTACTAATACCTAGCGTCAGTCCCCCCCGAATTCTCCTGCATGTGTCAGCATGCCCAGATTACTAATACCTAGCGTCAGTCCCCCCCGAATTCTCCAGTATGTGTCAGCATGCCCAGATTACTAATACCTAGCATCAGTCCCCAGATTCTCCTGCATGTGTCAGCATGCCCAGATTACTAATACCTAGCGTCAGTCCCCCCCGAATTCTCCTGCATGTGTCAGCATGCCCAGATTACTAATACCTAGCGTCAGTCCCCCCCGAATTCTCCTGTATGTGTCAGCATGCCCAGATTACTAATACCTAGCGTCAGTCCCCGAATTCTCCTGTATGTGTCAGCATGCCCAGATTACTAATACCTAGCGTCAGTCCACCCCCGAATTCTCCAGTATGTGTCAGCATGCCCAGATTACTAATACCTAGCGTCAGTCCCCCCCGAATTCTCCTGTATGTGTCAGCATGCCCAGATTACTAATACCTAGCGTCAGTCCCCCCCGAATTCTCCAGTATGTGTCAGCATGCCCAGATTACTAATACCTAGCGTCAGTCCCCCCCGAATTCTCCTGCATGTGTCAGCATGCCCAGATTACTAATACCTAGCGTCAGTCCCCCCCGAATTCTCCTGTATGTGTCAGCATGCCCAGATTACTAATACCTAGCGTCAGTCCCCCCTGAATTCTCCTGCATGTGTCAGCATGCCCAGATTACTAATACCTAGCGTCAGTCCCCCCCGAAATCTCCAGTATGTGTCAGCATGCCCAGATTACTAATACCTAGCGTCAGTCCCCCCCGAATTCTCCTGCATGTGTCAGCATGCCCAGATTACTAATACCTAGCGTCAGTCCCCCCCGAATTCTCCTGTATGTGTCAGCATGCCCAGATTACTAATACCTAGCGTCAGTCCCCCCCGAATTCTCCTGTATGTGTCAGCATGCCCAGATTACTAATACCTAGCGTCAGTCCACCCCCGAATTCTCCAGTATGTGTCAGCATGCCCAGATTACTAATACCTAGCGTCAGTCCCCCCCGAATTCTCCTGTATGTGTCAGCATGCCCAGATTACTAATACCTAGCGTCAGTCCCCCCCGAATTCTCCTGCATGTGTCAGCATGCCCAGATTACTAATACCTAGCGTCAGTCCCCCCCGAATTCTCCAGTATGTGTCAGCATGCCCAGATTACTAATACCTAGTGTCAGTCCCCCCCGAATTCTCCTGTATGTGTCAGCATGCCCAGATTACTAATACCTAGCGTCAGTCCACCCCGAATTCTCCTGCATGTGTCAGCATGCCCAGATTACTAATACCTAGCGTCAGTCCCCCCCGAATTCTCCTGCATGTGTCAGCATGCCCAGATTACTAATACCTAGCGTCAGTCCCCCCCGAATTCTCCTGCATGTGTCAGCATGCCCAGATTACTAATACCTAGCGTCAGTCCCCCCCGAATTCTCCTGCATGTGTCAGCATGCCCAGATTACTAATACCTAGCGTCAGTCCCCCCCAAATTCTCCTGTATGTGTCAGCATGCCCAGATTACTAATACCTAGCGTCAGTCCCCCCCGAATTCTCCTGCATGTGTCAGCATGCCCAGATTACTAATACCTAGCGTCAGTCATGTGTCAGCATGCCCAGATTACTAATACCTAGCTCATTAAGAGTTGGAGCACAATCTCTAGGCAACAAATTGACTGCTGACTGTTGTATGACAGACCCGCTCATTCACTACTTTTCTCAGGAGCAGGACATTACAAGTGTGACAGCCACAGGACCTTCATATCTTAAGTAATAGGAACCACTTGATGAAGCTTCACAGTTTTTCTCCTCCAGCAATGGTGGCCCTGAAGAGATGATGTGGGGGGATGTGGCAGAGGAACGGGTGTCAGTGCAGTGGTGGTTGATCCTTGACAAGCGAGCAGTTTGATAGAGATAATAACTGATGCTAAAAATGTGCTTGTTCTAAATGTACCAATTACCTCATTTAAAGCACTGATTAACATATTTTGCATACTTATTTATGTCACTTCGGAACATCTTCAAGCTTTACCCCTTTGTCTTCATAAGCATGAAATTTGCCTCAAGCTTTAATAAAATGATATCCCTATTTCCAGTTCTTAAAACAGACTACTCATCTACAACAAGAAAAAGGGAAACTACATCCTCTATCATTATCTTTAATGTGAATTGCAAGAGTATTTGTGGAAGCACATTGTGTGACACCCATAACATTTTCTGGTATTCTTTCATGCTGCACACATTTATTAAAAGTGGCCACTTCATCTAACCCTTCCAAAACTAAGCTAATGACTTTTTACATCCTTTTATACTAATAAAGAATACATAGGTATCTGCTAGAGGTATTTGGGGGAGGGAGCTCTTATTGCGGTTTGTTGTTGTAAGGGAAGGAATCTAGCACTGTTAAGGACTCACCTCTTGGAAGGTTAAATCCAGCAGAGCAAATCCCACGTGTTGACAGTCAGAATGTTGAATACCGGCATTACCATCTGTCCAAATTTGCCCCTTCCAGAACCATGTTAGCACTTACTCCTGGGTCTGGAGTGGTAGGTAGTTTCAGCATTTTGTATTCAGCATGCCAACTTACGAGGGGAAGGTTGCAGCAATGACTCGACTTTCCGAGAAGCAAGTTTTTGATAGTAAACTGTTCTGAACATTTATTTGGCCTATTGTCGCCTCACAGTAAGACGCTGTCCGGTACGATTCTCAGCTAGAGCATCTTCTGCGTGGAGACATTCGTGAATGGGCGTACCTTCGTTGAAGGTTGTGTGTCAGGGCTGGTAACTCGGCATGTAAAAATCAACTACCAATCATTAGTGGAACGGAGTTCTGCTGTGGCGACCCCTAACCGGGAAAAGCCGAAAGACACAACAAGCTTGTTATCACCACTAGTGTCTATTGATTGTTTTCTTATTTTTTGTTTCTTTTAATTATGGCTTCATGGGTTTATGGGAACTGACCACTTATACAATCCTCCAACACCAGGAAAGTGACTTTTTCCAGCTTTTTAAGCTAATATTAAGATGTGTGTATGCTAATGGTATTTTTTTTTCATTTGAGACTTTTTTTGCTTTATGGTCTTGTGTAAGAATGAGAACTTACAATGTTCTGAATATTAACTTATTATGAGCTTTTTTCTACTGCCGGTTTGCTTGTTTTGACTGCTGTAATTACTGCTGTATTGCAAGACTTTGTACTTGTTTGAGCTGTAGCACATTGCAGGTTGTGTGCACCCACCCTAACCCATGCTACACTGTAGCCAGTGAGAACCTGTTTACCTCATTCTACTTCAGGAGACCTGAATTTATAGCGAAATACCTTAAATTGCTGCTCTAAATGCAGCAATTTCCAAATTAGCACAAGCAACTATGGCATCAGTACATGTTGTTAATTGTACTGGATCCTTCTCAATTTTTTGTGCAGTTTGTTTATTGTGGCACCACTGCTGGTGCTTGCATCACTTAATTGTTGTACATACAAGCTCTTACAGTACAGTACCTTAGTCTGTGCAGGACTGTGCTGACAAAGTTTTGTTAACATCTATGTCTGTGCCTATTCTTTGTAACATTTTTAAATTGATTAGGGTTTTAAAGTTTGTTTTTTTTTTTTTTTTTTTGTCGGCCAAGCAATTTTTTTCACGGGGAAAAAATGTGCATAACTGGCCGGTCACGGTTTTGAACGTTCGACATTTAGGTGTCGACGTTTAGGTGTTTGACAACCTAAGTGTTCGACATTCTAATATAGACCCTTGAATTTTTGTAGTGAGCTTGCTTGTCTTATGGCAAGCATGCCTATATACTGCACATTTATTTACTGACATTTGTTTAACAGGAAAGTCTTACTGGATAGTTTTATTCATTTGTGGTGGAGGCAAAGGGAGAAAAGCTCCACAAATATAAGAACATAAGATGCATATACACTGCTGAAAAACTGACATCATATTACAATGTACTGTAGATATACACATTAATAAAAATATTAATACACAAAGGATGTACAGTATATTGGACACATATCATCAGTATAAGAAGATAAATACAATATCATGTACCTCTGAGGCGTGTTGACTTGCTATACATGAGTGAGTGTATTACTCACTCATACAGCAAACGTCAGAGTAGAAGATTCGAACAGTAGATAAGGAGAAGGAGAGGAAGGGCGGGGAGCGTAAGAAATAAGTATGTGTTAGAGGGGATAAGTGGAACAGATACAGCAGACAGGATAAAGGGGGAAAGCAAGATTAAGAGTAAGAAAAACAAAATAAGGTAAAGCAGAGAGAAGGTGTATATAGGTATTACATGCGTAGGATCTGAAATTATTAGCTAGGAGGGCAGCATGTACAAACCCAGGAGTCGGAGACGAATTATTTTAGTTGCAGCTTAAATAAAAGAATGTTTGTCCTGATTGTTTCAGGGATTGGATTCTAGACTTATCCTACAAAGTGTGAGTAGAGAGTTTGTCTGCAGTTTTTGCAAGGCTTATAGATGTCAAGCAGAATGTTGTTAGAAATTGAAGGTGATGATTTTGGAGGTAGTGCTGGAGAATTGTACTAATAGCTGTGCAAGATGTGAGATTATATATAAGAGGGATACAGTTTAGCTAGTGGAATAATTCTAGCCAATTTAGTTTTCAGATCACAACAGTGATGTGTTAGGTAACTGGCATTACCTACAAATCTAGCTACCTTGTTATAACACTGATATAGTTTAGATTTTAGTGTGTCCTGAAGGTTAATTAAAAAGGGGTAAACCATATAGTAGATATACAGTAGAGAGGTAAGCAGGTATATAGTAGCAAAACTGGCTTTTAGAATAAGTAAGGAAATTTTGCCGGTCTATATCATTCCTAGTTTTTACTATTACATTTTTATATTGCTCTGTATATGGAGGTCATATTTAAGGTTGTCATCTATTGCAATCCCCAGCAGTTTTGTATGGGGCACTACTTCAGTTCTTGTCTTGTTTAGGCGTGTGATTTTTAAAGTTATGTTTCTCATGGGTAAGTGATTTGGGGAAAAATAAAGGTAGTTTGGTTTTCTTTGGATTAAGGAGGAGTTGATGGTTACTAAGCCAGTTTTCAACAGACATGTTGTATAATCTCTTCTAAGTTTTCTAAATAGCTTGAGACTGACATTAGGGTAGAATCATCTGCATATTGTACAAGAGATGCTTGCTGTATTATTTATTTATTGGTATTTGTTCACCCATATTGTCTGACTGATAAGTGACTTTTTTAACACAGGCCTGGGCGAGAAAAGCTCCATTATATGGACATCATTTTCAATGTTTCATCATTTACAGTCAGTTTCATTCATGAGCAACAGTTTCATTATTCAGACATCCTTGACACCAGTTACATCATTTACAGTTTCCATTAAAAATAAGTTACATGGGTTGTACATGAGTACATTTTTTAAGATAAAGAGTTTTAGCAGCCCAAAGAAAGGAAGGCGTTAAGGAGGCACAAGGAAGATAAAGGTGATGAGATGATAGAGGCGAGCGTAGTTGTAATAACAGGACATTGACTTTTGTGCAGCAGAGAGTTAGTACCAGTTTAACCAGCGTTGGTGCAGGTGCAGAGCTGTTTATCTGTCAAGTGCTGCTTCAGTTGGTATTTAAAGTCATTCAGGTTGCAGACTGTTCTTAAGTGGAGCGGGATGGTATTCCAACTATTAGCAATGCAGTGTGAATACAGGGAGGATCTTGCATTATTATTTTAGTTATGGAGAGGAATGATTTGTCAGTGGAGCATAGAGGTCTCTTAGGAGTGTAAAGTTAAATGAGTGAAAAGATGGAAATTTTTCAGGGTTATGCAGCGGTTTGACAATTGTAAATAATTGTGAGTACAATAGAGAACTACTTACCAGTTTAGTTGTTTCAGTGGGAGGCAGTGATGTGATCTATATCATTGGTTGCAAATCTGATTACTTTATTGTAGCATTGTTCTAATTGTGCTGATAGAGAGAGCAGATTGATTAGGATAGGAGAGGCATATAATAGGGTGGCAAGTAGAAAAGAAGTGGTAATGCTTTGTCTAGTAGAGTCAGTAAGGTAGTGGTTTATTCTACAGAGGCAGCCTAGCATTTGGTGGGTCTTTATGACTTACTAAAGGAGAGGAACAAATTTCAGGTGGTCATCAATATAATATATATAATATACAATATACCACACCTAGCAGTTTGGTGGTGGATATCAGTTCCATATTGGTCTTGCTGAAAAATGGCATATTGAAGGTAGTTTTTTGTGGGAGGAGAGAATGTCGTGTATGAACAGTAGTAGTTTATTTTTTTATTTTTATTCAGCAGGGGTTGTGAGTTGTCGAGCCAAGCCTCTATAGAGGAGCATGATCGGTGGATGAGTGAGTGGAGCATGGGTAGTGATTTTTTTCCCTAAGGTGGGAACATATTTTTCTTGGATAGTGCAGTTTATTAGAACTGAGATAAAATATGCAACCCTATCTGCAGCGAGTTTGATGTACTCAAATGGAAGTCAGTCAGGGGCAGTGGTTGTTGTCTTAAGGGTGTGTAGGTATTTTTTAATTGTAGATGCTGGCACTGGAGTAAGGGTGAAAGTCTGTTGTGGCTTCAATGATTTCAGTGGAATGACTGGATTTGTAGTAGTTTTGATTTGTGGGACAGAGGCTACTACAATTATAAAATGTGACTAGAACTGTAAATCAATGATTTGGGAGTTATTGGTTAGGGATGGCCTAGTTTGGGTTGATTTTCCAGGACTGGGCAATGTATTTATTGATTTCTGTAAGTTTTTTTGGATTGCTTGGTGATGAATTTTGAGTGTTGCTATAATAAGCTTTTTTGTCCTGCTTTATGAATTGGTTGCTATGGTTCCTTAAGTGCCTATATTGTTGCAGGGATGTCTGAGACTTGGTTTGTAGGTATGACTTCCAGGCCTTATCTCTAGATTGCATGAGTTATTTTGTTTTTCAGTTAACCCAGGGGCTGGTTTGTTTTTAACTCTTTTGGCTCTTAATGGTGTTTGCCCTGCCAGGATGTTTACAAATATTGTATTAAATGTGTCTATTACTTTGTCAAGTGGAAGACTTTTAAGGGGTGCCCAGTTGACCTTGAGCAGGCTGGAAGTAAAAGTCTGTTTACTGAAGTTACTGAGGTTTCTGACTATGTTATATTGATGATCCTTGTGGGGTTTCTCTTTTTTTTTAATTTCTCCAAGATTTTTGGGTTTCTAATACTGTGATGGGAATGGAACCCATTCATAAACCAAAATATGATTAAAGTTCAATATTGTTTCAATCTTTGATGTTAGCCAATAGTGTTCTTCCCAAAGCCTGCAATGTGCCCAGAATGGACTCACCCTACAATTCATACATGTATTGGTAACATATCTGAATATGACTGTAAACTCTTTTTTATGAAACCCATTGCTTCTACTCCTATTGGAACTGCCTGGGTATCCTTCTTCCACAGTCCCCTTGTTTCTGCCTGCACATCCTGGTATTTTATGACTTTGTGTTTCTCTGTATATAAAACACTGCAATCACTGGTTGTAGCTATTTCAATGATCAATGCTACATTTGTCTTATTTTCCTGGACTACTATATCTGGTTTTCTCACTTCTGTTTTTTGAACTGTTGGTAATGGGTGATCCCATGTGATACAAAATTTCATCATTCTCTATAATGCTTTATGGCTCATGTTTCTCAGTTACTTCAGTATTATAATGTTTGCACAATAATCTTCAAAGCAACACTCTTGCCACATTATTATGCCTTACAACATACAGGGCTCCTGCCCATTAGTGTATCATACCCAGCAAGAAGATGTGGAACTGCTTCCAATTCTGTTTTACAAAACCTGAGTTAATATGTTTCTCTGGCAAGTCCAATGGACTTTGTAAACCAATGTGTGCATAGTCCACTATCCTGGACTGCCAATATTAACCTTTGATCTTTTGGTTTAAATTCACCTCTCCTTAACCACTCCTGCATTAAATCCTGATTGACATGAGGTTGTTCCCGAACTTTTCTGTACTTGCAACTATATTCATGCATTTTCCACACTGCTTGCCTTCTCATCTGATCCTTCACCTTATATTCTTTATTTTGTTTTCTTGGCACATTTAGTTGCTGCCTGATTTTTATCTATTTCTGGTTTGATTTCCATTCCCACTTGACACTGATATGCTTATGCTAATCTAAGCAGTGAAGTCATCTTAGACTTGTTCTCCTCATGTTTTAAAACTTTCTCTATGTTTGGATCTTGTGAGGTCAGCAGATATGTATGCAGTCCTATGATTGCAAATCTATACATGTAATCAGATTTGAGGAGGCCCATACCTCCTTCAGAACAGGGAATATATAATCTTGGTATACACTGATTTGTATAGGTCATTTGATAAGCATGAATCATTTTTTTCCTCTTCAACTGATCCAATACCTTTTGGTGCCAGTCTGTCACCCGAGATCTGTAAGTTAAAACAGGAAGAGCAAATTGGTTTATAGCTTGGACTTTGATCTTAGATGTCAGAGCTGTTTTCAGTATTAATTATAGTCTTTTGAAATATTCCTTTCTAATTTTTATTTATATTTCTTCTTGCTTTATTGTTGATGGAATGTAAACTAGCCATTTGTTGATGGATGCAAGAGAAGGTAAGTGTGTTTCTATATGTGAGAAGTTAGGTAGGGGTGGGTGGGTGTTTACATACCTCTCAACTGTTCAGATTTAGCCTCATATTTTTGGTCTGTTTCTTATAAGATTTGTGGTTTTCTGGCAAATCATGGAGGACTGAAGTCACTAAATAATAACATATATATATTCATATCCTTCAGAAAATACATTCTAGCACAAATCATATTATTCTAGCAACTTTCTAAGTTAAAAAAAGCAAGATTTAAAATCTATCCCTATCGTACCTCTCAACTGTCCAGATTTTCGCAGAATGTTCAGATTTTTGCCTCCTATTTTTGTTCCATTTCTCTTAAAATTGGTGGATTTCTTGAAAATTACTGGCTAACCATTGAGGACTGAAGTGAGAAAATAATGGCGGACATTTGAATTTCAAACTCCTTCAGAAAATTCATGCTAATGCAAAACCTGTAATTATATCAACTTTCTAAATCTGTAAGGGCAATATTTAAAAACTTTCCCTATTTTTGGGCTTTGTCCCCATTACTACTGGCTTTGTCTAGATTTCCTGCTTGAAGTAGCTGAGAGGCATGATCCCCATTTTGGGCCATTGTTTCTCCATTATTTCAGGCTTTGTCCAGATTTTTGCACTAAGAGATTGAGAGATATGTGTACCTCTCAACTGTCCAGATCTTTGCAGACTGTCCTGAATTTTGCCTCAAATTTTTGGCCTATTCCTCAATATTTGTGGTTTTCTGGCAAATCACTGACAGTAGAAATAAGTAAATGTCATACATCTGAGTTTTAGACTTCAGTCCCTTTAGAAAATGCATGCAGAGACAAATTATGTTATTCTAGCAACTTTCTACATCTGTAAAAGCAATATTTAAAATCTGTCCCTATTTTAGGCTTTGTCCAGATTTCTTATGCTAAGAGGTTGAGAGGTATGGTGTGTAATGCTCTGGTTAAGGAGGAGGGAGAGTCAATTAAGTTGATAAAGCTTGACCCTGTAATTTGGTTGGAGATGAGCCTGAGTCATCTACACCAATTACCAGACTGCTGATAGAACTTTGAGTTTGAGTTTCAATACTTTTTCAGGGAATTATGAGTTTCAGTGCATTTTCAAAGGAATTAGTTTCATTTCATTTTCATGGAATTGTGAGCTTCAATGGAAGATAAAGTTTACTGTTGCTCATGCTAAGTCTGTTTTCAATGTTCAACTAACTGTTTTTTATCAAATGGCAATCACTGTTTGTGTTGTAGAATTTGAAAGCAGTGTTACTAGCATAATTGCATTTGGTGCAGAAGGCTGTGGATTCTGCTTCCACACCATGTAGATGGAGTGCTGATATTGCAGTGGCATTTGATTGCCAATTATTTGGTACATTTTAAGGGGGGATTGGGGTTCTACACTCCTGAGTATGTCTTCCTTTTTATAAGATGTTAGTTTGTCAGTCATTCTCTATTGCAATATTACCAGCTTTCTATTTTTTCAGTGTAAATAGGCAATTAATTCTTCAAAGGCAGCAGACCATGAATTTGCAAATGAAACATGGAAATGTAGTTTGCCAGTAGCAACCTCTTCATTAGTTACATATCTCTTTAGTGTGGAATTATTTGGATAACTTTTACTTCTGTAGAGATTGTGCTTATTGACTGACATTACTGGATTGTAATGGCAGAAGTGTGAGTGGCCTTTTATAGTTGACATTTTCTGAAATGGGTAGTTTTATCATTATTGCTTCATACATTTTGTTTCATTGCTTTCTAGAAGAATGTTCATACCTACAAATTTAAAACACCATTCTAACAAGTGGTGCTGTATTATACAAGGAATATAATTTAATAAAGCAGAAAGGTGAATCAAAGACCACATACATGTGTGCATGGCCCTATAAATGTGTACAAGGAGCCTATGGCTTAAAAACAGCTCAAAGGTAAACAATCCTCCACTGGCCAGATGCATTTTCTTTTAATGTGGGTAATGTTTTTGTGCTGTTTCAATGAATGTGAGTTTCAAGGCAGAGAAGATTACTGTTCATGCTCAGTTTCTTTTCATTATGAGACGTAATGTTTGTTTAACAAATGGCTATCACTGTCTGTGCTATTTTATTTCAATATCTGTAATCATTGTAGAAGTAAAAAAGAAAACAGGTTCTCTTTTTCTTTTAGAAATATCCACGATAATTCTTTCCATGGCTTTATGTACAAGACTACTCAGACTTATAGTCTGTAGTTATCCAGGTCAGTAGAAGGACAAATTTTGTGCTGAGGATTAACTGTTGCAGTCCTCTAGTCACTAGGCATGAAGCCAGTTATGAGGCTAATGTTGAACAGTGATTTTAGAGAGTTTGACAGCTCATGTTTCATGCTATCCAAGAGGTAGCCCAGGATATTATCAGGGCCCATTAAGGTAGTATTCTTTGTCTTGAAGACTTGCTCACTAGTGAAAACCAGAGGAGTTGTGGTCGAATGTGTCTCCTGAGAGGTATTGAGGGGAAGAGGGGTGAAACTGGGATTAAATTTATCAGCCAGTAGGTTTGCTATATACTCTGATTTCTTTTAAGTGGATCCATTTACAATTTGTTCAGCACACTGTTGTATTACCTGTGAAGGTTCAGACAAAGCCGATGAAGGCCTTGTGGTTATCCTTTGCTTTTACAACATTTCTGCCTCGAATTTGGATTTGGTGGACTTGATAAGATTTCTGAGTTGCTTATTTAGTTTGAGGGGTTTCTCACCTTGGTGG
Source organism: Protopterus annectens (assembly GCF_019279795.1). Taxonomy (NCBI): domain Eukaryota; kingdom Metazoa; phylum Chordata; order Ceratodontiformes; family Protopteridae; genus Protopterus; species Protopterus annectens. The sequence goes on along the minus strand of NC_056743.1, from coordinate 887,904,661 downwards.
GTATTGCACATCTTAGTTTGGCCATGGTTTTCCTCCTTTTGTTATACACCTTGTTGATATCAGGATTCCACCAGGGTAGCTTGTTATTTCAATCAGTTCTCTGTTTATTCCTTGTGGGTACAGCTACCTCAGTGCAGCTGTTTACATGATGGTATAGGGTTTCTTAAACAATTCCATACTGGTAGCAGAGTTCACATGGTTTGGGGGATGGACATTTTACCATGGTATAAGTCATTAGTATGAGATTTGCTTTGGAATAATTCCTAACTGTTTAAGGGTTAGATGGCATCCACTTGTGACAAGTGTTTGTACAGGTACATACCAAAAGGGGCATTATACTCAGTGATTGGCCTAATGAGTGCCAAGTAGAGGGGAACAATTTTGTGCCTGGATCTGCATGATATATCTTTATACGTAATCCGTACAATAAAAAAGGATTTCCTTACACTGGTGAATATGTGGCGATCGAGGAACGGTTCATTGTTGACATATGTTCCCAGATGAGACAGGTTAGGCTTATGTGTATATAATTGCTTGGGCCCATTGAAGTCCCACCTTCATGCAAGGGAATGTCTGTTGCAGTATTTCATTCATCCAGCACAAAACCTATTTTGAGATTAGTATTTAATAGCTTCTGTGAGGTGTTCGACATATCAGGTTTCAGACTAACCAGTAGGCAGCCTAGTATGTTATCCAGTCGCAATAGACATTATGCTCTTGGCCTTAGGTAGTAATTTCAGAAATTGATGAGATATTTGAGGGGGTTATAGATGCAGGTATTTGATGTGCCAGCATTGGAAGATTGGGGGGGGGGGGTAACGTTCAATCTGAATTAGTTGGCCAGTGGATTGGCTATATCATCTGGTCCAACTATGTGATACCATTTGTTATTAGCTCACTGCAGTGCTAGCTAGCCATTGTTTGAGATTTCTAGCACAGTTATAAAATACTTTGTGGTTATCTTTCGCCTGGGTTTATATTTTTACCTCATATCAGGCTTTGGTTGATTTAATCACAGTCCTGAGTTCCTTGTTTAGTTTAGCAAGAGTGTTTTTGGCTTTCTGAGAGTTACATTTATTTTTGCATACAATGCACATTTTTTCTTTTATTATGCTGAATTTGGTGTTGTATTTATTTCTGAGGGGGGACGATGTGTTTATGCAACTATTTAAATATGCATAGAGCTTGGCAGTAAATTATTCTGTACAGTGGAAGTTTGATACAGGCTTAGTAGAGGGACCCCATTCCCAGCTAATTCTCTGCACCCAGCATAGTCAGAAACCAGAACTACTTAGATATGTACACACAAGATCAATTACCTTAGCTTACAAGAGGGCTGAGAATAGTGTGGTTATTGTTTCTTTAACATTTTTTACAATCAAACCTGAGTGTCTTCATTTGTTCTTTAAGCATGTAACAGCATAGGGCTATACATAAAGTGACTGTTTTCATTTTGTGTGTGTGTGTGTGTGGGGGGGGGGGGTAGGGAGGCAGCCTGCATCTGCAGATATGCTTTATGTCTTCACAAGCTGTTGTCTTCTCAGCATATTGGGTGGTATTGTGTCAGCTTTGAACATTAAGCCCTGGGCAAACTTATTTCTTCCATGAATTTCTTTTAATTTCTTTCCGATAATTTTGTTCAGACTATCACTGGATCATAAGACTAGAAAAAACTCCAAAAAAGCACCTTGGAGCATGTACAGTCCCACTAGTTCTGGGTAGGGTAATTTTCTTGCTTTAAACAATTTCCTTCCAGGTAAGGCTTTAGATTCACAGAATGTAAGTAGGGTAGTAAGAATGTAACTTTCAACAGCTTTAGTTTTTGCTTAATTGACTCCCATGGATACACATCCTCATTTATTGTCAGAGGCAGTATGACTGCGCCCAGCTATAATGGATTTGTTGTTGGGCATGTAAGGTTTACTATTCCAAAAGGCTTAGTGTGAGTATAGGCTGTAGGAGTGAGCAGCCAATGCCATGTGACCCATGCAGGTGGAAGGGAGGTAGTTGTGGCTCATTGCTTGGGTTTTACCTAGGGGGAGCACTATATGTTGTACCTAGAGACCACAGCACTGTGGAGCATGTGCTGCCTAGAGCCTGCCAATCCTTTAGTCGACAGCACTGTTGGAGTTGTAATGAGCCACTACAGGGGTTAGGAGCTGCAAGGGGAAGAAGAGTAATCTTGGAGGGGCAAACTGATTGATCTACCCTAGTGTAAATGGAAAGGTATTTTGTTTTTTGACTTGTGGAAGATGCACTTTTGGAATTAAATGTTCATGCTGCTTTATCATGTAAGTAATTACTCCCCTGGCATATACTTGCCAGTGATCTGTTCAGAGATCATCAATATGAAGGGGGTGTGGCTTGGTCAGCAGTATCAATGTGGGTGTGGCTTGCTGACAGGGAAGCAGTGTGGGAGCTGTAAGTACAAATTTGAAAATCCTGGCTACAACCCTGTTTGCCATGATTGAGTTTTCATCTAAATGCCTAAAAACTCTGCCGGCATTAATTCCAGTGTATACTTTATACATCACTGGAAGGCAAGTTATTGGTCTATAGTTTTTAGGTTATCTTGCAGGTTCACTCTTAAGGAGGAGTACCAATTTTCCTGTTGTTAACTAAGTTGGTATCTGTTCTGGGTTCACATATAAATAGTTCTTATTCATTGTTTAATCTTCATGTAAAGATGTGTATACTTTTAGCCTAAAGTTAGGTACTGCATCTGAGCCTGGGGTTTTCCAGTTAGGAGATTTTCTTAATTTTGTTTCAGTTCCTATGCCCGTTACTTCATCCCATTTCATATCCTGTACATTTGAACTTCTTATTTTTTGTTTTGCTTCTCTCCATTTAGCATCTTTGTTACGTTCCACAGGATCTTCATAGATACTTCTCCAAAATGTGTCTATTTTTTTCTTTTTTGGTGGTGTTTCTATTCCTTTTGACTTGTTTCCCAGTTCTCCATAAACTTTTTTGGGTCATGAATAAATTGCTTATTTTGTACTTTTCCTTTATATTTATCTGCATATTTTCTAAGTTTTTCTGCCTGTACTGATATCTTTAGTTTATTATTTGCAATAGTGTATGACAGATCCTGGTCTGGTCTTTTATCACATCTGGGTATTTTTGTTGATCTGTTCCCTCTTCTGTACTCTTCTAATAATGACACTTCTTGTCTTAACTGCTTTACAGTTTTCTCTGTACGATACTTCCATGATGTCATTTGATTTCTCCCCTTCCTTTTCCATACCGCCATGTGGCTTTGTGATAAAACTTTAAGTGTTATTAATTTAGCTACATAGTAATATATCCAATTTGCTTCTGTTATATTGGATGAATTTCTATGAACAGTATTGATTATTGTATTCATTTGTTTTATCAAACTTCTAACATTTTGGATTTTACTGACTTTCTGTAGTGTACCTGCGGTGGTGGTGCTGTGGTAGCATTGTCGCCTTACAGTAAGATGCTGTCCGGTTCGATTCTCAGTTAGAGCGTCTTCTGCATGGAGACATGCTTGAATGGGAGTACCTTCGTTGAAGGTTGTGCGTCAGGGCTGGTAACTCGGCACGTAAAAATCAACTACCAATCATTAGCAGACCGGAGTTCCGCTGTGGCGACCCGTAACCGGGAGACGCCAAAAGACACAAACAAACTGACTTTCTGTAGTGTATTTCTTTCATTGATCTTAATATGTCTATCCATCTCTATTAAGTCAATTAATTTTTTCCTTAGATTATTTTCTTCTAAACTAAGGGCACAATCTTTGTTCTTCCTTTCCTGCGGGCATTCTACAGAAAGTTCCAGAAAATCTTCCTGTGCCATGTTCTCTTCAGCTTCACCCTGTATCATACATTGCTGTTCCATATGGGAACTCACTGGCCTATCACTCCACAACATTGACTGCATCAGAGTTGCCACAATTTCCTGTTCTTTCCCTTGCTGTGCATCTCCAACTGAACTTTTGTACTGGCTTCCTACTGAAGGTTCCAAAGTATCTTCATATAGCAACTGATCAGATGTTTACTGCTCCACTGTATTTCCTTAATCTGGGGATTCATTATTCTATCATGCTGTGATGTTATCAGAGTTGGATTTTCTACACCAAATGCTTCACTTCACAGGTAATCCATAACTTCAGTTTCTACTTCTTTACCGTCTCCATTACTAATCCTCTTTTTTACTTCTTCCTTTGTTTTCTTTCTTTTTTTTTGGATTATAAAGTTTTCCATATCTGTATGCTTTTGCCTGTATTTCTCTTCAGATATCTTTGGTGCTGCTCTTTTATGAATTAGGATGAATTTATATGGCGAGTAGTCTGTTAACAATGTAGTCTATACAGGCATGAACTTTTGTGATTTTGCTATACAGATTTCTTAGGTAACTGTGTAATATTTTGACTCTTAGGTGGTTAGAGAGGAAGCCTGTTGCTATTTTGCGATGTGTGAGGGCTGGTTTAGTGGGGTCTGGGATTAGATGAGTGGGTCCAGGTTTGGGATGTATATCCCCTCCCAGTAGTATTGTCCAGTTAGCAATATGGCTATTGAAGGGCCATTTATATCTTGGCTTTAATTTATACCTGGCCTTGGATAATGGTTTAGCAGGTGCTGTGTGCTTGTATTTCAGGGCGCTAATGTAATTAATGTTGAGAAATGTGGAGGACTTATTAGAGAACTGTGCTATAGTATTCTGGTTTAGTTGTGTCAGCTGTAGGTAAGTAGCAGTGGGAGGTATACCTTCCAACCTCTTAGTGCTAGAAATTTGGGCAAAGCCCTATAGAATGGGGGGTAAAAGCTCAAAATAGGAACAGATTATAAATATTGCCCTTATAAAATTAAAAAGTTGCTAGAATAACACAGTTTGTGTTAATATGCATTTTCTTAAGGATTTGACTTCTGAAACTCAAATGTATGTCATTGCTTACTGACTTCAATCCTCAGACCATCCCAGTGATTTGCCAGAAAAAAATCACAGCGTTTATGAAGAACAGACCTAAAATAAAAGGCAAAAATCTGGACATTCTTGCATAAATCTGGAAAGTCAAGAGGTATGGTGGGAGAGAGACTGTGATAACTGTTTGAGAGTGATAGATGATGGACTTCTGGCATATTTCAGATTTAGAAGGACGTATGGATAGCTGACTGTGTGTGGGAGGATGCAGACATATACAGATGAATGGGATTAGTAAAGTAGGAAAAGATGATAGGTAGGGTATGGGGATTGATAGGCAGGTATAGAGAAATACTGATAAGGTTGGATTTATATGGTGAGGAGTCTGTTAACAATGTAGAATAGGTATGGTAAGGAAGATAGTAAGAAAAAAGTACTGATTTTTGTGTGGAATCAGAGAATCTGAAGGCAGAGGCATATGAGCAGTATAGAGAGATAAGAGAAAGCGGAGGCCAGTTATTACAGACAGCAGTCAGTTTATAGCCAGCACAGAACAATTAACAAGGAGGCACAAAGTACAACAGTACTGAATGCAGACACGAAGAAGCTAGGGAGACAAAATAACTGGCATGCACAGTGGAATTTACTGGTCAAGAAAAGGGGTAGTGGTAAACTTAGTAAGTGGTCCTTAGAGTGCAAGGACTACTCCTTTGGGAGGAATGACATAGCCACTTTCCAGCACAGGGCAGGGAAGTATTTGATTAGTTAAAGTTAATACACAGCAAGGCTGTATAGAAGTTTGAAGCCTATTTATAAATATATATATAATAGAAGTGGACCAAGGGTAGAGCCTTAAGGGACACTGAATTGATGGGTAGATAAGATAAATGGGTAGCATTCCATTTTACTGCCTGGTAGCATTCTAACAAGTAATTTTTAAACTACTGAAGAGTCCATTGTGATATAACCATTGTGGACAGTTGTAATACAAGTTTTCTGTGAGACACAGTGTCAAAAGCTTTTGATTATTTTATGAATAAGGAAGATAGCAGCTTACCTTTACCCCTGGCTTTATTTATGTTATCTGTAAAGGTTAGAATGGCATTTGTTGTGTTATGGGAATGTCATTGCTCCTTTGAGAGATGTTAGAGCATGCCTCTCACCTGTACAGATTTTTGCAGAATGTCCAAATTTTTGCCTCATATTTTTCATCTGTTCTTCATAAAACTGTAGTTTTCTGGCAAATCATTGAAGCTTTAAGTCAGAACACTATGGCAGACATACAAGTTTCAGACTTCATATCCTTCAGAAAAATCATGATAATGCAAACTTTGTTATTTTATCAACTTTCTAAGTTTGTAAGAACAATATTTAGAAAGTGTCCCTATTTTTGAGCCATTGCTCCCCATCCCCCCATTATTTGTGGCTTTGTACAAATTGGTCTAGGAGGTTGAGAGGTATGTGCTGGAGTAGTTGTGTATGGACACATTTTTCCATTATTGAGACAGGGGATAAAGTGGCAATAAGCCTGAAATTAGATACTTTGGTAAAGTGCCACCTTTGCAGAGAGGGATGATAGGGCATTTTTTTCCAGATTGTAAAAATATAGGATTCATGTACTGACCTGTTTATAAGGATGGAGACAGGATATGCAATGGTGTTAGCAGCAATTTTGACGTATTCTGCATGAAGGCTATCATCAGAGAGTGAGCAGGGTTTAAATTTGGATAATATATATATGTATGTATGTATGTATGTGTATATATATATATATATTTTTTTTTTTTTTATGAAGAAGGTAACGACTGGTCTTAATGTGAAGATGGGATATTAGTGGATGGGGCAGACATGAGTCAGGAAGTAATTCACTGGTGAGGGCCGCTACGCTGTCAGTGAAGTACAAGTTACACTCGGTGGCTGTTTCTAAGGCTGAGTTGCTGGGACAAGGGTTAAGGACACTGTTAAGTTCCTGGGTGTAAAATCTGATGGATAACCAGAATTTTTTAGCTTAAATCTTTCAGTGTTTTGTAAATCAGAATAGTATTGTTTCTTATCAAGGTTGAATTGCTTTTTGGAAAGGTTGCAAAGTTCTTTAAAGGGCTGCAGAGTTAGTGGTGTTTTAAGTTTCTGCCAGTCTTGTCATGCCTAATCTCTATTTTGCAGAAGACTTCCACTTTGATTAAGTAAAGCCACGAGGCAAAGTTAGATTTTACTCTCTTTCTATGTAGTGATGAAAGGCTGTTTAGGATACTTAAAAAAAGGTGAATTGAACCTTTCTACTGCCTCATCTAATGGCAAGGCTTTTAGAATAGTCCAGTCCTTCTACCTTAATGAACAGTACATAATATATTGTTCTACATTACTGAACTGTGTGTACAGTATGGGGTTTCCTACCTCATTTATAGTACCTCTGCATACACTGTTAGATTGTACAACTAATATCATGCTGCCTTATTCTGGTTTTGCCATATCACATTGTGTGAATAGTATTTATTGTTTCCTGAGTCATTAGTGGTACACATGTACAGACTCATTTGCAGTACAATTACATACACTTATTTATTTATTTTATTTTCATTTATTGACCAGAGAAGTCCAACTGGGAATAGAACCCATTTTCAGCAGAGACCCAAGGAGAATAGCTGTTAAATCTCACAGTTAATGTCATCTTGTTTCTATCCATATAACACCCAAACTACTATTACTGGCATAGTACCTTGAACCATTTTTACTATACCTATCCCCCATCAGATCATATGAACAAATTCCCCATTCATGTGAAGCAGAGTTTCTCCCTAACCCAATTCAAGTGTTTCCAGGGCAATTGGATGTAAAAAATAGGAAATTCATCCCTGGTTTTGCACCTGTGTCTCTAATGGACACAGGCAACCTGTAAATGTTTCATCTCCCAGGCCCATGCATATACTTATCAAGGGTACCAGAATTTGTCAGAAATTTGGGATGCATGGCTAGGCTTAAAAAGGCTGCAGTGGTCATTATCCTGGTACACACCTATGAACTTATGGTTGACATTTTGTACTGAACCCCACCCCCTTCAAACTTCCTGATACCATAAGACTACAGTGTCCCCTTAAGTCATCTGCTGTCAGCCTACAAGTATCAGGAACCTTGAAACGGTGTAGCAACTATGTCAGGTTCACTGACAACCCATTGTTGCTTTCTAACGCTAGGTTTATTTGAGGGAGGTATAGAGCTTTTAAACTAAAGAGAAGCCTTTCAGTTCACCCAGCTGTCAGAGCTTACCATGGCACAACACTAACACAAAGCCCATATATGTTTCTTAAGCCTCCAAAGCTATGCATTAAGACACATAAATTTCAGCGACACGCCCACACTTTATTCACTGTATTCACAATACCACCTCCTGGTGATACAGCATTAAATAACACTTTCACCTGCTGCCGCAAACTAGGCCCAACTCATCTTTATCCTAAGTACTTAGAGTTACCTGAGCATGTTACTACAAATTACAACATCCTAGTCATAGATGAGCCTGCGGACAGATATACTAACACACCATTCATTAGTCTGAGCAAAGACAGAATGATGGTAAGTTATCTCTCAGGTGTCTCCATGGCATTCATGTCCTTTTACTTTAAGTATGCATAAAGCCTAGCTTAATATATTCATTCAGGGCAATTTTAACCATCTGTCCCATAAATTGGCAAACATATACCACAAAGAACAAAAATGCACAGAGGTCATGAACATCCTCAACACTAACTCTCCAGATTAGACAATACTCTCCCTTATTAGTGGTTCAAATCTACTTTACTTTGTTCCTACAGATATAATATCAATATGCTCCACACCGATGGCTGTCCCATTACTGGCCAAATTAGGCCACTGTGCTGTCCTGTTTTCTTAAGAACCCTGCCTAAGATGTCCTCCAATCCTCTGTCTTCAGTAGTTTCTCCAGGGACAACCTTTTTGCATTCTCTCACCTACAGAGATTTAAAAGCTCTCCACCCCATGGTAACCTCATAAGAAAAGTACCTGCTTATACCACTGATTTCTGCTCCCACCTAAGCTCCTGTACTGAGGCATCTATCCCCATCTGCCACAAATACAATACCAAATTTAGAAACATATCTTTGTAGTGGAACCCCAACATCAACAGACATTATTATCAAATGAAAAAGCAATCTGTTCTTAAGAAATAAACCACCCCCACTAGAAATGACCTCTAAAAGGTACGCAAAGATCTCGGGTATAAAATCAAGAACTGTAAAGTCAAGTATGAATTAAATTTTGCCACGTCTTCCAAATATTATTATGAATACTTTTTTATCTGTGTCTGAATCTTAGGAACAAAAGAACAACAATACTAGTCAGCACAGCACTGAGTTTCTCTTCAATGGTACCACATACTCTGACCTGGGAGACTTTACCAACATATAAATGACCAAATTTAGTTCTGACTTTCCCTTCTCTTCCTCCCCTTATTCCTTTTTTTCCATGCCACCACCTATAATTAAATGAGAACATGTTTTAAAAACCCTCTCCAAAACCAAAAACACTAACTCCACGAGCCCAGACAACATACGAGTTTGTCTCCTTGGTAGCATAAAACACTGTCTCTCTGATTCCCTATTAAACCTTCAGTCAGTCTCCCCACTGGTTATGTGCCTAATGCCTGCAGGAAGGCTATTATGGTACCCTTTCACAAGGGCAGAACTACCTCTGATCCAGAAATGTATAGGTCAATCAGCCTTACCAGCATCATTTGTAAAGTAATGGAATATATCATCATGGAGTTAATAAACAATGATATTGTCAGCTTACATGTTCTCTATCCTAACTAATCTAGTTTTGTGAAAAATACATCTTGCCTACTAAATTTGGTAAATTTCTTTAAGAAAATCACTGAAGCACTGGATGATTGCAAATCACTGCACAGAGCCTACCGGGAATTTGCCAAGGTCTTTGACACTATTGAGAAATGCACCCCATTAAATGTTAACCCATATGTAATTCATTGGATAGCAAAACTGTCTCTCAGTCAGGACCTACACAGTCAAGTTTGGTGGTGGACTCTTTTCAGTCAAAATGGCAGAACATTAGTGGCATCCTACAAGATTTAATTCTGAGACCACATCTCCTTGGCATATACGTTTTTTTTCCACTCTTTGCTCTCACTCCCTCACTGTCTATCAACCATCAATCCCCTTGTGGCAAAGCATCCCCATCACTGAGATGAGGGTTGAGCAGGAGTCTTCATCATTTAGCTCCATTATGGGTGGTTCAAGAGTTTTCTCTTTGGACTTTTGTTTCCCCTGTAGCTGTCTGCATTGCATAGCTAAAGGAGGACATACTTTGGGCTGTCTGTGTTTGCCCCTCAATCACAGGAAGTGAATTTCCAAGTCTGCATCAGCAAAATCACACTTCCTAATGTACTTCCTGAGTGCCAATTGCCCTCCTTCCCACCCCACATGACAGGCAAGCAGACCACACCCCTTCACTTGTCTCTCTCCCTGTCTTGGCACCTAGAGTATGAGGACTGTAAACTAAACCCTAGTCACCTGGGTTGCAGAAAAGGTTCCATCTCTCTGTGCCAAGAAGCCAGACTCTCTTTGGCATATGCTTTGCTGATACCCAAGCTGAAATCAGGGGTTTCTGGTTGACTAAGTTTGTCAAAGGTTCCAAACTCATAGCTGAACAAAACTCTCCAGATGGCAGCCATATCCTCACTCATACAGACAGAGAGACTTCTGGTGTCAGGAACACAGTCTTAAACCCAATATGAACAAATGCAATACTGTTCTTAATGGGAGGCAAGAACACCCCTACATCTACTTCAAAAATGATACTCCTCTAAAAATAGATAATGTGATCACCAAATATCAGCTTCCTGTAGGAAATCATTGTACCTATTGCACTTAAGAACTAAAGGCATATTTTCCAGGTCCAAGGAAATTGTCTTTCTCTGCTCCTCCCTTATCAGACCCTTAATAGAATAAAGTCCCCATTGGCATGTCTCTGTCAAGGCAAATTTCCCAAGTATGAAACACACAACCCTTTTTCACCAGAAAGTATTGAGTATGAGCTCCTTAAGCTGTACAAAATGTCTTAAAGCTCATTAATTCATTCCATCATCTACAGACATTTACACGGTGATCTCTGCTTAGTTTACAAGGTTACAAATGATCCTGTCCTACCTGATCTTTTACATGTTTGTAAAACAGATAGCACCACCAATTCCCATTCTAGGGATCGAAATCTACATTGTAATACTAACAGAACCTGTTGGATACCTCTCCCAAAGGGCCCCCAAAATATGAAACAAGCTTCTGCTCCATGTCAAAATTGCTGACACTTTTTAATTCCAACCAAAATAAAAGGATGGTGTCTGCAAATTTACCATTGATCTAGCTCCTTATACCCTTATAGATGAAGGCAGCAAGTAGTAACAATTAATAGTGGCTAGGTTCAACTTGCCTGAAAGATTAGTATATACCCATGAACCTAAGTTCTATTGAGCCCCTCGTTAACACTTTTTAAGTGCGACTTGTACGACTGGATGGGAAACTGCAACTTCACCCCAAGGGTTTCATGTCCCTGTTGGATAGGGGCAGTCGGTGCTGATTTAGACCTGCTTATGACATAGACCGTATCTCTAGACCACTAAAAGAACAAGTTTTGAACTTAACTAGGCTTGTAAGCGCCCTAGGGCCATTAGCCTAGTAACATCCTATGAACATAGATATATACCATGCGCTTGAGGTCACTTTTCTGTATTCATACTCTTTCTTATACAATCACTAATAGTTTAATGTTTACTGCATACACACACTGACATCTTATTTCTAGACACTAACATGTTCCAATGTTGCTGCAGTTACCATCCAACTATCAATGGACAATCTGAAAACATTTTTGGATTAGATAGTCTACTCAAATGTTACTTTTCCCTCATAACCTGCTTCTCTTCATCAATCTATGTTGTGGACTCAGCAATCAACTTCTCTTCATAACCCCTATTGTAAAATCTTTCCCGCTCAACCCTACTTTTCATAATATTGATATTATGGCTGCAGTTATGCAGTTAATGTGATATTTAATATATGACGGGTGCTGACTAGTAACATGGAGGAACATAATGTGTTCTACTGATTTACTGTGTAACCTACATATTAGCTTAAAGCCTTTCATAAAAGCCAACATATCTACAAATGAAATTTCTTGTATGTTGAAAACAAAAGTATGTCGTCTCATCGAATGCAGTGTCGGTGAATGTAAATAAAATGAAAGCAGTTCGCTAAAACCACTTACATCAACAGTGATGATTGCCTTTTTCTCCACTGTTGTGTGACCTTGGAGTTAGTTTATAACATTCCTAGGGGTGTGGGGGTGTCTCCCCACATGAGGGGTGCTTGCTCCCCGGTAAAACATTCTTTAAATGTTCATTGAAGGTGGTTTCAGTAAACTGTTTTCATTGTATTTCCATTTGCTGAAACTGCCTTCAGTAAATTGACATGAATCCATTGAAAAATACTTCAAAAATGAAAACATATAATTTGCCATTTACAAAACCTGAAAATTGACATTAACTGTTCACATGAGATTGTACATGCAATAAATCTTTTATCAGTAAAAAAAGTTAAAGGCCAACAAAGAATCATTTAAATATTTGACTAAGAAAATATTAAGGATATTCAAGCTAATCTAAAAAGCAGACAGTTACAACATGGCATAACTATTGCACCACAGCAAAGACTCTTCTCGTGTACGATAAATAATTCATAGAGAAAAAAACATTCCCTGACAAAAATTCTAATAATGCACTCATTCACTCTCCAGTTTCCACTTAAACCAACTGAAGACTGTGGGGAAGCTAGGACCTGTTCTAGAATTCAATGGGTACAAGGCAAGGTAAGTACAGTTGTGCAAGTAAACTTAAAATAAAGAGGTTATAATAGATCACTACTGCAATAGCTTTAGCTGTTTGGATTCTGCCCAGAGCTTTCAAAGCTTAAGGATGCCTTCCATGCACTCCAACTGTCAACAGCTCAAGGCCTTTCACACACTCTAACTGTCAAGACCTCAAGTACTATCAAGAGCTCAAGGGATGCTCCAGTATAAAGACAGAGCACCAAATTAATCAGAACTTTTTTGCCTATTAAAGGAAGGCAAGAGTTCTGAAAAGTCAATGCTAGGAAAAGGGTCTATACATCCTAACCCTGGGACTACAAAAAGTAAAACAGCCAAAATAAAAGGGGGGCCTAGGAAGGAGCAGCTACTACAACAGTGATCTATTAAAACATCTATTGTTATGGTACATTTATTGTCAACATTTAGATTTGTGTTGCAGTAGCCTACGTTATGTGGGTCAATTACCCCAGCTTAAAAATTAAGCAGTGAGGAGGAAAAATGAACTAAGAATCCAAGAGTACCTGGGGAATGGTCCTAGCAAAGGCTATTCTGGACCTAGACAAGGATTGGAGCTTGTAGTGCTTTCTAAAGATATGTACAGGGGACAAAGTTGCTGCCTCGAAAGTACTTCTAGAGTCGTCCCCTTTCCAGGAAACCACTGAAGAAGCCAAAGCCACTGTGGAATGGGTCCTAAGTTCTCCTAACCCTGCCTGGAAGTGGCATATAATGGTGAGTATAACAAAAGGAAATAGTATGAGGCAACTATCTGGAAGTAGTCTACTTTGACACTAGCTCTTCTTTCCTCTCACCTTCATCATGAAATACACAGATGTCCACTGACCAGTCTGAGCACAGAGTCACATTTAGTTGCCTATTAGTAGCCTGGATCTACCAGATCATGCACACACTCAGCTCAATAAATGACAGGCACTGTGATGATTCAGTTATAGTCCATGTGGATATAAACAACCTGAGATGTACCTCCCTGGACTATATGAATGCACCATAATGGAGCTCTCAGACTGTGTTTCCTAGTCTGGTATGAACCTAATTTTGAGCAGCATTCTACCTTCTCCAAGGATGATATCACAATATGAACATTAGATAACTGACTTTATTGACTGGATTAGTGTTTGGTGTCATTCATAGGGGGTACAATATTTTTTTAGCCTGGGAGGATATGGTTGACAGAGCACACTGTTTTCTCCCAGACGGTCTGCCTCTGTCCCTGCTAGGCTTGTAAATACTGGCTAAAACATTGTCCATCCCCCACACTACCTTTTTTGGGGCATTGCCAACCTGATAAACCATTCAATATAGCAAAACCATCCAAAGGAAATGTAAAAGCATTACTGCTTAGTGCCAGATGTCTAAAGAAACTCCACACCCTGGGAAATACAGATGTCTGCTGTTTAAAGCCCTGGAAATGACCCTGGTGATGCAGGGCTATAATGCCTTCCACAAATTTAGACCAGCTACTGCACAGGAGGGAACAAAAGGTGGAGGTGTCTGAATTTACATCAAAAACACACCTCAAGACTGGGTAAACAGTATGATGTGCTTGGGCTTCTCCATGTAGCACAGCCCCGTTCAGGTTTGCTGTCTCTGTGGCCTGGTTGTTCGTTTACAGTGTTTGTTCTGAGCACATGTTCCAGGCCATCTTGGCTTAGCAGAAGCCTTTCTTCACTTTAGTGAGAGTTTTGTTGTTGATTGGCTGCTGGCTGGTAAAGGTTGGCTGGTCTAGGGCTTGGAGTAAGCACTCATTGGTTCTTTTGAGCTTTTTCTAAGTAATTTCAAGTTGTATCTTCTGGTATTTAAGCCCTAACTTTGAGAGGATTTCTGTCTATACACACTGAGCTAAGCGGAGGAGGGGCACTGACAACAACTCTGTGATATATAACAATAACCATCCTGTTTTTTTTTTTTTTTTGCTTATTTGTACTAGTCATTGCTTATTCTAGCCATTTATAGCACTTTTTATTGTCTGCTGCATACTTTGTACTGTATTTTATTGCTATAGACTAATCTGCATGGTTGTACTAAAATTGTCTGCCTTACAGGGCCTGATAAATAAGTTTTTACTGTCACACTGTTTGTAAAGCTTTTTTAGCTACTTTCACTGTGTGAAAGGTATTAACTGGAAATTTTCTCAATTTGTTAAGCATCTATTTGTTTGTTCTGATTATCTGCCAAGGAGTGTATCATATAACTGATGTGTTTGCAGTTAAAAGCATTGTCTAGAGTCTCCTTACTCCTTTATCTGTTTAAAACTTTCGTTTAGTGGCTCACTGCTATTTTTCTGCTGTGATAAACATTTCTGTAGTGTTTTCTGTCTATGTGTAGCTAGTAGCTGTGGTATAGTTTCCCACCCTCCGTCCCTATTGGTGTCTTGTTCTTATACTTGCTGGCTTTGCAGTTGCCCGACTCTACTGTAAATTTAACCTGGGACACTCCTCCCAGTCTAGTGTCATTAGGTCATTCTACCTTAATACAGTGCTGTATTCACTGCCCCTTTGGTTAGTTCCCTAGGCCCTTGATCTAGAAGCTAGTACCCTTGGCCCCTATCTAGTAGAGCTGTTGGTATGATCCCTGATGTGAACTTTCTGTTACCCATCCACTCGTCAAGTTCCTCTTGAAAAGTGATAGTGAGGGGCTCTGTCTTATGTAGATCGGGACCTTGTTCCATAGCAAAGGAAGTCTTTGCAAAGGGAATCTATCCCTCCAGCATGTTCTATTCATTGTTGTGCTGAGGTTTATATACCTAGAGCGTGTAGCTCGAGTGGATTTGGTTTTGCTAAGATGGAGCATGTTCAACAGTTCTGGGTTGGACATGGCTCTGTATGTTAGACAGATCGCCTCTGAGAAGGCGGTATGCAACAGAGAAAAGCCTTAGTTTTTTCAATCGTGCTGCATAGGGCAACTGTTTGAGGCTAGTAATCCTCTTAGTGAGGTACCTCTGTGGTCTCTCCGGCTGCTGGAGATGCCTAGCCAGGTACATACCAATTGGTGCACTGTACTCAATAATGGGTCTGATGAGGGAAGAGTAGAGGGGCACCATTACATCCTTAGATCTTGATGTGAACCCTTTTGTGATCAGATGGGTCACATAGAAGGATTTTCTCACCACCTTGGCAACATGGTTATCAAAGGAAAGCTGACTATCTACTTGGGTCTCTAGATCCATTATTACTACTTCAGATTTCAGGGGGTTACCTCCTATGTGGTAGTTCGCTGGTACTGTCTTTTTTCCAAGGGGGATTACTACACATTTTTAGAATTTAGCTTGAGACCATGGCTTTGACACCATGCATCAGCCTCATTAAGGCCCTTCTGGAGGATATCCATGTCAGCCGGAGACTCTATTATAGCACCCAGTTTGCAATCATCCGCAAACATGGTCAGCCACAGCCCTTCAGTGTTTGCCTGTACTTCAGAGAAGTATATGCCAAACAGGAGGGGCCCCAGGACAAAGCCCTGAGGCACACCGCTCGATACTGATCTGGATTCGGACATAGACAGATCGAGTCTGAGAGCCAGTTTGTGATCCATCTTGTGACGTAAGGGTTTATGCCCAGGTTGGTGAGTTTATCAATAATACCTGAATGGGGAATGGTGTCAAATGCTTTAGCAAGGTCAAGGTAAGCCATGTGTACCTCCTTTCCCTTATCTATAGCCTGAGTAACTGTCCCAAAGAAGTCCACCAGGTTCAGGAGGCATGATCTGCCCTTGATGAAGCCGAACTGTGTGGGGTCAAGTGTTTGGAGGTTCCCAATCTCTCCATTTATGAGTTCCATAATGATTCACTCCATTGCCTTACAGATCAGATTGGTCAGGCTTATTGGTCTGTAGTTCCTAGGGTCAGTTGTGGGCCCACCCTTGTGCAGTGGAACCACCGTTGCTGTGCGCCATTCTATGGGCACATATCCTATTGAGAGGCTGAGACTGAACAGGGTATTCAGATGCGGGGTTAAGTAATTTTGGAGCTCGCATATGACACAGCCCGGGACACCATCTGGTCCCATGGGGGCAGTGTTTTTAGCTTTAGATAGAGCCATATTAACCAACGTATCACTAATAATTGGAGTTACACAATCCCCTGGAATATTAATAGGCCCTGTAGGTGTTGGTGGGGGGGGGGATTTGCACTGAACCTGTCAGCCAAGATGTTGGCAATGTCAGTGGGGTCAGTGTATTTTGTTCCATTTTGTACTAGCTCAGAACAGACCTGAGCATTGCCATTTAGGTTTTTGACGTAGCCATAGAAGGCCTTATGGTTATCCTTGGCATCCTTGGCAACTTTCTTTTAAAAATTGGCTTTAGTTGACTTGATGAGGGCCCCCAATTTCTTACTAAAGCTGATCAGGGAAGATTTTTCTACTTGAGATTTGGCCTTTTTTGTATAAGTCTCCTCCTTTTATTGTATAGTTTGCTTATGGCCGGGGTCCACCAGACTGGTTTCTTCTTGCTTGAGGAAGAAATCTTGGTTTTATTTGGGATAGCACAGTCCATGCAATCCTGAAGATGTATATAAAGTGCCTTGGTGTAGAATTCTATATTCTGGATATCATTATCCTTCTGCAAGGGAATAGTGAAGCTTTCCACTTCTGATGCAGGTAGTTTGAAGTTTGCTTTGGAATGTTTTTTTATGATGGTTTCTTTGACTGGGGGAGGTGGAGGGGTGAGGATGTCTAGGGTTATCAGTTTGCGCTATGATCTGACCAGAGAGGGAGTGATAATGGGTGTGGTACAATGGGCGCCCATATTTGTGATGACTAAATCCAATATGTTGTCCCCTCTAGTGGGAGAACATACCAGTTGTTCAAGGGCATTTGAATTTATAAATTCTATAAACCGCTGGAAATTGGAGTTAGAACTTTGGTTGTTCGCCCAGTCTATACCAGGGTAGTTGAAATCACCCAAAATTATGGTGTTGGGTAGGACCTTTATATTTTTCAATGCCTCAAGGAATGCTGAGTGAGCATCTTGGGACATGGTGGGCGATCTATAACAGGCTACAACTTGAAATGTGGTTTTGCCTGCTGATAGTTGCACATGGATGATCTCTGGGGCATCATGCTGTGCCACTAACCTGGAGATGTGGGTATCCTTGATGAATATGGATACACCTCTGCCCTTTGTACTGTGATCCGGTAACTGAGGCCGAAAGGTATGATATGAATTGCAACCTGGTAGTGCTGGGGTGCTCTCTGGAGCATTGAACCAGGTTTCTGTCACTGCACAAACATCAGTTTTCTCCATACTGAGGATTGCCTCGAGTGCGTGCATTTTGAGGTTGAGACTTCTGGTGTTGAGTAGTATTACCCTTACTTTTTGGTTACCTGTGCTGGTTACAGTGGTTGGACTGTCCTTTGAACCTTGCCTAAAAAAGGCACTATGGGGACGGTAAGAGCCTTGGCCAGTATTCAAAAGCCTAGGGGTGACAGGTGCAAACCATCTCTGGCGAAACAGTGAGGCCTGTCTATCATGTCATCCCAGGCAGACAGACACTGGATCCCCTTAGAATGACACCAGAAGCTTAGCCAATTGTTGAAATTGATCATTTTGTCTTTGTATTGTGGTATCATTCTAGGTGAAGGTAGTATGCTACTCAAGGTCAGGGTCATATCAGCCTGGGCTACATGATCAGAGAGCTCCTCGATGTCTCTTTTCATGTAGTCCAGGGAGGTACATCTTAGATCATTCACATCAACATGTACAATGACAGCATCATACTTGTACTTGTTCTGGAGTGACCTAAGTGCCTGTGTTATGTGGCGGATCCTAGCACCCGACAGGCAGCTGACAGTAACCTTCTCCTTGTTCAGCCTGGTGAGTGGAACATCTGTGTGCCTTACTATAGAGTCTCCTATTACTAGCGTGTTGGGTATGGTGTTTTGCCTTAGGGGCTGTTGTGAGGCACACTACTGAGGTGAATTATGTGTTTTCTGGCTTGTGTTTGGAGGTGCAGGTTGCTTGCTTGTCTGCTTTGGAGGGCACTGTTTCATTTTCAGATTTGTACCTAGTGCCTCAAATATGTTTTTGTGTATTTATGTGTAAGTTTTGCCGGTGCTTGTTTTGTAGATCCATGTGTGACTGCTGGTGTGATGCTAGTGTGTCTCTTCTCCTCTTGACTGTCTGTTACAGTCATGGGTTGAGAGCGCTTAGCCTCCAGTCTGGCTGTGTATTTGCATCTCTCACAAGTGTTTGTGTCTAGAGGTAAGAGGAGAGGGTTGTCTGTATATATGAGGCAGTTGTGACATTGCCTCAGGATGCCCAATTCCACCAGATGAACTGGAGAGTACACCTGAAGCTGACCTCTGGACATGCTTGGAAAAGTAACTTTCACTTGTCTTGCAGACATAGCTTATCAGTGGGAGTGGTAAGCTCTAGGTAGCCTAGCTACCATGAGAGGAGTGGTTTCTGGCCCAGAAATTGTAGTCTATTGGCCATCTAAACAGTTTTTCCATCCCTTTCAATTTTCTGGTTTAAAAGCCCACATTTGCACAGGTTTGTGTTTATTTAAGCTCTGTGGTGCAGTGCCACGCTGAGATAAACTATTACTGGTGCCAGAGAGTCTGCTCTTCAGTTTTTCCCTTAGATCTTGCACATTCTTTCTATCTTGCACTTCAAATAGCCTAATCACTTTGCATTTCAAAAGGTTTTTGTAGCAATTATTGTAGCATGCCTAAGTGCCATCAGCACTAGTCGTTCTTCATGGAAATAGCTCCAGTACTTAGTAGTTATGACCACCCCTCTTGGCATGATTAAAGGGCAGTTCCCTGTGCTTTCTCCTATTAACCTGGTGCACTTGGGCATTCTGAGGCAGTTTAGCAACTGCCTCATGTACACAGACAACCCTCTTTTCTTACCTCCCAACACTCAGACTTGTGAGAGATGCACTTATATCACCAAACTGGAAACTATGTACTCTCCAGCCAAGATTGGACTAGCTGGTGAAGAGGAGAAGGTCAACACCTGCACCACACTACATGGAAAACATAGCCCTCCAGAACACCCACTATCACAGCTCTCACATAAAAACACAAACCACACACCCACCTTTGTGGAAGCTCTCAATAGAAATTTACCCAAACAGCAGAGATCTTCAAGACAGAAACACACTCGACCACCACAACACAGCACAAACCACAGGACACATAGCTCACCTCCACAGTGTGCCTCTTAATCTAAGCCCATAAGGCTAAACACCTTGCCTAATACATTAATTATAGGTGACTCAGTAGTGAGGCACACAGATGTCCCACTCACTAGGTTGAATAAGGAGAAGGTAACAGTCATATGTCTATCAGGTGCCAGAATCCGACACATAACACATGCACTCAGGTCACTCCACAACAAGTACAAGTATGACTCTGTCATTGTCCATGTGGGTGTGAATGACCTGAGATGCACCTCCCTGGACTACATGAAAAGAGACATGGTGGAGCTCTCAGATTATGTGGCCCAGGCAGGTATGACACTAGCCTTGAGCAGTATCCTACTGTCACCCAGAATGATACCGCAGTACAAACAAAAAATAATTGACTTCAACAATTGGCTAAGTTTCTGGTGTCATTCTAAGGGAATCCAGTATCTGTCTGCTTGGAATGACATGACTGACAGACCTCGATGCTTTGCCAGAGATGGCCTGCATCTGTTGTCCCTGGGTTTATGGGTACTGGCTAAGTCTCTTGCCACCCCTATAGTGCCCTTTTTAGGCAGTGTTCCAAAGACCAAATTACCACCATAACAGCTATAAATAAATGCAATCTGCGGGTCATGCTGCTCAGTGCTAGAAGTCTAAATCTCAAGATGCACTATCTCAAAGCACTCCTCAAAATGGAGAACATTGACATTTGTGCTGAAACGGAGACCTGGTTTAAAGCGGCAGAAAGCACCCCGCGCTACCAGGCTATAACTCATTCCACACCTTTCAACCCTGAAACATGGACTGAAGCTCCAAAGGCGGTGGCATCTCTATATTCATAAAGAATAAGCACACTTCCTGAATTGTCTCACAGATAGAACACACAGTATAAAAGTAGCAGACTCCAAGTCAGATTGCCGACCAGTCATGAGTTGAGTCCCACAGGGATCAGTCGTGGGTTCTCTCCTTTTTGGCATCTACTTCTCAGAATTCCAGGCCAACACAAAGGGACTCTGGCTAACCAAGTTCACAGATGACTGCAAGTTGGGAGCCATTATTAACTCCTCAAGTGATGCAGACATCCTACAGAAAAGCCTCACTAAGACCAGTGACTGGTGTCAAAACCATGGCCTTAAACTTAATGCCAAAAAATGCATCAGCATCCCCTTTGGTAAAATCTCAGTTCCCATTAATTACCACATCAATGGGAGCCAAGTGAACACCGAAGGCGTTATAAGAGATCTGGGGATGCAGGTTGACAGCAACCTCTCCTTTGACCACCACATTGCCACTGTGGTCAGAAAGGCCTTCTTTGTGGCACATCTCATAAGCAAGAGTATTGCATCCAGGAAGAAAGAGATCACGGTCTCTCTCTCACTTTCTACTTGTCCCTCATTAGCTCAATCATCGAGTATAATGCCTCATTTGGTATATACCTCACTAGACACCTGCAACAGCTGGAGAGGCCACAGAAGTACCTTATGAAGAGGATCCTAGGCATTAAATACATGTCCTACATGGACAGACTCAAAAAACTCCAGCTATTCTCTGTCTCATATCGCCTACTTAGAGGCGATCTCTGCTTGACTTACAAAGCCATGTCTGACCCAACTATGTTGGAAATGCTACAACTAAAGAAATCCCAATCCCTCCTCACCACACACTCCAGAGACCTCATCCTTATTACCATAATCAACAGAACATGCTGGTGGGACAAGTTCATAACCCAGAGACTGCCCATGCTATGAAATAGACTTCCCATACATGTCAAGCACAGCACCTTGCTTTCCCTCTTCAAGAGAAATCTTGATGAGTGGATGGGTAATAGAAAGTTCACCCCGGGATCACTTCAGTGGCTCTACTTTATAGAGGCACTGGGATCTAATGTTGGATGGCACAATGCCAGGGCATTTCTATGGGCTAGGCTTCTAAAGGCTCCAGGGCCATTAGCCTAGTACACACCTATGAACCTATGTCCAAATTATCATAGACAAAATCCCATACCATATCCTTGCAAGCTATAGCTTCACTTCTATCATGTCAGAAACCCATAACACATATTTAAATGTACTGAAGACACTCTCCATTCAACCCAACAACATATTCATGGGTAACTTTAACTACTCAACTATCAAGTGGGCATTATACATGACCTCCTAACATGCAGGCCCAAAGATTCCTGGACATTGTAAACACAAACACCCTGAACAAGTTAGTCCATATACCCACTATGGTTGCGAACATCTTTGACCTTTTTCTAACCAACATGGAAGAACAGAAACCCTGTAAAATCATGTTAATGGCTGCTTAGCTGTACTTACCTGGAATAAGCAAAAGACAAACTCAAAAAAAAAAAAAAAAACAAGCTACCCTGGTATAATCCCAGTGTCAATAGCTTGTATAACAACAGGGTGAAAATCTTGGGGAATATTAAGAAGTGCAATGTCCAGCAAGGTGAAAATCCCTCATCAGTCCAAACAAGCAACTTGGGGTGAGGGTGGGGGGGTGGGGGTAATCAAGTCTAACAAAGCCAAATTTGAGGGTAAAACAGCATCTCAGGCCAAGGGCAATTACAAGGCATTCATAAATTATGATTGCAACCTCAAAGGTATTACACAACAATGTGTCAAACTAATTGTAAATGAACCCACCTATACTGATTCAAAAAATATAGCAAATCTACTGGCCAACAAGTTTAATTCCAATTTGCCCTTAGCCATAACCCCCAGCTATCATCAGGGAACAGGTCTTCAATGCAGTCTCCAAGGCCAAGAACACTGCATTGATGGGCCCTCATAATATCCCAGGGTGACTCCTTAATATCTAGAAGCATCACTTTTTTTGCCCACTAGAATCACTATCTAGCCATAGCTTCCAGAAATTATTCATGTCAAGTGAATGGAGGACTGCAATTGTCATCCCTCTGCACAAGTGTGGGCCATCTGCAGACCTCGGTATCTATAGACTCAAACGTCTGACTACTCTCATATGCAAAGCCAATGGGAAAAAAATATCATGGAAATGATAAACAATGACATAGGAAACTTTCAGGCATTGGATCCAACCCAGTTTGGTTTTGTCACGGGTAGGTCATGCCTAGTTTGGTTTTGCAAGAGAAGGTCACGCCTACTGAACCTAGTGGGCTTCTACAAAAAGGTCACCAAAGCAATGGATTGGGCAAAATAGTGCATAACACCTACCTTGTCCTGGCCCCACTCATGCATTGTAGACAAACTCACGAAATTAGGTATAAACCCCTATGTCACCCGATGGATAGCCAACTGGCTCACAGATGGGACCCAAGAAGTTAGTCACTAGCATGGTCAGTCAAGGTTCAATGCTGGGGATGCTCCATTTTGGGATCTACTTCTCTGAAGTCAATGCCAACATTAAGATCCTCTGGATGCCCAGGTTTGCAGATGATTGCAAACTTGGCACAGTTATAGAATCCCCCAAAGATACAAACGTCTTCAAAGAAGGCCTGACAAAGACAAATACTTGTTCCAAAACCATGGTATAAAACGCAATTTCAAAAAATGTATAATAGTATCCTTTAAGAAAATGGATACCCATGTAAACTACCCCATCGATGATACGTGTAAACCCAATGGTAATGGATTTGGGAACACATGTTGACAGTCAACCAACATGTGTCTACAGTCTTAAGGAAATCATTCTATGATGCACAAGTTATAAACAAGGGTATATCATCGAGGTCCAAGGATGCAATTGTCCACTGTACTTTCCCCTCATCAGACCAATCATTGAGTACAATGCCCCATTCAGTAAATACCTGATCAAGGATATGCAGCAACTGGATCATCCACAGAGTTTCCTCACAAATAAATAAAATACAGACTGTAAACAACATGTACTATGCAAACCACCTCAAAGCCCTATCCCAGTACTCGGTCTCGAACAAACTGTTGAGAGGTTGTCTTGCCTGGTCTATAAAGCATTCTCTGATCCCACATTGATGTACCTGTTGCATATCTGCAAAACAAATATCAGAATTACTCAATCTAGGGACCTAAACCTCATGTGTGACATAAACAGGGCATGTTGGATGGACAGGTATGTGGTTCAAAGGCTACTCCTTCTATAGAACTGGCTTCCCATCCATGTAAAGCAGAGTTCTACCCTAACCAAATTAAAATGTAACTTGGACCAATGGATGGGGAATTAGAAATGCATTCCTGCTGTGGCACCTATGGCATTAGTACACAAAGGCAGCCTGTAAATTCTTGACCACTCATTCCCAAGCCTACATATACCCCTTAAAATAACACCAGGGTATCAAAACTTGTCAAATATAGTTGGGAAGCATGGATAGGCTAAATCCTTCCTCCCCAGTGCTGCTAGCCTAGTAATCACCTATGAAACTATATAAGACACAAAGAGCTTATCAGCTTTCCTGTAGGCTTGAGTTTTCTCTATATATTATCTGAGCTGCCTGTGGACATCCAGATCACGACAAATCTTTTATCCCTTACTCTTAGGTTCAGGGAAGAAGACAGGAAGGTTAATAATCTGTCTCAAGGTAAACGCTGAGACACCTACAGGAATAAAAGAAGGGTTCATTTTCAAAGAAACATTGTTCTTGTAAAAGATGAGGTATGGTCAACTTACCATAAGAGCTTGTAACCAGCTACTCCACTATTAGAAGTCAGAGCAATGAGTAAAACAGTTCTCCATGTGAAGAACTTCAGTTTAGCTTGATGAACTGGTTCAAATAAAAACAAGATTTAGCTCTTCAAGCACAAAATTAAGATCCTAAGGAGGAGCCACCCATTTCCTAGGTGTGCAGATATGAAACACTCCTTTCAAAACTGTGTAACTTGAAAATGTCTTGGGGGGGGGTATCTAAGGGCAGACAAGCAGAAAAGGATGTCAGATAAACCTTGGCAAAAGAATAAGGAAGGCCAAACTTCTTGTTTCGCCATAGATAGGATTTCTTATTTAGATGTAGACGTGATGAAAGACAAAATCTATTGTCATTTCATCACTAGAATACATCGAAAGGAAACCTATTCCAATAGTTACTTGCAGTTCAGTAGTTGTCACCCTTATTCACAGAAGAGATCCATCATTAAGCGACAAGTGGTCAGAGCTGCAAGGATGGTGACTGAGGATAGTGACTTCTTGGAAGAATGTAATTTTATGAAAAGCCTTTTCCTCAAAAGAGGGTATCCAGTAGACCTCGTTTCTGAACACATATTGGAGGTTCGCAACAAGAGAGAGTCAGATTTTTATGCACCTGTCCTCAATACTATCAGTGTACCCCAGGACAACCACAGTTTCTGCCTAGCCAAAAGGGAATTTTATCCTTGTAGTTTTATTCTAACATACAATATGGATGTTAAAGAAATCATTTCCATCATCCAGAAAAATTGGAGTCTAATTATGCAAGACGGATTGACTCGGGAGAGTTTAGTGGGATATCCAAGGATGGTTTTCAGAAGGGGTCACAATCTTAAAAATATTTTAGAGAGGAAATCCAAGGTTTCAAGCTCTAGAGTGGGCATGTTCAAATGTAATGTGTGCCGTTATTGTAAGAACACCATTGTGGGTTCTACTTTTGATATCAGAGGCACAAAATATGGGATACAGGGTAGATTCAATTATTTCAGTTCACAAGTTCTTTATCTGGCTAAGTGTTCCCATTGCCCAGCTTTCTATGTTGGAAAAATGGATAGAAAACTCCAAGAGCGTATGTACGAACATTTGTACGCTATAAGATAGGGCAAGATGGAGAACGTTTTAGCTAAACACATTATAGAGAATCCTTTACACACATTTTCATTCCAAGCTATCGACCAGGTCCAGTCGGATGGTAGGAGGGGACCGGATTCTCTCATCCTTGAGGGTAGGGAATAGATTTGGCAGTTGAGATTGGACACTTGTCACTATCCGGGTATTAATTGCATGTTATCTATAACATGTATGTTGAAACTTAAAAGTTTAAACAGATGATGCAATTGATTTTCAGTGTCCATTTGAGTAGGTAAAGTATAATTATTTAAAGTATAGGTATAGACAGTACTAAGAATACTAGCTGAGTTATTAATTTAAGTGTGTTGTAGTTTTGGATATATGTACACCAAATGTAAAGAGTTGAGTTGTTTTCATGATATATATATTTTTATGTCATTTTTTATAAGATGTTTTAGAGTTAGTTAGGTACTTGGGCAAAGGCTTTTATGAAATAAATTAATCAGTTCAGTTCCATATATTTTTTAAATAATTTAATTATGAACTGCATAGCATTTCACATTTATGGATTATGTACATAAAATGTATTTATTTTAAGCAGGTAATATATTCCTTCGGTACATTTCATATTCCTACTGCCTTTTTATTGTTTTAGACAGGATCGGCACACTTGCGTTGCACCTAGAATTAATACTTGTATAGTTTAAAATGTTTAACCTAGTTCAAGTGTTGCTTGCGAAGCTTTAGGTTTGCATCATACTTTTTGTATTTTTAAAGTCTCATGTGATTATGTGAGAGGAGGTTGAAGGGTATATATAAAGGGGATTTCAAGTTATGACATTGTATCCGTTTTCTGAAGAAGTTGGTTTTGTTTAAACTGATGAAAAGCTTGCGTGGAGATTAAATAAATTCATATATTTTATATCGTTTTTCTTTGTGGCTGGTGATTTGATTCAGAGCGTCGGAGGTCATCTGGAGAGTTTTCTTAAGAACCAGAGGCAGTCAGGCCTAAAGAGGGTCCTAGTTCTTGGAACAGCACCAACTAGGAATCTTTTTCACTTGCACGGAGATGCTTTTCTAATACCAGATATTTTTTGCCTCCTTTAGTACCTGCTGCATGTACTCAGGAAAAAAAACATGCTTAAAAGGTATTGCAATTCCATCATCCATGCAGTTAGTTGAAAGAGTTTTCAGGTCGGGGTATATAAAAACAATACCTGTGTTATGTAAGTAAATCCAGTTTGTGGGATGCCTGTAGTAATTGTGCTTGGCCAGACTGAAAAAAAAAAAAGAGACCCACTGTTTCCTAGGCCAAAAGACATCACAATTTTTGGGAGTCATTCTTGATCTTCAGAAGAACCCTGGATATCATTGGAAAGGGTGGAAAAATATACAGGAATATTCTCATCTACTTAAGGTGTTCCCACAGCTGGATTAATTCTTGGAAGAACCCAGGATGAATTTTTCATTCATGAGGGTCTATCCTGGTGTTGGTTAGCTTGTTTGCTATCAGGTTTTGCTCTGATGGAATTTATGAAGCCAGAAGAATCAAACTGAGCTGAATTGTTACCTTTCAGGCTATCACAGCAAGTCTGCAAAGAGGGGTTTGATCTGGTACCCCCTCCCCCATTTATGTAGCACATCACTGTTGTGACATCTAGGTAAAAATTTAGAAATCCTGGGGACCAGAGATGATTTATGGCTTTCAAAGCATTGATCACTGCCAACATTTTTCAGACATGCTTCTGTCTGTCATGAGGGTTCCACAGACCTTACTCTCACCCCATCAGAAACAGCTCCCCATGCCTGGTCACGTATCTGTAGTGACTGACTGCAGAGGGATTGGAAGGAAGAATAGGAGGCCTTGATTGCAGAATAGCTGATCTACCCATCAGATAATCTCCCTTCTTACAAATTTCAAAACAGGGATCTGAAAAGATAAAGGATGGGGATTCTGAGTCAAGACTGACCTCAAGTACCATTGGATGTTTTTTATGTGGAAGCTGGTCAGAGCAAGCATTAGAATTCATTGATGCCATGTATCCCAAAATCCTGAAACAAATTCCTTGCAGATATTTGGGTTTGGATGGAGAAACTGAGAAAGAACTGTTAAATCATTTCCACTTTGGAGGAAGAAAGGTTCTTCCTAGGGCAGAATCTAACAGATCCCAGGAATACAATTACATGAGAAGGGATGAGAGAGGACTTTTTTATAATTTGATTTTGAAAATCCAGACTGTGTAGGAGATGCTGAATAGTTGCTAAAGACTCTTGAGTGCTGGGAAATAGTTTGCAAAGATAAGATACCTGCCCAGATTTGGAAAGATGTGAATGCCTTGACATCTGCACTAAACAAATGCTGGAGCCAGACAATTTGTGAATACCCTTGGTGCAGTGGAAAGTCTAAAAGGTAAGACATAAAGCGGATAATGTTTGTCAGACCTAGAAAATCTTAAAAAAAATATCTACAGTGCTTGGCAATAGGAACATAATTTACCATGAAAGCTACAGAATGAATCAGAGGTAAAAGGGAATAAAGTGAAGCATTTTGAAATTTGGAATCCTGACAAAAAGATTTAGAAAAGGAAGGTCTAGCGCAGGTCTTCAGGATCATTGAATCTTTGGTACTAGAAAAATCCTTGAATAAAAGTATTTCCCCATCTGTCAGGGAGGCATTGGTTATATTACTCCCTGAACAAGCATTAGATGCAGAATGAGAAGGAGCAAGAAGACCTGGTTCACAGTGCAAGGGGGAGTCTCCTAGGATTAAGGGGGAGATTCCCATTGTTAAGTATACCTCTGCTGAATTGCCTTTAAAGCCCATTTGTCTGCCACAGTTTGGTATCAAAAGGGATGATTAAGCCTCAGAGAACTAAGCAAGTTGCCAGGATGGGAGCGGGTCGGTGGAGCCTGAACAGGCAAATAGTCATACAGATTTATTTATTTATTTACATTGGTTGACCAGGAGTGTCCGACTGGATGTAGGTCCATTTTCAGTGGAGGCCCGGGAAGAAATGCTCCAAAGTTAAAATAAACAGACAGTAGTTACATTGGATTACATAGCGATTAACAATTTAACATAGAAATTAATTACAAACATATTTACAGATGAAGAACATACTACATCAGTAGACAACTAGAATCTTTATCTGCGAAGTACATAACAGACATTAACAAATGTTACATTAAGAAGTTTCTGCTGTATAAAAAGTACTAGGCTTATGAGCTTGCTATAATCAAGGTAGTTAGTGGGGTGGAAAGAAAGGTAGTGGTTGGATGGGGTGGGTGATATTAGAGTGGGAGCTACAAGGGCATAGCCAGCATGTTTTTAGGTGCACTTTTAGTAAAGTTTTGAAGTGGGTGCATGATGGTACGGAGGTAATTGTGGGTGGGAGGGAGTTCCATAATTTGGCTGTGGTGCAAGAGAATAGTGCTTCACCAGCAGAGTTATTGGCTTTAGTGATCTGCAAGTGATTTTTGTTGCTGGATCTTAGTGGTCTGGTGGTGCGATAGGGTTGGAGTAGATTCTGGGGGGATGGGACATTTAGTGGATGGTTTACTAGTTTGTGGGCGAGTGATAGTTGATACCATTGAAGGAGGTGAGGGAGTTCAAATGGAATGAACTATTCCTGATTTTTCAAAGCTTTTCCTTTTTTTTTGGAATCTCCATGCCTAAACTTTTTCAACTCATGTTGACAGTTCTTTGCTGCTTAAATTATTGAAAAAGGGAATTCAGGATGAAGGGATTTTTTTATTTGCATTAAAAAAAGGAGGGTTGACAATTCTGAGTCACTCCCTGAATCACCTTTCCCCTTTAATCACATTTTTTGAGCACCTCAGCTGCAGAATGACCAAGCAGAACTTCCTTGTCTAAGGCAGAATTTAATATCAGTTTTACCTTCTTCAGGAAGGCTTTGGGAATCAAGCCAATCTTCTCCTTATTGACCAAGAAAGAGTAGTTCTGCAGGATGACTCAACAGCATCATAAGCACGCTTTAAAACATGTTTAGTATCATGAGAAGCAGATGTTAACGAGGCACTCAACCATGTTTTCAAAAGATAAAAGTAGAAACTTTTAACACACTGAGCTTGACAGTTTAAAATCCTGAACGTTAAAGTGTAGCAGCAGAAGAATATACTTTCTTTCCCAACTTGTCAAGAGCTTTCCCATCCTTGTAAGATGGGAGTGAGGTTAGTAGCAGTAACTTGTTTAGAAGAAACAGTTCTGGACAGAGCAATCACTGCTGGATCTGCTTTAGAGTTGGAAAGTAAACATTTACATGTCTAAGGTACCCTGTATAACTTGACAGACTTAAGGGGAGGGCATAATGTTGACTGTCTATTAAACAAGAAGCAGTAAAAAAAAATCTCTAAAACAGGCAAAACAGGAGGTACAATTGCAGATTTAGGCATAACCAACAGTAACAAATCATAATTCATTTTCTGTGGAAAAGGAATTTCATTCTGCTCCAACTGGAAAACCATTTAATCTTTGATAAACTCTCAGGATAAAGATAATTCTTCAACAGGGAAATCTGAAACCATATTTTACCCAGAGTCAGAATGTAAAAAGTGAAAATGAATTCCTAAAATAAAATCATTCCCCAGCAGTGATTGCTTTTCTGACTGAAAATCAGAGTCAGAAAGAGATGGAACTCATTATTTTATTCGATGAAGACGTGGAAGGCAAGGACTGACTCAACAAATTCCAGCAACTCTTCCCTTTCCACAGCAATAGAAACAGAAATAGTCAAGAGTTATTCATTTATAGTCAGGTTTTCTGGGGAAACTCACTGGACAAATATCATTCCTTTATAGGCCTACTAATCCAAGATTCAGGTTCCCTATCCTGGCTGGGTGAAGAACCTTCACCTACCCCTTCCCAGAGACTGACAAGATTGGTTCTTTCTTGTCCCTCAAGGATGACATCCTTACAGCTGCAGAAGACATGGCGGTTCCAAGCTCCTTGCTGGCTGTAGGAGCACCCCTAGTGGAACATGGGGGGGAAAGGATGAGAAGTCTGAAGAACCAAGACTGGCAAGAGCATGGCTAAGACATGACAGAAGATGTCTTGACACCCAAAGACTCCCTAACATCTTTCTTTTTCTTGTGGACAGAGGAGGGCAAAACCATGGAGACTTGTAGCTGCCTCATGGGTTAGCCAAGAATGAGACCTCAGATTGGGGGTAATGGAGCCTGGTTGAGACAGTAAGAGATAAAGTAGAAAACAAGTGGTTTGAGGTAAGTATACTACTGACAGTCTCCCTTAAGCACAATATACTACCTCTGATGTACAATTCTACAAAAACTGCAAGAAAATTATGTCAAAAGAGAATTTTTATACAAAAAGTTCACATAAACATTTACATACAAACTTCCTTAGAAATGCAATGACAGTCTGACAAAACAATCAATTTCCTAGCAAAATGATTTTAGTCAGAAAAGAACAGAAAAATAAATATAACGGAAGTAAAAATAAAAGCTAAAAGCCACTTGCTGTACTGAGATGGGAAGGAATGAATGTGAGCATTTAAGCATAACACAAGTTTATTTATCTGTTTTTCATCCAAAGGACTTCATTAGATTTTCCACTTATTTTCCTTTCATCTTATTTCAATATAAAATGGAAGTTTTTTTCCAAACAGGGGACTTATCGGCTTAGCCAACCAACAGTTCAATGGGACCCACCAAAGAAGCACTGTTTGGTGACAAAAATGCTCTGACTAGTTTGGCATTCTGTATTTATACTGGAGCATCCTTCAAGCTCCTGACAACTGAAATATGTGGAAGGATCCCTTAATCTTTGAAAGCTGACTGGCACTGGGACAAGACTCAAGCAGCTAAGGGTACTGCAACAATGATCTATATGTTGAACATCAAATCCTGATCGTGGCATCAAACCATTGCACGATGGGTGTGTGTGTGTGTGTGTGTGTGTGTGTGTGTGTGTGTGTGTGTGTGTGTGTGTGTGTGTGTGTGCACACAGGCATGCACACACATTCTCACATGACATACATACTTATGCCCATTTTGGGGATCAGTAAATCACTTGTATCTCACATTTGAGATGTAGAAGGAAAAGGAATCACCCAGTGAAAACCAGTATGTACAGAGGGAAAATATAAAAGAATCAGACTGGAGAACCAAGCACTGTAAGGCAATGTCACTAACAGCTGTGCCACTGTGCAGTCCAGTAATGCAATTCATATTTCCATTTTTGAACCCGATAATGCAGTCTTCAATGATATACAATTTCTAGTAGATTCAACACCTATCTCATGTGAAATATACACGTATGTAAACTTTTTAAAACGTAGACACTGAAATAAATACATTTGGAATCACTGTCAAAGAACTATACTATAAAATACCATCTGAATCAAAAATGCAAGATAGGAATAACTTTAAAAGTGGCTGCAAAATGCTATCCAAAGATTGTGATGAGCAAGCATTAGGTGCAATGGGTCTAAGTGTGACTTTTAAGATTTTTAGGCACTTTCAGGAGACCAGAAATAAATGGTATTGCAGTAAATAATGCAATTAAAAACTCATATTATTTATTTTATTTATTTATTTAACATTTGTTGATCAGGAAACTCTGACTAGGACAGAGCCTATTTTCAGTGGAGGCCTGGGGAGAAATGCTGCAGCGGCATGTCCTGTTTTATTAGAGGTAAGTTAAACTGAAGTGAGCACAGTAAGGGACTGCATAAGATGATGCTTTATGTCGTTCAGAAAGGATCTAAAAAATAAAACTAGATTTATGGTGCAAAAATAGGCCATTTATATACAGATGTAATTAATTTGTTTGAGAAGTAATGGAACCCTCTGATATGGAGGACTTATTTCGTTTACTGCTCCTTAGAACCTAATGAGATCTTCGACACACATTTAACAGCAATAATTTATAATTCTGTTAAAACAGTTACTTAGTGTCATTTAATTGGAAATGCTTTAGCAAACATATATGCCAATGTTCAACTTTGGTATTGTATTGTCTGCTGTGCATGCACTGCTGGAATAATACTAAAGAGTATGCAGTGCGACTCTATATCTGTTAAATCAGTGAAAGTGGGAAAGTACTCAAAATGATTGCAATGATTATTAGTAAATTGCCTAATGGTACTTGTATTTTAACACTGGCATTGAATAGTAAACATTTGGGGTACTATTCATAAACATTGTGTGCCAAGGACTATGCTTGGTATGCAGAACATAATACCAAAGCCTGTGATGATTCATCAAAGTAGCAGCTCAATGGAGTAAGACATTGTCTGTTCTGTTACCCTTTGCAGAGACATTCCAGAGTACATATGCCTGGGTATGTGATGTATGCCAGGGATCACTACCCTAATTCCTTGAACATGAACTGGTACAGTGGATGACAGAATATAATTGCCATACTGTTTTCCATGATGGCACACAAGGATGACTAGTGTACAATGGTATGCTAGATGCACCTGTGATCAGGATCTATGACAGTGCTGTGTAAATGAAAGCACTAGACAACATAACAGTGAGAGGTAGCTCAGTATGTTATTTTATACTGATCTACTTGTCACTTCTGCATTGTGGTTCAACTTGTTGTTTCAGAATGATTCATAAAAAAATTCACTCCCTGCAGATCATGAGTTATAACAATATTATGGTAAGGAGAAGCTCTGGTGCTGTGTGCGATCCCACTGGAGGATGTTCGCTGGCATCAGTGGGCGGTGCAGGATATGTTTAGGTGTGATAGCAGTTTCACTGCATTCCATTGGACACTTTTGCTGGTAGGGGTTTTCCTAACATGCAATGGAGTTTTTCTTTACATTTTTTTTTAAAGATGTTAGTATGTTTCTTAGCAATGGCAGCTGGACAACATATTAGCAGGTGAAGGGACTGCTGTGCCGCCAGGGGCAGTGCCATCTGATGGTACACCACTGGAGTCCTGTGGGTTATCTTACTGGGATTAGATGGTATTCTGAAAACTTATTTTTTGTATGAATGACTTATATTCATGAAGGACGGTCATTTGCTTTTGTACTCTGTGCATGGAATACAATGCCTCTGCAAAGGGTAAAACAGAAGACAATGTCTTACTCCATTGAGACGCTACTTTTATGAATCATAAGATGCCTTGGTATGGTAGTCTGGCATTCTAAGCCTGGCCCATGGCCACACTGCTTGAGAACAGTGCTTCAAATTTGTGCACATTCAATACCAATGTTGAAATATATGCATTCTGTTCCAGTGTTGAAACATTTTACTGTATTGCATGTTGTATATACACTGCAGAAATGGTAATGAAGTATGAACAATGATTTATAATATGACTGTACACTGTTAAAGGGAGTAGATATGGGAGCATTTCTCAATGCTGCTGTAATGTTTACACTGATGGCAAATTAATTACTTGGATCAAGATAGATGCATTTCAAAACAGAAGTATAAAATGGAAAAGCAAGTGATTTTGTGTATATTTTATTAAATGCACCTATTAAGAGATGGGTTAAGAAAGCATCAATGAGACTGCCAAAAGGTTGATGATACTGGAAGTATGGTGGTCTTGAACAGTGAGTATACCATTTGAGTAAGAATGGTGTAAGAAATATAGCAAACTATAGAGCATATACAGATACATGTGCATATTTGCTATAACTGTCAGGAATTGGAAAATAATGCTATGGAAATAGAAAAGACTCTTCACTGATGAATTTTAAACATATAATAGCAATAATGAAATTGGGTGGCCACGGTGGTGCAGCGGTTAGCATTGCTGCCTCACAGCAAGAAGTTCTCCTGTTCGATCCTCGGCTGGGGTCCCTTCTGTGCGGAGTCTGCATGTCCTCCCTGTGTCATGTGGGTTTCCTCTGGGTGATCCGGTTTCCTCCCACATCCCAAAGACATGCTGTACGTGAATTGGACTCTCTAAATTGGCCCTAAGCGTGAGTGCGTGTATTTGTGTGCCTTCTGTGGATGGTTGGGCACCAGGCTGGCAACTCGACACCATAAAACTTCACTGCCAATCATGAGTGGACAGGTGATCCACTGTGGTGACCCCTAACCAGGAAAAGCCAGAAGAAGTATGGCAATAATTAAATCAGTTCCTTTGATGGCTTATTGGGGTTTTCTGGTGGGCAAATTGGACAAAAAGTTTGATGAAAACTGTGACATGACAGACTGGCAGGAAGAATACATAGAAGTGATGTGAGACTAAAAGATGAGCATAAGTTTCATTTTTGGGTCTTGGAACAGGTGAGACCAGACCCTAGGGGTGGCCCTTTGTCCCTATTGTTGGACGAGAGGGAGTTGTGGTGGCAGATATTTTTAAATGCATCTGTGCCACCAGGTTTAAATGATGTTATTAGTATCAAGTGCTCTCTAAATATGAGAGCATTGGACAGATAGTGATATATTCTGAAATATGCTTTGACTAATCTTGAATATTTGTTTTTTATAATTTTTTAAGAATTATTTAAATCTTTTTTACTTCAGTTTTGCTACACTTTGTGTCAGTTTCATGGTTTGTGCAGGTATTCTGTGTAATTCCTTTGCAATTACTGCCTGTCATTTTAAATTGCTTTACCTCTCCTTTCCTTCTTCTTAGTTCATTGTGTCCTGTATCATGTGACTTTATTGGTCTCTTTAAGCTGAGTACTTGTTCTGTTGTATATATCTGAAGAAGTCTTAATTATAAGACAAAAGTGCTAATATTTCCTGGTAAAGTTGTGCTTATTGTAATAAATCTGCTGTTCTGTCATTTCGGTTGCCATTGGTGAAGTGCATATTTGTGAATCTCTATTCCTGCTTCTCTGAGCTGCCTCCATACTTGGAACGGAAGCTGGAAATGTCACAATGAAACACGTTCCCATTTGAGAAGAGTAAGGAAAGTTCCCTTATGCCCTGGACAAATTTCACTTACTAGTAAAAATCCTACCTTGGGTCTACCCTGAAAAGAGGCTACTAGCCTATTTGTATTAACCCAGTCAAAAAAGGATTTAGGATAGATGGATAGATAGACAGATTGCGGGATATAGTGATATAAAATAAATTCTGCTGTCTTTGAAATCTAGTATGCATTTTTTCTGACATTTTAATGAGGCTATTGGAATGGTATGACATTTTGATAGAACTGCTGAGGGCTCACTTTGTGTCTCACTAAGTTAAAGACTCTTAAAAGAGCTCAAGTGATTAGAAGAGGGACTTGTGAAAATTGTATTCTAACCATTCAATTCTATGTGCATTGTGTTGTCTTTACCTCTCCCCCGAAGAGATAGTACAGATGGTGCATATGAATGTGCTAAAAAGGCTCCATATTTTGTTTCAGAATTCAATTTATTTATAGTTTGCTGGTACCTAGGCATGGTAATAACAAAATAGAGGATGTGGGCCTGTCACTGCGCCTATGATGCACGCATATACAAATAAGCATACCTCTCAACCATACTGAATTTGTCAGTTATTACCGATTTTGAGGTTCATAAAATGGGTTGCCACAATTCCTGAGTGCACCCCTTAATTTCTGATTTTCTCGGCTTTGTTTTGTTTTTTTTTAAACAACTTTTACAGCTGATGTCATCGCATGCAGATGTCAGCTCTGTGACCAGCCTGTCGGAATTAGCTCCATTGTACGCAGCGTGCATGCTGTGTGAGAGCAATTTCAAATCAAGATGTAGCAGTTCTTTTTGCGACCCGAGTCCGACTGACCATATTTAAGCTGCAGCCATGCACTTGAGCCAAGCCGGGAGCTTCTCTGCAAGGATCCAGACAGTGTGTGAGATGGGGATCCCCAGGTGCTGTGTATGGAGCATCACATCAGCATTTCTTCCATGACAGTCCGTTTTTCAGCTGCAAGGACCAGGTATTGTGTGTGTATGAGTGGTTCATTAATTCCGTGTCATGTAGCTCATTTAGGCCACTTTGTATGTGTGTAATGTATTAATGTAATTTGTAAGCAGCAGCTCACAGTCGCAGATACTTAGGTTAGCAGCATCTGAACAGCTTGCTTGTGGCGTGTACTAAGTAGACATAATTTAATCCATTCTGTTGTCACTAAGACTAAGATATATTTGAATGTAGCAGCTCACAGTCATATTCCTCCACTTCTGTATTAATCATAGCAGCTCGTCGCAGAATGTGTATTGATCTATCGCAGCTAGTAGCAGCACGTGTGCATGCATGGTGTGTATCTACACACTGATAATGGTGTCCGACGTCCATGTCTTCCATTCTGTCAGTTGTGTAACTTAAGAGAATCTGCTTAAAAAGGTTAACAAGACATAATGATTTTATGTAATATTGAATGAAAAACAACAACATATGAAAAACATGACACATTTTTGCTTGGAGAGTATTCTCCGTGTCACTGCCTAGTACGATACAACACTGTAAAATACAGGTTTGAGTATAATTGTCAATCTTTTAAAATCAATGCTTGTGTGCTTTTGCACTCATCTCTTGTATGAACATTATAGAAGTATGCAGGTCATATTTACTAATGTTTTGGTTAAGTTAGTCTTACCTTGCTAATCTGAAACATCTGCAGCTAGCAAGATAACTTGTTTTTGGTTTTGTTTGGTTGTGATCTAGTTTTGGACGTTTTATACTTTGAATAAAGTGCGGATTGTGTGCGCTGTCTCTGGATTCCTTTTGTTATTGTTTTTGGTTTTACTAAGCAAAGTTTGGTTGTGTTAAGCAAACTTTGGTTGTGTTAACTGATGTACCTGTCAAAGTGCATGGGGGATAGGGGTTAGGAATAAAGCTCATTTGTCTAGTCTGCCAGCTAAATTTATCTGACATCAGTGATGTGTTACTGGTCCGTGTCATTCAAACTCTGAAAGCCTAGTTAATATTAAGTATAGAGCCTTGTCACAAAGTGATACTGTAAACAAAAGCATCAGATTCATTGTTTCTGTACAGGAAAGCAAGTGCAATATGTATCTATATGTAAGCTGCCAACTTAAAATGAACTAATGATGCTATGATTAGAGGTGACTGCAGGGGTAGCTCAGCATGCTCTACTGTAGTGATGATGATGATGATGGGCTCTAGCATCATGAGAATGCTACAGTATGATGCTTCCTGCATATTATTTCTGGGACCTTCCTATGTTACCATTAAATACCATAAAAACAATAACCACTCTAGATAGCTCAGACTTCCAGTGACTACTGAAAGGCATTTAATTGTATTTTACGTGTCCTATTTGACATTTTTGACAAAAAGCAAAGTCCACTACTGACTCTGTCTTGGGTATGTATTGTTTTTAATGATTATTAAATAATGTACTAAATTATATAGATGAACTCAGTAGTACTGAGCATTTTTTACCAGAACAAGAAGGAATCAGTAAATTTGTATCAGCTTTGCAGTCCATCAATTTAGCATTTACTTCTCAAAAAATAGGATGAGTTAGATTTGCTCTCCAGTTCAGTAGTACAAAGTCACTGAACTATAAAGTTGTCTGCTAGCACCAATCTCTTCATTAGTTACAGATATCTTTAATGTGGAATTATTTAGATGACTTTTACTTTTGCAGAGATTGTACATATTTACTGATACTCATGAATTGTAGATGTTTGAGTAGAATGTTATGATGGAAATATTCTGAATTGTGAATTGGGTAGTTTTGTCATTATTGGTTCATGCATTTTGTACATATTGGAAAAATGTTTGTTCAAAACAATGAATGTAAAACATGCTTTAACAAGTGTGCTGTATTATACAGGGAATGTAATTTAATACAGTCAGGAAGGTGAATCAGAGAACACATGTATGTTTCATGTGCAAGGGGGCCTATGATTTGAAAGCAGCCCAAAGGTAATCTTTATCCACCACTGGCCAGATGCATTTTCTTTGAATATGGGTTTCAATGCTGCTTCAATGAATGTGAGAAGTTATAATGCTAAGTCTATTTTCATTGTGAGACTGTGTTGCTTTGTTTAGCTGGTGTCTATTATTGTTTGTGCTATAAAATGTTAAATAAAAGTAAAAGTTTTAAATGAAATCCAAATAATCATTGTAGAAGTAAAGCAGTATGCACATTACAGTTTTATGGTAAATGGGGCAAAACAGCCAAGTAATGGGACATTGAAATGGTTGTAGGGAGGAGGGCTTTGTATGGGGGACCCCATTCGACTATGATTTTGTGAGGGGAATAAAGGCGGCAAACTCAAAGACAGCCCCAAGCACCACAAACTCTAGCTATGTGCCAAGGCCACTGATCAGTAGGCCATAGAGAATGACTTTTGGAGGTCCTAGCAAACTATAATATTATTTTGCTAAGATTAGAATATTGCCTACCATTAAATGCCCTACTTGTATCACAAAACCCACATACTCCAAGTCACCAAAAGCAAAATCCTAAGGTTCATCATCTTCTCCCTTCCCAGTGAAAATCATTGCTACACATTTCAAAAGTAAATGGTTACAATTTACTAAAGGGTCTAGGGCCATATTTTGGTTGTCTGTTCTTCAGTTTGCATTTGAAAGTTGGCATCCCACAATTCTG
This sequence comes from Protopterus annectens, assembly GCF_019279795.1. NCBI lineage: Eukaryota > Metazoa > Chordata > Ceratodontiformes > Protopteridae > Protopterus > Protopterus annectens. Next base: position 887,865,530 of record NC_056743.1, on the reverse strand, counting down.
TTGGAGTGGGCTGGGCTACATAATTATATATGCAAATTTAATGTTAATCAGCGTACAGATTTCTACCTATTTTTCATGGGCCTTTGTCCAGATTTTTGATATTTCCAGGTTGAGAGGTATGCAAATAAGTAGAAAATTAAAAACAAAACAAAAAATGAGATAATTGAATGATAGCAATACATAAAAAAGATGCTAATTAAAATGTTAAGTATTTGGTATAGCAGTTTGTCTGGCAGCTAACACACAGGATTAAGGCTCTGCGCTGAAGTGGTTCCTGTAGTTTAAGGGTACAGGGTTTGATTCCTTCTACCTCCATTTAATTACAGTGCAACTCTGAGCAGTTCGCTTAACCAGAGAGTACTTCTGGACCAAATCTCCTTAAAAGAAAACTTGGGTGTTGTAGACTTACTGCATTAGCAAATGTATAAAATAAAATAACAGTAGATCTTTGAGGAGACATTATTTTAAAAGTGAGTCATAAAGTCTCAGTTTACCATTTTTTATGTTCTGTGGTCCAGACTGATTTTCCAAGTTGACCACATTAACTTTTGAAGACCAATACTAAACTTGCACATTCAAAGGTATTATGCAGGTGGTATGAGGCTTTTCTATAAATCCATAATTAGTCATGCACTCTCTTCAGTTCTTCAGGCCTGAAATTCCTCCAGGGAAGGTATGTTTAGGGGAAATTCCCAGTATTGTGCCTAACTGTTACCAAGTAATGAGTATGGTAAACACTGAGAAATGCTTGTCTAAATCGCTATAACAATGTAAACAGAAACTATATGCACAGTTCCCAAACAGACTGAAGAATGGAAGGTGTTTTACAATCACTTCTCCTTGAAGATAGTACAATTGTGTAGGTAATTCACCATGATGATTGATGTTCAAATATTTATCTTCATTTATTTATTTCATTTGTTAACTGGTAGTGTCCAACTGGGCCAGTAGCCTGTTTTCAGCTCCAAGGAAGATTACAATAATGTTTATATGTGACATATGACCATTACAATAATTAAAGTGCATAAAGTAATACACAATAAATACAACTGCAAAGTTCTTAACATGCTGTCTAAAACAGAAGTAAACAAAGGTAGTCATGTCAACCAATATTAAACAATATAAGCAATGCAATATCAAAGAATATCAAACAGTATAAGTAGTTGATCTATTTTTTTGTTTTAGGAGAACATAATACGATATGGGAGTAAGAAGGCTTAAATAGCCAGGAGATATTGAGAAAGGGTGGTGTAAAGAAAGGAGTTTGACATGTATGGGTTAAAGTATTCAGCCTGGGTGAGAACAGGAGCAAAGCCTATTTTTAGAGAAATATTCCTTTAGGGTGTTCTTAAATGCATGCGCATCATTGATGGACAGAATATCCTGTGGAAGAGAGTTCCATTGTCTGAGAATGATATGAGAGAACAGGGAGATGCCATAAGAGTTTTTGGCTTTATTAACTTTTAACAATATTTTATTAGCAGACCTAAGGGACATTAGGTTACTGTATGGTTGGACAAGATCTGATAGCACTGGGCAGTTGCCAGGTTTGTTTAAAACTGTATAGATTACTACTGCAGTATTCTTAACACATAGGACTTCCCCACAATGGTCCCATCTATCTGGCAAGACTTCCAAAGCTCTGGATATTTACTCCAAGATATGTATGCCTACCCTATGTATACTTTAATGTGCTGGTATAAGAGGTATGTACATTTGAGCCATTTTCACAGATTTTTGCCCTGATAAAGAATGCATTTTAAGTAGGACAGCAGATTAACATCTGAAGAAAAGGACAGAACCCTGATATAAAAAAAATATTAAAAGCATGGTGAATACTGAGAACCAAAGAGGTTTAAGGAGGAGGAAAGAAATAAAGCAGTGACTACCCCCCACAACCAGAAGATAAAATTTCACATGAATACCCCTACGGAGGATAGGGGGAGGGTACATGTAGTGCAACAGTGATATATTTGTTCCTCTACCATTATGGTATGTTACCTACACAGTTGTACTATGTTCTTCACTAGGTCATTGTTGCATTATTCTTAACATCTGGGACAACTCTCAGAGCTCAATCAAACTGGGAGATGGAAAGAGGTGCTAATGCAAGTATAGGAAGCCATGAAGGACTACCTTAGCAAGTCCAGTTCTTGCCCTACACTGAACATGTCGTTTCTAATGTTTAGTGAAGGCATGGACTGAAGATATACTTTGTCAAACATTCTCTTCAGTTCTTTAGGCCTAAGAATGGTTTTAGAGTCTATCCCTTGAATGAAAGCTCCAGAAATAGCTATTGCTCCTGTAGATTGGGTATTAACTATTCAGGTTGGCTGTTTCATATGATTTGTATAAGGAAAGAAAGCTGCATCACAGATCCATTTGACAATTGTTTAGACACCAGTAAGCCTATAATCAATCCACAAAAAGACATAAAATGATAAAATTTAATCAGATCATTTGCCCTTCAAAGTAAAACCTGACCTGCCCTTCAAAGTAAAACCTGACCTGCATATGAACATCTAAAGAATTAGTTATTCTTTCTCCTTTGTTTTAAGGCTTTGGAAAGAAAGTCGTTACTTGGACTATCTGATTAAAAGTGAATTAAGAAACTGCTTTAGGCATGTAAAATGAATTGTCTTGAAGGCTTACTTTATCCTTATTAAAAAAAAGGAGGCATGCATAAAAGGGCCTGTATCTCAAACACTCATCTAACTGAAGTTAAGGTTGCTAGCAAGGCAGTTTTCCAGGAAAAGACACAACAATTGGTCAAATTTTCTCAGATATTTTGCATTTTCTAAGTAAAATCTGAGTTATTTATGAATATTTGAACAAATGAATTTTTTTTTCTCCAGCTTTCCTTTAAAGTTTCATCACAGACCCTTTCTGTGCATGTTGAAAATATCTTCTTTCCTCAGAAGTTTTTTTAAAGACCCTTTCAGTGAAAGTTGAAGGCATTAGCATGATACCAAAGACTCAGGTGGTATCCTAACTAGTTTAACAACAAGTTTCAAAGGAAGTTCAATAACTTCCTTTAATCATGGTTTCAGAACAACAATGATGTACAATATCAGCTGAGGCAGAACAATCATAATTTTCTAAGAAAGTGATCATACTGGTGAAGGAAGGGCCATCAGGGATATTCATCCATAATGATGAACCAAGTGGAATAATGCAAACCAGATTCCAATTAATTCCTGAAAGTTTACCAGCAGATTTTAATACTGTCAACATTAAATTAAAAAAATGTTTATAGTACTATCATTATCAAGTCATATTTTACCATAAGCACAAATAAAGATTTTAAACAAGGGCTTGAGATTTAGTAACTAGAAAGCCTTGTGGATACTTTTTATTAAATAAATTAATCTTGCAGTGGCCTTTAAGGATTTTGCTACTATTACTTTAGTTTTACAAAAGCCTACTTTTTTTCTTCCACAAAGTTTGTATTTTATTTCTAGTTTCAAGGCCATACATGAATCTGAATTTATAGCTATGTTATCCAAACCCACAACCAAGAAATGATTTAACTTCAGTTTGTGTGAGAGAAGCTTTGTCATCTTTGAGAACCAACTGTAATTTGCTTATAACAAAGGCCAAAAAGGGCAATGGTTTAGTCCTGATGGACTCAACAGACTATGAGAATAAAATATTTACTCTATTGAATGATGTGCAGGTTAACAAAAGAGTGGCTTCATTAGGTATTTTGATGCTTATATATTAATTGGTGAAGACAGTGACAAGTTAGTTGTTGATGGATGGATTAATAAAGCCATTGCTAATTATCTGTTGGTGGATAACCCCAGAATTCCAAATCCATTTAAGACTGAATCTTTTGATATTTTATTGAATACATTAAAAATGTTGTTAGGGGTATTACTTCTTCTATTTTACATTCTGGGTATTTTATTTCAAAGCTAAAAAATGTTGACATTGATGCCAATGATTTTTTCTAACAGTTCACAGTGAGAGTTTATATACTATAATACCAAATGAATTAGGGTTTGTATGGTTGAGAAAATATTTAATTGATAAACTTACAGGTTGTACTGTCAATTTGATCACTGAATTATTGCACAAAGTTTTGGGAAATAATTATTTTGTGTTTGAAGATACTTAGTTTAAACAGATTGCAGGAGTATTTATGGGAGCATCAATTGCCCCTGGTTGTATGAATCGGGTTTTAGCATACTGTGAACATTCCTTTGTTTATCCTCACCCTTTGTTTGGTTTTGTGAAAATTTATTTATTTTTTGTTAATGATTTTGTTTTCATTTATATGGGGGTACATGGAAATATATGGTTAATTTTCAATATATTTTGATTCTTCAACAAGTTTCTTGGATTTAATTCGTTTTTTTCAAACATTGAAGCCAGTAATATTTTAGATTTATTCATGTCAAAGGATTTGGTTAACTGAAGTTTTATTACAAAAAATAATTGCAAAAAGGTTGCCAGTAATGTCTTCAGATTTTAAAAGTATGCATCCTTTTTCTGTAAAGAAGAAAATGGTCAAAGGGCAGATTGCATATACTTGTATGAGCAATGATGAATGTTATAGGGGAAATTGATATTCTGAAAACAACATTTTGTGAAAGGGATTATTCCAAAGAAGTGATAACGTCATGTGAACCAGAGATGGTGGGGGTAGAAAAGATGTTTGCTCTTCTTGTACATCAGGATAATCACAAATGCACAAACTCCGATTCCTTGTAAGTTAAGAGGAGGAAATTGGGATTTATTTTAACATACTGTTTAAATACTTCTGCTATAAAATATGTTATTTGTAAGAACTGAAAGCTAACAAAGAGATTAAACAAATTTTAGGTGATGAACTGCAGTTTATTAATAATAAAAATTTGAAAGTGAAAGACGTTTTAGAAGGATATAACAAATGAATTAAGAACCAATATGTGAATGTAAAGGGTACTTTTTCTTATATGTGTAGTTATTGCAGTTTTTTTGCTAATGCCCCTTATTTCTTTTTTTATTAATGCAGAAACATTGTAATGCACCAGCTTATTTTAAGTGTAAACCTAATTGTCTTATTTATATGGCTTCATGTTTGTCTTGTGAAGCCTTTTGTTTAGGTCATACAAAGAGAGGCTTATATAAGTGCATTTATGAAAACAGTTATGCTATTCAAGTAAACAATAAGAAAAGTGCACTTTAAAAGCATTCTACTGCATGTGAAAACTTCAAAAAATTCAGTTTTTATATTTAGACTGTGTTAACCTAGATCCAAAATTCACAGATGTGACTGATGAGCTTAATTCCAAATAACATCTTTGATAAATGCTTCTTAATTCTTGAGTATTTCCTGGTTTAAATGACTGCATCAATTTTAAGACTGTACTAAAGACATTAATTTGAATGTAATCATATGATTTGGGCATATGAATGACAAGGGTATTTAAATTCTTAACTGAAATGTTTAATCAGTCTGATGAATTCTCTTTTGTAGAAGATGAAAGTGATTACTGGTTCATATGATTTATGATTTTAATAAAAATTTGGCTTTTTACCACCATGTCATGTTTTTTCATTAAAAGGAGAATTATGCTTAAACCAGTGGGGGGAGAAAGAGAGTTTGCACTTGGTATAAGAGCATAGTGACTAAGAACCTGGTGAAGGCAGTGTGAAGTAATACTGATAAGTGGAGTACTAAGCAAGTAATATTGCCCAACAGGGTGCATGTTATTGTGAAGTAATGCCCATCCAGAGGTTTTCTGAGACAAGACACCACAGGCAGAAGGCCTCTACTCCCTGGAAGGGTGTTATTTTCACAATAGCACACACTGTGGAGGGCATTACTGCTCTTAGAGAATAAGCTGCCTATAAAATGGTTGTTTTATGCTTTTATTTATTTTTTATTACTATATTATTTTTTTAATATATTTTTTATGTAAAATCGGTCCTCTACCTAATGTGTCAGAGTTGCTGTAGTATATGTAAATGGTGTAGGAGAAGCATTTTACATCCAAAATATATATATATTTTTTTAAAAATCTACATATTTACTTAACATTTTGGTCCCTTATTCCTAAAAGGTGTGGTTTGTTGACAGACATTATGGATTGAAGTCAATAAACAATGACATACATTTGATTTTCAAACTTTATTTCCTTCAGAAAATAGACATTAACACGTATCCTGTTATTTAAACTACTGTGTAATTTTATAGCAGCAACATTTAAAATCTGTTCCTGTGTTTGAGCCTATGTTCCCCCGTTATTTCAGGCTTTATCCAGATGAGCTAAAAGATTGAGAGGTATGCAGACCTCTTTACTACTACTGCCACTGGCCCATTGATCTCACTCTCAAACACACACACGCACACACACACACACACACACACACACACACACACACACACACACACACACTTCAGAAAATGCATGCTAACACAAGTCCTATTATTCAAGCAACTGTATATACTACGTTCCTGTTTTGAGTGTTTGTACTCCCTTGTCCTGCTCACCTTGTCTGTTACTACATTTTGTTCTGACAAATGTGCTTGGAGGGTTATGCAGTGTTGTAGAGTTAACACCAAGGCCATCATAGCCAGCCTGTATAGGGGGTAATCCATGATGCCACATCATTGTGGTACTGTGTGTAATCACCTGTAGTGGTCACAGGGACCACAAGTTATGAAGTGATTCTGTAGCATGTATCACAGCTAACCTCTCTCTGACATTTATGTGCTTGGTCTGTCTGAATTATCCTGTAGGCCTTGCCTTTACCTTCCATAACAGCTGCTCCCCAAGCAAAATCTGAGGGATCTTATTACCTCCACCAATGCAGTTCTTTCTTGGTAAAGTCCAAAAACTGAATCTGAAAATCCCAGAGGATGAGAATGCTATGGTCACATTTTAAAAAAATATATATTTTTCTCATGTATAACCTGGCAAGTGAAGTTGGGTGAATCATAAAAGTCATGAACCTAGAATCTGCAGATATTCTTTAGCTGAAATCTCAGACTGATTGAAGAAGAACAGGAAATTTTCCAGATGCAAATTTCCTTTTTTATTTTCTTAAGAATGCATTTAAAGAGATGGCAGTAGAAGGCAGGCTATAAGCATAAGCCTGTGTGATAGAGTCAAGGAGAATTTTTTAACAGTTACATAGAAGCCCATATTGCTAAGGCGTGAATAACCCCATGTTAAGGACTCCTGACATCTGGCAAAAGACTGAGCAAAGATCAGCAAATCAACTAAATAAGGTAAATTGTGATGATAAGCATCTTTTATGTATAACGTTATTATGAAACTCAGTATCTGTTCTGCCTGCTCTGGTTTTCCCACTAAGCAGTATTTAATTAACTGATCTATTAACTGTTTAAATCATTCTTTATAGCCTCCTGGCTGATTTTCTGCTGTTTTTAATGTTTTTTCTGTGTCTCACTGCTTATGTTCTGCTGTGTTAAACATTCTGTAGTGTTTTCCGCTGAAACTAGGGTAGCTAGTATCTGTAGCAGAGTCCAGATCCAGACCTGCTACTTCTGGAACTGTTTATAGTGGTTTGTTTATTCTGAGCACGTTTTCCAGCCTATCTTGGATTGGAAGGGCCTATCTGCACTTTTTTTGAGAGAACTGTGTTGATTGGGACCTGAGTGGTAAAGGGAGGCTGGTCTTGGGCTTGGAATAAGCATCCTCATTGGTCCTTTTGAATCTTAATTTTTTTGTCAAGTTTTAGCTTTTGGTATTTAGGTCCTGCATATAAGCAGGTTTCTGGTTGTTTGCTCACTGTATAGCACCATGCACTATCACGTAATTGTGTGCCAAAGCCAGACAATTAAATTCAACAGATTTTCCCTTAAAACCCAGGCAGAAGTTTTGCCGAGCTCCTCTGTGATAATTTCTGAAAAGCCACCCCTAGTGATAACAGTCTTTATCCTAGCATTATGGACAGTTGGACTACCCTTGTTTCTCCTGCCAGCCTTGTTGACTTGGATCTCTTGAGGCAGTATAGCAATTGCCTCATGTACACAGACAACCCTCTACTAATAACACAATCTAGTAAAGAGTGCAAAAGATTTAGTTACACCAAGAATCTAGAATCTATGCTCTCTCTCACTCAAAACAGTAACAAGGAAAATGTTGTCAACTCACCCACAGCTACATATTCACATAATACCACTACTCATACACATACCACTATGCTTCCACATAGTACGCATCAAACATGTAAGTCCACATATGTGGAGGTTCTCTCAAAAAACTTACAGAAACACCAGAGACCTCCAAAACAGTAATCTGCTACAGCTAACAGTCTCTACAGCACCCATGACACATACCAACACCAGTGTCTCACCCACCAAGCCTGTAAGGTGTAACACTCAAAAAAACATGCCTTCTTGTCATTGGAGACTCAATAATGAAACACATGGATGTCCCACTCACCAGGCTGGACAAGGAGAAAGTCTCAGTCAGCTACTTGTCCGGTGCCAGGATCTGGAAAATCACACACGCACTCAGGTCTCTCAGCATCAAGTACCGTTATAACTCTGTCATAGTTCATGTTGGTGTGAATGAACTGAGATGTACCTTGCTGGACTATATGAAGAGAGACATGGTCGAGATTTCTGAGTTTATATCCCAGGAAGGTATGTCCTTAGCCTTGAGCAGCATACTACCCTCTCCTACAATGATGCCACAGTATAAACAAAAAATGATTGATTTCAATAATTGGCTTAGTTTTTGGTGTCATTCCAAGGAGATCCAGTTCCTGTCTGCCTGGGAAGCCATGGTAGACAAACCTCGTTGCTTTGCCAGAGATGGTTTGCACCTGGCACCCCTAGGCTTTTGGCTGCTAGCAAAGGCTCTTGCCTCCCCTGTAGTGCCTTTTTAGGCATGCCCTTGAAAATAACATTATTGACGTGAAATTAACCAATCAGAACAAAATAAGGGTCATGCTGCTAAATTCTAGGAGCTTAAACCAAAAACTGCACTCCCTGGAATCACTTCTATCACTAGAAGATTTTAATGTCTGTGCAGTCACAGAAGCCTGGTTTAAGGCCTCAGAGAGTACCTCGGCCTTGCAAGGCTACAATGCCTTCCACACCTTTAGACTGCAAAATGAACATGTTAAAACCAAAGGATGCGGTGTTTCACTCTGTATTAGAGAGAAATTCACCTCATGTCTAGTTATACTGGACAATTCCATGAAGTTACTGCAGGTCCAGGTAGGGTGGGTAAGACCCCATTCAAGTCCTAGCTAGTTATAGATCCCCCTCCATGGGTCATGACACCACAAAGTCTACTTAACAAAACTGAAGACAACCCAAATTTTACCAAACACACTGGTTATGGGGGATTTCAATTATCCCACCATCAACTGGGAAAACTATTGTAGCCCAAACTTGCTAGCACAAAAGTTCCTTGACTTTCTGAATTCAAATGCCCTGGAGCAAATTGTCCATATCCCGACAAGAGGAACAAACATTCTAGATCTGGTCCTCACTGACCTGTCAAATGGGTGCACTGCTGCAACTGTTGGACCCTCATGAGTTAAATTTGACCACAAATCAGTCTCCTTCAAACTGATACTAACACCAGAACTCACTAAGAGTGAAATCAGACTAAAAAACTTCACCAAGGCAAACTATACCCTCCTATATGAAGGTATAAATGCATTCTAAGCCCCACCCCAAGTTGAAAGTGGTAACTATGCCAAAGGTTACACTAAAGCCCTGTACAATCACTTGCATAGGTGTATAAACTTGACTGTACCAGATAGAATGAAAGCCAGAGCCCCCAAGTAAAATCAAGCTGCCATTGTGGACTTCCAGCATCAACAGTCTCTACAATAAATGCAAAAAGTTGCTGTGCAAGAAAACAAAGACAAGGGCCCAAGAATGGAAAAGCCCCCTCCTCAGACTTAACAGGCAAATAAGACAACTTGATAAAAACAGCAACCGCAAAGAAATGAAACTTCAGTCCACAAAACAACCAGCAAAAGTGCAAAATGTTAATATAACTTAGCGCTTCGGCAAAGCCTTCAAAGCGTATATAAAACCGTCAGTTAATCCCCATTTAAATACAAATTTTTTTAGATCAATTAAAATTCAAACAAGCAGCCTCCAATTAGATTCAAGATTAAGCCCTAAAGGGGACAGAGTGTTAAATTTTAAAATGTAAATGCTTTCTTTATGCATTAGTTTCTTTTTGTACAAACCATGTGAACAAAAACTTCTATGTACTTTTTATAAAATAGTAACCTTTAAATCATCTGGATTAGAGTCAAGGCATTCCAAAAAGTGTCTAACCACCGGGCTATCCACTTTTTTATTTTTAACATTCATAACATGTTCCTGCATTCTATGTTTAAATTTCCTCTTGGTTTCCCCGATATATACCAGCTCCAAGGTACTGCCATGGGGGTGTCTTTCGACCCCATGTATACTAACCTGGTAATGGGATTATATGAAATAGAGTATTTACATCATGGTGAGTTTTTTAAAGAATTTGTAGTCAAGTACTACAGATTCATGGATGATCTCATATTTGTGTGTAGGGGGGGTCTACAAATGTTAACATGTCTGTGGAATGGTTACAGAAAAGTAGATTTGGTTTTGGTTTTAATGGTTTGCAAATGGGGACAAGAGTTACATTTTTGGGCATTACATTGAGTATTAATAATAATAAATTACTTGTAAAACCACCAAAGTGCTGCTAGAGTCACAGAAAGACTTCCGAACTTGTTTTAGATAAAAAATGAACTAGAATTTATTAACGCTCTTCACATAGACATACAGAAACATGCGTTTTCGTCCCTCTCCACCAGGACTTCATCAGACAACTATTTAATAAAACCTTACCTATTTTATACATTAATCAAAGACTGATTTTCCAATGATATTATCCCTTCAATTAAAAATCAAATTCAAATGCACCAATCTTCATTAACAACTCATGAATATTTAACAAAGCTATTACATATTCATGTATCTAGACTTGTATGATAATTTAAAGACTCTTGTGAAACAGCTCCATCTAGTGTGCAAATCCTGCTATACCATACAAATTTCATTTTTACATATACAAGGAAAATAACAATTATAAAACCTGATTTACTCATTTGTGAACTATATATAACATTATAATAATAAATTACTTACATCAATACACAGAAAATTTGAGGATGGAGGAAGAATTTTATATGCACTAGTTGCCATCCACCTCACACCCTTTCATCGTTACCTTATAATGAAGGTCTTAGAATAAAGAGATTATGCAATAATGAAACTGACTTTTATAGGGAAATTAATATGATATATTGTACGTTTGTAATGAGGGTTATGATAAAGAAGTTGTACAAACTGCTATTAAGAAAATGATTGAAGGTATGGATGAAAATGATATTCAGCGTGAAATATACTATAATAATGTAATATATAATAAACAGAGGGAAATGAATAATAAACCCAAAATATATTTTGTTTTACATATGGAACATTTAGTTCCATATTTGTAAATTTAGTCAAGCATTATTGGCAATATTTGTTTACATTCAATGATATAGGTAATATTTTAAGTCCATTCTTAGGTATATCATGCAAGAGAGGAAGAAATCTTAGAGATATCTTGGTACATAATCACTTTGTAATGCCTGTTATAAATATTATGGGAAATATGAAGGCACTAATGGGTACTTACCACTGTGGTCACTGCAGTGTTTGTGCTTATACTGTTAGAACATTTAACTTTATAAATGGACATGCATTTTCTGCATTGGAAATGTTTAATTGTGAAACAGAGGGTGTTATTTATGCCCTACAATGTTCTTGTAATCTGGTATATATTGGGGAAACCAAGAGGAAATTTAAAGATAGAATGCAGGAACATGTTATGAATGTTAAAAATAAAAAAGTGGATAGCCCGGTGGTTAGACACTTTTTGGAATGCCTTGACTCTAATCCAGATGATTTAAAGGTTACTATTTTAGAAAAAGTACATAGAAGTTTTTGTTCACATGGTTTGTACAAAAAGAAACTAATGCATAAAGAAAGCATTTACATTTTAAAATTTAACACTCTGTCCCCTTTAGGGCTTAATCTTGAATGTAATTGGAGGATGCTTAGTTGAATTTTAATTGATTAATTGATCTAAAAAAGTTTGTATTTAAATGGTGGTTAACTGATGGTTTTATGTACTCTTTGAAGGCTTTGCCAAGGCGCTAAGTTATATTAAAATTTTGTACCTTTGCTGGCTGTTGTTTTGTGGAAATAAGACAACTTGTCAAATCCTCCAAGAGCTCCTTTGAGAGAAACCTAGCAAGTACTGCTAAGGATAAACATAAGGCCTTTTACAGCTATGTATGTAACCTAAAGGGTAGGACCGAAGCATGTGCAGAACTAGTGGCCAATTGTATCACACACACACTGACCCCACAGAAATCGTGAACCTGCTAGTGGATAGGTTGGGTGAATATTTTACTCCTTTAACCTCTCCTAACTTACAACAAACTCTCCCCCAAACTCCCCCCACCACCTTACAAATCTGAAGAGCAGGTCCTCAAAGCCCTGTCCAAGGCAAAGAACATGACCTCTGTGACCAGATGATATCCCAGGCTGTCTTCTAAACAGGCTAAAACATGAACTAGCATCACCATTAAGTATCCTTTTCAAGCATATCCTAACCACAGGCTTTGTTCCTGCAGAATGGAGAACAGCTACAGTTATTCCTCTCCACAAAGGTGCCCTAGTAACAGACCTGGGGAATTACAGACCCATAATCCTGACCGGCCTCATATGTAAGGCCATGGAAAGTATCATTATGGACCTCATAAATAAAGAAATAGGTGACCTTCCAACTCTGGATCCTACCCAATTTGGCTTTATGAAGGGCAGACCCTACCTGTTAAATCTGGTGGATTTCTTTGAAAGTGTGACCAAGGCCATTGATGAGGGAAAATCTGTGCATACAGCATACCTCGACTTGGCAAAGGCTTTCGACACAACCCCACATTCAGGCATTACTGATAAACTTAGCAAACTAAATGTAAACCCCTTTGCTGTAAGATGAGTTGCCAACTGGCTCACAAACTGGACACACACTGTCAAAGTGGATTACTCCACATTAATCAGCAAACCTGTTACCAGCTGGGTGCTACAGGGGTCAGTACTGGGCCCCCTGCTGCTTTGTATATACTTCTCAGAAGTTCAGGTCAAAACTAAAGGGTTGTGGCTGACCCAGTTTGCAGATGACTGCAAATTAGGTGCAATCATTGAATCCACAAATGATATCAGTATACTCCAGGAGGGTCTCACACAGACCAACGACTGGTGTATTAGTCATGATCTCAAACTGAATGCAGAGAAATGCATCATCATTCCCTTCGGTGCAAACAATGTCCCTTCACACTATCAAATCAACAACAATACCCTAAGTACCCATGAAGTGGTAAGGGACCTGGGATCACAGGCTGACCAAAACCTTAATTTCAACCACCATGTGTTTACCATTGTAAGGAACGCTTTCCACATAGCTCACTTGATTAGTAAAGGAATTGCCTCAAGAGCGAAAGAAGTTATAACCCCCCTTATCCGGCCCATAATTGAGCATAATGCCACATTTGGTATGTACCATACTAAGCACCTGCAGTAATTAGAGAGAAATCAGAAGTTTATTTCAAAGATGATAAAATGCCTCCAGCACATTCCTTATAAAGACTGACTAAAGTCCCTGTCACTATACTCCGTATCATATAGACTTCTTAGGGGAGACTTATGCCTGGCCTAAAGAGCAACCCAAGACTCAAACCTAATGAACTTACTGGATATCTGTAAATCAAATAGGTCTAGGGCTACCCATTCCAGGGACTTAAATATGGCCTGCTACTTAAGTAGAACAAGCTGGAGGGACAGATTTATCTCCCAGTCACTGCCACGTCTTTGGAATAGGCTACTAATTCATGTGAAACTGAGCACATCTCTATGACACTGTTCAAGAGGAACCTGGACAAGTGGATGGGGAACCATAAATTCTTACTAGGGATAATGCCCAAAACACCTCCTGGACATGGGCAGTCATCACTAAATGCAATCTTGGATACTGACTAGTACTTCTATGCTATTACATTGGGTTGAAACAGCTAGGCTTAAAATGACTCCAGGTCGATAGACTAGTAATCTCCTATTATCCTATGACTGATAGACTCTGAAGGGTCATCTTTTTGAATTTAGGTACTTTCACAAACAGGTTGATATAAGGAAAGATCTAAAACTGGTCTGCAGGAAAGTTCCTTCTTTGAAACCAGGAACATTTGAGAGTAAAAGCCTTCCTCACTTTGGTCTTAAGGCACTGGTAGTATGACTCTAAAGAGTTAGCATGCTGTGAAGAATATAAGGAAAAAACTCTCTTAGGTTTGGAGGGTAGGTAACCCTACCAACCTCCTAACAATAACCCTCCTGAAACAGTTTTAGTACCAAACAGTCTGAGACAATCTGTTGCTGAAAGGAAAGGTTGAGAGCCAGTCTACAGGGCAAACTTAGATGTGTGTGTGTGTGTGTGTGTGTGTGTGTGTGTGTGTGTGTGTGTGTGTGTGTGTGTGTGTTTGTGTTTGTGGGGTTAATGCTGGCATTCGTCATTCAGAAGTAATAGTCTCTCCATTTTTCTGAAAGGATCCTTGTTTTTATGTTTAGACACCTGAAACAGGTAAGGAATTGTAGGCTTAAGAGAAGACCTACCTTGGAGACTGAAGGCTGAAGGTCATCGTTACTGCAGGCAGCATTTAACACATCCTCCAAGGCTGGCATAATAGGATGCAAGGGCATAGCAGCATATCATATCATCTCCTCACTTTAGGGAGAACATCAAGTTTCTCCCCAAAAATACATCATTCATCCTGGAACTGGTCTTAGAAAAGGAAAAACTTTTCTCTTTTCCTCTTTTTTTCCACTTTTGGCCTTGAGTGTCAGACAAATAAAAAGCCCTTTCTCTGTCTATGTCAGAATCCGCCAACATATTTTCTTCAGGAACGATGTCTGCTATGCAGGGTAGAAAACCTGTAATAAACTCCTGGCTAAGGTAAGGAAGAAATATCCTTATGAACAGACAAAACGTTTTGGCTTGTGTAATGCCCAATCTTTAGTTTCTTTTTTTCTAGGGACACCCCTGTAAGGAGACCAACAGAGATGACACTTTATTATGGCCAAAGGGTATCTTAGCCTGCCCCCTCTGAGAAGAACCTCTCATTGAATATCTCAGATCTGGAGAAGATGGCTCTCCCATGCCCAGTTTGGACACTGGAACAGCTGCAGATGACCTGGCTAATGCCATTCCATGTTGGCATAAGGGTCTACACCAGAGGAACTTGAAAACCAATGACTGGCCTGAGGAAAAACAAATAGCCACTGCGGCATCACCCATCAGTGGCTAAGACACTATCTGAACCCATGGTGTTGGCAAGGGCTCATATTAATTATTTTTTTCTTTTTAGTATAAGTGGGAGAAGAAATAGCAGGATCAGTATAAGAATCCACACTGTAATTTAGGAAGAAACCTGATTCCTTGTTAGCACTGATGGGAAGAGTCAGTCAAAGGTAAGTAGTCAGAAAAGTGATTAGAAATAGCACAGACACACACTTGTACTTCCCTACACAGTCCTCCAGTATGTAAAAGTAAAACACAAGTGAAGCGGTACATAAAACTCCTGTCAGAACTCTTAAGTTCCATACACAGAAAGTGCACCAAGACAAAACAAGAAGTGATGAAAAGATGTCATGAAGTGTACTCGTGCACCACATATAAAACACATTTCTAGCCCTGAAATACACTTTACACTGCTTAAATAATAAACAAAATGTCTCAAACAGTAAAATGAAGGCAAGTAGTCACAAAGTAAGCAGAAGCAACAAAACACTCAAACTGTGTTATAAGTACATAAAACACTTCCCAGTCTTTAAATCTGAACACTTCAGTTAAACTGTCTCAAAAGCAATACATTTTCCCATAAAATCACACCCAGTATTCACTAATAAGCCATGTTCTAAACATAACAGTTTCTGCCAAAAATTCCTGATATTAATAAAGTCGCCAGCATTCTTCAGAAAAAATGCATCAAAACATTTAAAAATATTTAGAAAGGTGTTGTTTTCTGTGTGGAAGGGTTCCCCTACGGGGACTTAGCTGCCAAAGTGAAGCCTTTAAGCTGTTATTCCTTAAAGCAGCAAGAATGTTCTAAAGTAATTTTCACTCAGCATGCTTATTTCCCTCCATAAATGAGCTGCCCAGTCAGCACTCAGAGTGAAATTGTGGGAAGAAGCCAGGGCTTACCAGTCCGGGTTCAGGAAGCAGACTGCCGTTTCCCCGGACACTGCATAGTCTGGAAGGGGATCGGACTCCGGCAGTGTGTGTGTGTGTGTGTGTGTGTGTGTGTGTGTGTGTGTGTGTACTGCCCTAGTTGGGTAGTTGGGTGCAGGTAACAAGAGCCTGAATTCCCTACCCACCATTTGTGAAAGTTTTGCAGATTTTTGCCTCATATTTTGTTCTGTTCTGTTCCTCGTAAAATCTGTGGTTTCTGAGTTTTTAATTCCTTAAATAGCTAATGGTGCAGTGGTAGCATTGTTGGCTCACAGCTAGAGGTTCTCTGGTTTGATTCTTGGCTGAGGTGCCTTCTGTGTGGTGTCTGCATATCCTCTCTGTGCTTGTGGGGGTTCGCTCTGGTGTCCTCCTATGTTACAAAGACATGTGTCTGTAGTACTTCTCCCTGGGCCTCTGCTGAAAATTGGCTTTTGTTCCAAGACAGACATTTCTGGTTAACAAATGTTAAATAAATAAAACTGACAGGCATTTGAATTAATTTCAGACTTCATATCCTTCAGAAAGTACATAGTAACACAAAACCTTTTATTCTAGCAATTTTCTAAGTTTATAAAATGAATATTTGAAATATGTCCCTATTTTTGGGACTGTATTCCCCCATTATTGGCTTTGTCCAGGTTTTTTGTGCTGAGGTTGAGAGCTATGGTGAGAACTGAATTCACTGAATATGTTTGAGGGCTGTATTCCCTCATTATTGGCTTTGTCCAGGTATTTTGTACTAAGTGGTTGACAGCTATGGTGAGAACTGAATTCAATAAATGGTAGTGATTTAAGTTTCAGTCTTCCTCTCTTTCACAAAACAGCTGATTTGGCATAGTGGTATGTTGCTCTGACTGTTTTGCACATGGTCCTAGGTTCAAGCCTTGACTTGGCAGTGAAATGCATGGTGGTAAGACAGCATTTTATTCTAGCAACTTTCCAATATTATACAAGCAATGTTTAAAATGTGTCCCTGACTTTTGTCCCTCCCCAATACATTTTAGCTTTTTCCAAATTTATTGTGCTGCAAAGTTGAGAGATACAGCTGAGTGTCAAGTAGATTTCACAAGGAGCTGAGAGGTGCAGGGGAAGACAAGTTTAGTGCTGCTTATGCTGAGACTGCTTGCATTGTTAAGAACACAACAGGAAGTGTACTTGTTTTGATGCAGAAGGCTGTGGGTTTTACTCCCACAGTATGTAGATGCATTGTTGATATTGTACTGTGTTGTAAACAGGGTAGATGCTGCCGTCTTGAGAATGTCCTCTTTGGCGAAGATACCTAGTAACTATGAACCCATCTGTTATTTGCCATCCATTCCCTATTGCAAAATTACTAGCTTATCATTTTTTTAATGCAACATAGGCAATTTATTCCTCAAGGGAAACAGGCACTTTATTTGTAGATGAAACAATGAAATATAAAGTTGTTTGCTAGCAGCAACCTCTTCATTAGTTGCAGATCTTTTTAATGTGGAATTATTTAGATGAATTTTACTTCTGCAGAGATTGTGCATATTTACTGATACTGATGGATTGTAGAAGTTTGAGTAGACTTTTATGATGGAAATGTTCTCAATTGGGCAGCATTGTCATTACTGGTGCATGCACTTTGTTTCACTGATTACTGGAAAAATGTTCAAAACAATAAATTTAAAACACCCTCTAACAACTGTACTGTATTATACAAGGAATGTAATTTAATGCAATCAGGAGGGTGCATCACAGAACACAGTATGTTTTGTGTGTAAGGGGCCTATCATTTGAAAATAGCCCAAAGTTAATCTTTATCTGCCACTAGCCAAATGTATTTTCTTTGAATGTGGGTTTCAATTCTGTTTCAATTAATGTGAGTTTCAAGGGCAGACAAGTTTTAATGCTAAGTCTGTTTTCATTGTGAGACTGCATTGCTTTGTTTAGCAGATGTCTTAGTGTTTGTGCTGTAAAATGCAAAATAAAACTTCCAAATAAAGTCCAAATCATCAAAGTAAAGTAGTATGCACATTAGTGTTTATGGTAAATGGGGTGAAATAGCCAAGTTATGGTTCATTGCAATGGCTGCAGGGGGGAGGCTCCATTCAACCATGATTATGTTAGGGTGAAGGGCAGCAAACTCAAAGACAGCCCCGGCTGAACTATACCTCTCAACTGTCCAGATTTTCAGAGAATGAATAGATATTTGCTTTTTATTTTTGGTTTCTTCCTCAAAATTGGTGGTTTTCTGGCAAATCATTTAGGAATTAAGTCACTAAATAATGACGGACACTGAGTTTCAGACTTCATAACCTTCAGAAAATTCATGCTAAAGCAAGACCTGTTATTCTATCAACTGTCTCAGTTTATACAAGAGCAATTTTTAGTACTGTTTATATGTTCCCCCAATATATTTGGCCTTGTCCAGATTTCCTGCATTAACAGGTTGAGAGGTACGTGCAAATAAATTGCTTTATAGAATTAGGCATATCCAAACCTCTCAACTGTCCCCAATTTTGGCTCAAAATTTTGCTCTTCCACTAATAATCTCTCCGCAAAATGGCAATTTTGGAAGAACAAGTGGAGGGTTTACAATTAATAAATTAAATAATCAGAGTTACAGATTACTTTTATTTCAGAAATGCATGTAGATTCTTTTATTTTGTCAGCTGTTCAAGATAGCAGTACTAATATTTAAAAAAGTGTCCCTTTTTGACAGGTTCTCAGCTGTATTGTGTGGCTATTTTATATTTTTGTATCACATTTTTGGTCCATTTTTCTTAAAATTGTGATTTTTTTTGGCAAATTAGTGGCAAATCATTAAAGACTGAAGTTAGAAAATAATGGCAGACATTTGAATTTCAGATTTCATACCCTTCAGAAAATTCATACTAATGCAAGACCTACTATTGTATTATCTTTCTACGTTTATAAGAGCAATATTTAAAAATTGTCCTTATTTTTGGGCCTTTGTCCCACTTCTATGTACGACTTTGTCCAGATTTCTTGCTCTGAGGTTGAGAGGTATGACAAATGTGTCAAGGCCATCACAGTCAGCCAGAGACATTTCAAATTGTGACATACATGTTGCACCCCACTCCCCCATGTAGTGACTCTGGTTGTGTCCAAGCAAAGCAAGGAGCAGTTATGCAGTGTAAATGTGCAGAGTATCCCCCAATTCAAGGTAGACACAAGTACTACAGTGGCTTTTTATCTGTCCTTGATTTTGCAGAATGTTCTGGTTTCTGTCATATTTTTATACTGATTTATGCTTATTATTATTCAGAAAGTGCCTGTTGTTCTGTGTTTAAGTAGCAATGCTTTAATGACCATCAGGTAAGCTTGTCTGATATTGTAAGATGCAAGTAAGCTTTAATAACCATACTGTTAAAGAACTGCCAACATTGAAAGCCTTTCTGTTGTTGCCATGCAGAGAATACTTACATAATTAGATAACGTATAAGCCTTGGGTATTGAAATACAAATGACAGTATTTGTAATAAAGGACAGGATTACATTATTTTAAGAAGCTCATTACATTTGTTGGAGACTTGCAGTCATCTTTGCAGGCTTTACCTGTAAACTAGGGATATGCATGTTGTAAAACTAGAGATGTTATATACCTCGCTCAATGCCAACAATGTACACTTTTTTATGTTGGTAAAACCAATAGGACATTACGTGAGCGAATAAGAGAACACATCTATGCAATTGATAAACAGAATACAACAAATGCCCTAGCACGACATGTTTTAGATAAAGGATCTTCACATTGTTTTAAATTCATGGTCCTTGAGACTTTAACAAGAACTAATAGGCTAGGTAACATTAAAAGCCACACAGAAGGGATAGAGAACAAATGGATTCTTAGGCTACAAGCCCATTTTTATGGGCTTAATGATAAGATATCCCTCAAACCCTTTCTAGCCAGTAGACCCTTGAACCACTGAATTTTATACATTCATATTATGTATTTAATATACATGTTTTTAATATATGTTTTAATATATGTTTTAACATATGTGTTTTTAACTCATGAGTCTATTTATGTGTGTTTTCACAAGTCTATTGTATGTGCTTTCATAAGCTTTGTAGAATTTAGTAAGACATTTATACTCAGACTTGTTTGAATTTGTAAGCATCATTAATTACATCAATTACACCTTGTGGTCTTTAATCAATTAAGGTGCAATGTACTATGGTATATAAAGAGATGCATTATTCATACATCTTTAAAGGTCTGAAGAAGCGTTACACCAACGCGAAAGCGCTTACCTGTCTATTTTTATACCTGTTTGTAAAGTAATAAAGGACAGTCTGTGGAAGATTTGGTGAGATTTATTTGCAGCCTGGTGCACTCCTCACTTTTGGACTACATTTTAATAACCATACTGTTAAAGAACTGCCAACACTGAAAGCCTTTCTGTTGTTGCCATGCAGAGAATACTTACATAATTAGATAACGTATAAGCCTTGGGTATTGAAATACAAATGACAGTATTTGTAATAAAGGACAGGATTACATTATTTTAAGAAGCTCATTACATTTGTTGGAGACTTGCAGTCATCTTTGCAGGCTTTACCTGTAAACTACAAGAAAACCACACAGCGAAAGCCAGATAAGCAAATTTATTTCTCTAGCACCTTGGCCACAATAAGCCTTCAAGGAGTAATACATAGCATTATCCAAAACCTTATATAGTCCCAGCTCCATCAATAAAATAATTATCAATTAAACAATTAAAATATTTGTAGAAACAAATTTTAAAGTGACATCCATTAATTCATATAACACATTTCCAGCAACATTCTGCATTTAAACCCTTTGGAGTTAATGTATCGAATTTCAAAATAAACATTGTTTCTTTTCTTAAAAGCTTTAATCTACACGTTTGTTCATCTAAATATTTCATATCTACCTGTTCTAAAATAGTAGCTTTTAGGTTTTCTGTACTTCCATCATGATATTTATTAAAATGAAGAGCCAAAGGGCTCTCCATTTTATTTACCCTTATATCTGTCAAATGTTCTAATAGGCGTGTTTTAAACATTCTCTTTGTTTGCCCAATATAAAACATATTACAAGTACATTTGATAGCATAAATAACTCCCTCTGTACGACAATTAAATACTCCATTTGATTCAAATCTAATATTATTTATATATAAAAAAGAATTCACAATATATGAACATCCAATACATTTGCCACATGGTTTAGTACCCTTCATATGGATCTGCTGATTTAACCGAAACCCTGGTCTTTGAAATTTGGTATACACAACCATATCCTTGATACTTCTTCCTCTCTTATATGAAAAAATTAATTTCTTTAGTGTCAATTTATCTAATTCTTTAAAACTTTTAAAAAATTCCCAAAAATGAGAAATATAATATTTAATATTGTCACTTAATATATTATATTTAGAAACAAAAAATAAATTATCTGCTTTATCATCCTTACTAACATTATTCCTATTTAGCACTTTCTTATTTTTATACCTAGCATTTAATATATTCTGTTCACTTCTATTGATAATATTTTCATCAAATTTTCTAGTTTTAAACATCAATTTTGTAAGTTCTAATTCTTTCTTAAATATCCAGTCTTCGTTACAGAGTCTGGAGATTCACAAAAATTCTCCAAAGGGTAAAGACTCCAACGTATGTTTAGGATGACAACTATTTCCCATCACAAAATTATTTACTACTCCAAATTTCCTATATATACTAGTGCTAATATTTTTACCTATAACTCCCAACAAATTAATATCCAAGAAAGAAACTCGATTGCCAACCTGTAAACCATCAAAATTTATACCAGACCTATTTATCTGAATCTCTTCTACAAAGTTGGATACCAAAGTCCCTACCACCATCACATAAAAAAATCAAATCAACTATGTATCTATAATATGATTTTACATATTTTTTAAAACATATTTTACTATAGATACATTCCTTTTCAACCAACCCCATAAATATATTTGCATACATGGGTGCAAAAGGAGCACCCATGGCAGTACCTTGTGTTTGATGATAAATTTGATTTTCAAAATAGAAAAAATTATTCTCCAAGCAGAATTGAACTAAATCTAATACATAATGAGTTAAAGGGCTATTCCCCATACAATGTAATAAAGCTTCTAAACCAAATAGATGTTTAATGTTGGTGTAAAGACTTTGTACATCCAAAGTTATCCAATACATATTTTTAGTCCACTTAATATGCCTAATTTTTTCTAAGAAATCAAAGGAGTCTCTAATATATGAAGGTAGTAACATAACCTCCTTTAATAATACACCATGCAAAATAACTCCTAAATTATGTAAAAAATAATTACTAGCAGACACTATAGGATGGTCTGGTGGGTTCATACTACTCTTGTGTAATTTAGACAAACAATAGAAAAAGGCCGGACTTGTTTCTTTAACCAACAATTTATTATTCACATCTTTCTCTAACCAGTAACCCAGTCTAAGACCCTTACGAATCAATACCGTGTAACTATTTTTAGCTTGTTCAATTACACTAACATTAACCTTTTTATATATTGTTTCATCACCCAAAAGATCCATACACATTTTTAAGTATTGCGTGTAATGAAGTATCACTATTTTATTGCCCTTGTCCGAAGGTTTAATTACAAGCTCTCTTTGTGTAGCAAAATCAGACAAAGATATCCATTCCTGTTTGGACAAATTATACTCTATTTGTTTAGAATTAAAGTTTTTAAATAACATTTCCGTTTCAAACTGTAACATAGTAAAAAACTTTTTTAAACCCTCATGTGTAAATGGTGGCATAAACTTGCTTGTACAATCTACTGCCGTAGTATCAATTAAACAATAAGCATTCAGATTACTTTCACATGAAACAAAAGAATCAGATGAATCTGTATCAGAGATATATTTTTCACCACTGGAAATTTCATTGTACTCTAACTCATCAACAACATTATTAACAAACTGATATTCAAAATAAAACCTCAAATACAACTTCCTAATAAATTTATACATTTCTATTTTGCATTCATGTAATTTTGGAATGACAGTGGGTACAAATTTCAAGCCACAATTCAAAGCACTCAACAAATATTCATTTACAGAGTAGCCTGAAATGTTAACAATGTTACTGCATACATGAAAAGCATCAGTACAATCTAGTTCTCTTATTACCCCGCCATTGTTTATATTGTCCATTTCTCTGTTGTTCACGGTCTGAATATCCTCTCTTCTCTGGACGATTATTGGCCCCTTCACCACGAAAATTATCATACAGATAGCGTTCATTCATAGGAGATGGTAAAGGTGGAAATTGATGGGAATTATCATTATTATTGTTTTCCCGTCTTTCACCATCTTGATTAAACGCTTCTATGCTGTTACTACCATATAGTCTCTCTCTCAAAAAGTCTGCCCCCCCATTGAGGCGAACTTTGGAGTGTGACCTATTATTCGTTGGTTTGAAAAAATCTGTTCCCCTTTCAAAATCACAAATATCTCTGTTAATCTTATACATCTTTTGTTCCAGCAATTTCTTTTCATAAATATTAAGTTTATCCTGAATATCACGCAAACAAGACTCCAAACGAGCCCTTTCTAGCACAGTCATTAGATTAGTACACACAGTCGAAATTTCCTTCTTAATCTCAGATAACTTAATAATG
Source organism: Protopterus annectens (assembly GCF_019279795.1). Classification (NCBI taxonomy): domain Eukaryota; kingdom Metazoa; phylum Chordata; order Ceratodontiformes; family Protopteridae; genus Protopterus; species Protopterus annectens. The sequence continues at coordinate 887,841,589 of NC_056743.1, read as the reverse complement.
TCTCTTTCTATAAGAATACTAACCCATTCTCTGGAACATAAAAAAGCAGCTTTTTCCCATCTTTGTTTAAAAATTTTTTCTTCGGAAAAAGTCAAATCAAAAGGTTGTGTAGGAAATTTAATTGCCCTCAGACCACGGGGCACAATATCCAAGTCTAAATATCTTTGAAGACTTGTATAATTGTAATAAACAGTCATTTCTTTGTTCATTAAAGTATTAAGTTTGGAAATCATTGTCTTTACCTCCACCGGAAATTCAGGAGTATGTTTCCCAATATTATCAAATGGATTATTCTGCCGCTTACTATGGGTCTCAGCTAAAAAATGCTCCCAAATAGGGACAGCAGAGCCTTCTTCATTCGGATACCTGTTCATCCGTTCTCAATCTCTCTCCATACTAGTGTTCAGGAAACCATCCATCGTATGTTGAGAAGAATTAGCACCTTCTTCTCTAATAATTCTAGGTACATTGTGAGCTGGATCACTGGCCATCAGTATTGAAACACCAACACCATGAACACAGGAACTACTGTTCAGCACAAATACAAGAAAACCACACAGTGAAAGCCAGATAAGCAAATTTATTTCTCTAGCGCCTCGGCTACAATAAGCCTTCAAGGAGTAATAGATAGCATTATCCAAAACCTTATATAGTCCCAGCTCCATCAATAAAACAATTATCAATTAAACAATTAAAATATTTGTAGAAACAAATTTTAAAGTGACATCCATTAATTCATATAACACATTTCCAGCAACATTCTGCATTTAAACCCTTTGGAGTTAATCGAATTTCAAAATAAACATTGTTTCTTTTCTTAAAAGCTTTAATCTACACATTTGTTCATCTAAATATTTCATATCTACCTGTTCTAAAATAGTAGCTTTTAGGCTTTCTGTACTTCCATCATGATATTTATTAAAATGAAAAGCCAAAGGGTTCTCCATTTTATTTACCCTTATATCTCTCAAATGTTCTAATAGGCGTGTTTTAAACATTCTCTTTGTTTGCCCAATATAAAACATATTACAAGTACATTTGATAGCATAAATAACTCCCTCTGTACGACAATTAAATACTCCATTTGATTCAAATCTAATATTATTTATATATTAAAAAGAATTCACAATATATGAACATCCAATACATTTGCCACATGGCTTAGTACCCTTCATATGGATCTGCTGATTTAACCGAACCCCTGGTCTTTGAAATTTGGTATACACAACCATATCCTTGATACTTTTTCCTCTCTTATATGAAAAAAATAATTTCTTTATTGTCAATAACACTGCAAACTAAACAGAATGCCAATCTATCATGTGTGGTCCATAACCCATGCAGTAATTCTTTAAGCAATGTATCTTGAGCTTTTTTCTTGTTTGCTTTTCATTTTTTACTTTGATCATGTTTTCCCCATGAAACAAGTAGATAGTTGTTGTTAGGCAGCAGGTCTTTTTTGGATAAGAAACATTTTTACAAGTGGGGGTATCACAGAGATTGCTACTTTCAGCATGTTACTTGGTACTTTAATAAAGCTGAATATAAATTATAATTAGAAGTGTAGTGCAAGGAGAAGTGGTTTGAGCTGAGTGCTGCTTGTTTTTCTTATGCTTGATTTTGACTGGCATTCCAGTAATATATTTAAAACGTAATTTATTTTTTCATGCCTCACAACCTTTTTGTTTCCATCTTGATATTACGTAAGCTGTCATGCAGCCAATGCAGTGTAATATTTTTTTTCTTCTACACTTCATTTTGTCTTGATTGAATTCTCATAATGACGATTTGGCTCCTAGGGCAGCATATTTAATTAAAGTTACATTTATTGTGGTTTTGAGCATAGCCCCTCCCCTTTCTAGTTGGCTGTACCCCTTCCCATTGACCCCACTCATTCAGCTGTCTCCTGCAGCCCCCCTTTGAGTTGACGTCACCAGCCGCCACTGCTTGCAACAATGAGAATACTGGACATAGTACAATTATGTAAGTGATATTCAGATAAATCACTGCTGCAGTAGCCTTAGCTTTATGGGTTAAATCTTGTCTGGGATACAACAGCTGGACAGTTTTCCAAAGGCTTTGTCACAGGTGTTCAAGCTGCTGGTGGCACAAGCTCCCCCCCCCAGGAGAAAAGCAGCAGTCTAAGTGCCAAAACCTTCCAGATTTTCTTGCCAATAGAAAGGGATGCTATGGTTAAAACAAAAAGATAAATGGTAAATGATATTTATAGACATACGTAGTCCTCACTCTGGCAATGAAACAGGAAAACAAGCAGGATGCAGGAGAGGAGAGGATACTGCAACAGTGATTTATTAGAACATGCACTGCTATGGTAAGTACACTTCTACAACTGTACTGTGTTCATTCAGTAGATCATTACTGCAGTAGCCTTACATTTATTAGTAGACTACCAAAGCTTATTAAGTTTGGAAAGAGGTAGGATGAGTGCCTAAGAGCCCACGAAGAATGGTCCTAGTAAAGCTTGCTGTAGACCGGAAAAAGGAATAAAATATATAGTGCTTTGTAAAAATATGTACAGAGGACCAAGTAAATGCCTCTAGAAAACTGTTATGGTTGGGAGGCTGGTATAATGGTAAAGTTTACCTCATAGACACAGGGTACAGCGTTTAATTCTCACGTTTGGAAGGGAAATTGGCTAGGGTTAAAATGGCTCACAAGGGCAGCTAGCCTAGTACTTGCCTATGAATATATAGAGTCTACTCTTTTATGTAAAGTCTTGAATCTGCCTGGAAGTGTTTTGTTATGGTAGAAATAACAAAAAGTTACAGCAAGAGACAACCGTCTGGAAATAGTCTGTTTTGACATGGGATGGTCTTTCTTCTTAGTATATAGGAAATGAACAGCTGTTCAGCTTTCCTGAATGATTTAGTTCTGCCGAGATAATACCTGAGTTGTCAATATCCATCCATATTGATAAGACTCATTCCTCTCTGATTTCAAGTTCTGGAGAGAAAAATAATGGGAGCGTGATGGCTAACTCAAAGTAAAGTCTGAAATCACTTTAAGGAAATGGGAAAGGATTGTTCAAGGAAAGCTTATCACTACGGAATATCAAATAAAGCTCACAGCTCAGATACCCTTGCAGATGTCAGAGTGATATTTATTTATTAATATCAGCTTACTGGGAAATTCCAGCTGGATAATGTATCCTTTTTAAGCGTAGGTGCAGAGAGAAATGCTCCACAAATAAACGAAGAGAAAATACATATACATAGGTGAAAATGGACATCATATTACAAAATACTTTAAATACATAGACTAATACAAACATTAATATACGTATGATATATGACATGTACAACAGTGCATATATACCATCATTAAAGCAAGCCTGCACAGGACCCTGAGCCAGACTTAATTAACTACTCCTGCCCAGAGAAACTGGTGCAGGAAAAGATATATGGTTAGTTTCTGTTTTTTTTTTTAACAGGAAAGTTGAAACAAATAAGATTATTAAAGGCTGCAATGGCTTTCCTAGGGATGGGCATGACATTCTCTGGCTAAGCAGGGGCATCTTCTCTGCCCCTTCTCCCAAAAACTAACAAGAGTGGCACTCCCTTGCCCATTGAGGGGACCCCAACAGCTGCAGAGTACATGGCTAACTCAAAGTCCATAGTGGCTATATGAACAATACTAAAGGTATCCGGGGAAAAAGAGGAGTGGTCTGAGGAAAAGCTTTGGCCACAGCAGAGTCACCCATGTGCAGCTGAGGCAAATTGCTAGCTTGCTGTGGTGGCAAAGGTGTTTTGGCTAACTTTTTCTTTTTGTGGTTGGAAGAAGGACCAACCATTGGGTCAGTTATTTGTTCCATGGTCAAGCTAAAAATGGTGGTACCTTTCCAGGGAAACTATGCAGCACAAGCTGGTAAAATTTTAAAAGCAATAAAGGTAGATTTCACCAATAATAAGCAGTCTAATATACTCCCCCCCCCCTCACCAAAAAAAAAAAAATTAAACATAGTTTATTCACAGGAAAAAAAGAATGAATGTCTAAATTGTCAGAAACAAAAGTGTGCCCCAGTTTAAAAGTAAAGTCATGTGACAGTCAATAAAAACACGTATTCCTAGCTTAAAATATATCTTCCTGACAAGCAAGTAAGTTTAAACATTTAAAATAATATCTGTGCAAGTTTTTCCCCAGAGGGAACTTACCTGTCCATCAATGAAACAGCACAAGCCTACTGTTGATCTTTGGAAGCCCACAGAAGAGCATCATGTTTGGTGTCAGAAAAGGTCTGAAGGGCTTGGCATCCAAACCTTTCTTTTAGTCAGCTCGGCTCAAGCTAATGACTCGGTTATGTGGAAGGTGCCCTGAAGCTGGCTGTTATATCCTATGCAGGATATAACCCATACAGCTTATGCAACTGCAGCAGTCATTAGTAAGAAGAATGTCACTAAACCTAGCAAACAGTTTTCTCACAAAATAATCAGTTTTCACAGAAGAAAGAGAGTACTGTGGAAGATTTTCTCCAAAAGGCAGGAAGTACTGAAGACTATGGAGCCCAGCATGTTGGTTATCTCCTTCAGGAGCCTGTGAAACCAGCAGTCTGGGTGCCAGTAGAATGTGGCCAAAAGCTTTGGAAGACTGACTAGCTGTCTATTATATCCTAGGCAGGATATAACCCATACAGTTAAAGCTACTGCAGCAGTGATTTAATGAATGAGCATTTTATGCAATCTTCCACAGTTATTTATAAATAGTGTCTCACTGACTGCTAGGAAATCTGCAGGTCCACAGACATAGTGTTTGTTTGTTTGTGTCTTTCGGCTTTTCCCGGTTAGGGGTCACCACAGCGGAACTCCGGTCAGCTAATGTACCGGCTTACCAGGCCTGAGGCACAACCTTCAACGAAGGTACGCCCATTCACGCATGTCTCCATGCAGAAGACGCTCTAGCTGAGAATCGAACCGGACAGCGTCTTACTGTGAGGCATAGTGCATGTTACTTATATTAATGTACGTTGTGTACTCACTAAAGCCTGTGCTCTGTAAAATGTTTTCAGGTTTGTATTATTTCTTTGCTCTCCTTCCTGATGTACGATTTAGCAGTTACTCTGCCATGCACTGTCACATAGTCAGTTTGCAGGAAGAGCTACAGTTTATCATGCAACTGTAATTTGTTACACAATTACTTGCAGTTCTCTCACAAGCAGTACCGAAAGTATATGAACAGTGTTAAATTTTTGTTGTTTCCTTTAGAAAAAAATGGCAGATATAGACATTTACAGAATTTTATATGTTTTAAAAGAAAACATGATATAAACCTGAAGGCCTGCTCCACCCCTTATTGGCAAAAGCTTCATAATGGCCGAACCCTTCAGAAAGCATTTTCTTTAACTGTCACATACAGATGAGCAACTAGATGCACGGAGAGTTGTGTTAAGAAGCAAGAGACAGCAAGCAGGTCAGGCACAAGCAAATAGGTCTTGAGCACAGGTTGTATGTCCTGTCTTGACCCTTAGCAGAGATCCAAGAGACAATCCTCTTGCATTTCTGTGGGTTAAGTTTCTATGCAGTAAGTCTTATGGTTTCCTTTAGGATGGTCAACACTGCGCTGAAAGTAGGCCCTTCAACTGAGGGATTTCCTTCTTGAATGACTCGGAGATAATTATCTTTGTTTTCAGGGACTCTGATGATTGACTGATTCCATATTCCTAACAGCACTGGAGTCTGCTCATGTGCAGCACTGAATAAGGAACCTGGAGAATGCAAGACAACATGTAGCTTTAGGTACTGCCTTACAGTATTTGCCTGCTGTTCTGAGAAATTGGACATCACTTTCAGAATTTGCAAATGTTTCTTTTGAGGTCAGGAGATTTTCATCTTTATTACATTTACACTAGCCATTAGAAAGGTCCATGAAGTTGTCAGGGTTAGAAATGATTTTCTGTAATTTATTGTGCTTCCCAAAGCTACCTCATTGGGATTCTTTGATGTGTTGCAGTAACACTTCATGGGACTAGCTTAGTAAAAGGCAGTTGTCCAAGTATAGAAAAGCAGATTAAGATATGTAAAAACTCTACAAGCTATGGGTAGCTTACATGGCAGAGCTGTAAACCGAAACTGATGCCAGGCCACCTAAAATCTTAGATGATGTATATGGGATGGCCTTATTTGGATTTTGCAATGTAACTTCTATATCCACTTTTCCAATGTAAAATAATTTTTTGTGTGCAAATGGAATAACTGCTTTTAATGTTACTTTTCTGTATTTCTTTGTGTCTACATTTGTTCAGCTCAGTTAAATCTATTACTAATATGAGAGTACTCACCTCTTCAAAAATTAGAAATAGCCTGGATTAAAAAGAAAAAATCATGAGACTATTGTCCTTTTTGGAAACGAGAAATATCCCGGAATATAAAATTCATCCTCTTTTAGTGAGAGTAACCAATGCACTGCCTTCTTTATCAGTGGATGATTCATCAGAAGTTCAACCTGTTAAACTTGATATGACTGGGTGTGAGGAATGAATGTCTGTAGAAGTTATGTCTTGTAACTTTAACATTTTCTTTGTATAACCCACCTACCTCTACTTATTATTTCCCGTGCAGACAAGCAGAATTAGAAACTGCCTCCTAGGGTTATGGGGTAAGGGGATGCAGAATGTAGTCACTTTGAGAATCTTTGTGGATATCCTCTCTTCACTCCTTACAAAGCATTCCCTTAGCAATATAGCTTATAATGAGAGACCTTGGGGGGGAAGTGGGCAAAAAAATAAAAATTAAGCAGACAAGACGAAACAATGATTTTATTGTGGAAGAGATATTTTGGAAAAAAATAATCATGCAAACCATACAAGATGAAAAGAAAGGTTTTTGTTTTTGGTAAACAGTACATCCTTTAGTAAAAAGCTTTTTGAAGTCCAAAGATATGGTGCATCTCTACATTCGCATTGCACTGGGAGTTGAATTACTACCTAGTATGCCATAAGAGGACTTAAAGGTATAACTAAACATATGTGGGCATGCCATTATCTACCAATCTGACATAATAATATGTGCAAAGCTGCAGCACTCAATCCTAGTTTCTGTACTTGCATTCTAGGAAGACTAATTTTGTGTGTGGGGGGAGGGGATTCCTAGTCTCTGCAGTGAAAATAATGCATGACAAAGGAAGACCAAGAAAATTTATACTCTTATAGTGCACCTAAAACTGTTTGAGGTTTAAGCAGTGTCTCCTTTACTTTTTAAGATCATGGGAAAATCTGCCTTATAAAATAGTTTATGCAAATGTACTTGATGACAAGTGTCTGCAAGCATGTGTGTGTGTGTGTATTTATATTTATTTATACATATATATATATATATATATATATATATATATATATATATATATATGCACACCAAATGCTAACAGTGAGACTCTGTATGTATTTATGTATTTGTATGTGTGCGTTACGAGAGGGATGTGATACATGAAAAGAAGTAAAAGCAGTACAAATTCAGGCTTTGTGAAACATGTCACAGATAAAGTGGGCATTTGAGGAACGACACTGCACCAGCACCACAAAAGCAATTTCAATCTATCCAACAACTATCTGCTCCAGTTCAAAGTTAATGAGGCGCGCCTCTCCCCCTAACTCATCCTGCCACTTGCACTGATTTCTTCTTGATTACTTTAATGAAACGGTCAAAGGATTATTAAACAACTTCTAGTAGATCTATGAACAAGGCTGAGTATCATTTCATCTTCCCTGTCAAGACTACACCACGTAATACAAAAAAGACTAATGCAGGTATAGACTTCTGATAGGGTAGATAAAATATATGCTGGTAAAATATATGATGCATTGATTGCAGATAGCGACTGATGGCATATTTTGATTGGGAAAAATAAAGAGATAATTATTAATGTTAGGCTAATTTTGATTGGACAGATACTGGGAAGAGTCTGACTTGTCTCCCATCTACATTGGGCAGATAAGGGACTGAGTGATAGAGTCTGTTTTGATTGGATAAATCCCTCTCCTATTCTGAAAACTACTGCTTGAGCATATCCCTCTAAGCAGATGAATTGCTGGCTCCCAGTAATGCTTTTAATGGCTAATTACTCTAATCAGAAGAGTAAAGGCGGTTTAAGAATGTGTTTGGTTTTCTTGCCTCACAGCTGCATTCTTGTGAGGAAGAGATAGTATAGAGCAAATAGATAAAGTCAATTTAAAATCTGAACCTAACATTAAATGGCAGATTAATGAGACAAGTCTTTGCAAATATTGCTTGCTGTGGTCCATACTGTTAAAAGTCAAATACATATCTCTGTATTTAATGGTGGGCATGGTTGAATGACTGAATGGCAGAAATCTATGCAGTAATATGCATTTTGGTTTTGGTCTAATATAACAAAGACCTGAATGTTGTTGTATCTTTCGGCTTTTCCCGGTTAGGGGTCGCCACAGCGGAACTCCGGTAAGCTAATGATTGGCAGTAGATTTTTACGTGCCGAGTTGCCGGCCCTGATGCAAAACCTTCAATGAAGGTACGCCCATTCACGCATGTCTCCACACAGAAGATGCTATAGCTGTGAATCGAACAGGACAACGTCTTACTGTGAGGCGACAACGCTACCGCGGCACCACTGGGACTCATGAAAAAATAAACGGCATGGGTAGACTGACGTTTGGTGCCCATGCTCTACATTTGCATACTTTATTGCTTTGAGTTACTTACTTTTCTGAGTGATTCTTGCTAATGGATGTTATCTGACTACTAGAAGAAACTACATACAGTTTGAATGCTGTACCAGTAACTGTTCCCATGGGACCAAGGATGCTGTCATGTTGATTCAGTTTTAGCTGGTGAGGCTTTCTTAATATCCTAGCAAAACCATTACAGGTGTTACCCTCTATCTGCTAGTCAGACAGTGGTCCTAAGGCATTCATATGCAAGGCAACCTGGTGCACTGCCAGTGAGCACTTTAGTCAATAAACCTCAGGGGATTTGTTATTGTAATGTCAGAACAGTGTTGTGCTATTTACTTATAAAATTAATAAGTTACTATTACTAGTTACTTTTCAGTGAAAGTAATATATTACTATTACTTATTACTTTTCTAAAAAAGTGATATATTACTATTACTAGTTACTAACTGAAGTAATGCATTACTTTTACATAAGTATAGTTTATCAGTTATAATATTGAGATTTACCCACACAAGTAAGCACGTGCATATGAATGTTACAATGATGATGAATGGCATTTAACAGTTAAAAACTTCACTAGACTAGTCTTTGTAGCTGGGAGGCAGTGGTTAGTCTTGTCACTTTAATGCAAGAGGTTCTCTGGTTCGATTCCTGGCCGGGGTGCCTTCTGGGAAGAGTCTGCATGTCCTCCCTTTGTTCACATGGGTTTCCTCCCACATTCCCAAGACATGCTGTAGATGGATCATAGGAAGTTACTAGGCTATTGGTCCTACGTCCCCTAAAAAGCCTAGTCAAGAATTTAGCTCATGTTCTGACAAGTCAGCACATGATGCCCCTGTCCAGTAGGAACACAGGTCGAATCCTAGGGATGTATTTTCTGTTCCTCATCCAGTTTTCCAGGTTGCACTTAAAAAGGGTTAATGAAGTACTCTGCTTGATGTGGAGAAGGAGCCTATTCCACATAAGGGGGAGTCTCTGGGTCACAAATCTATCTGTGAACAAGTTCTATTGATGTCACAGACCAGGTTGAGGTCGCGCACGTGGGTTACTCAAGTGGAGTTTGACTTGCAGATATGCAGCAGTCCCATTAAGGCGGGGTCTGAGATTGCTTTGTATGCCAGACAGAGGTCATCTCTGAGGAGTCTGTATGAGGCTGAGTAGAGGGACAGGGCCTTTAGCCTATCTATGTAGGGTAGATATTTGAGGTTCTGGATTCTCCTGGTGAGGAACCTCTGTGGTATCTCCAGTTGCTGCATGTGCTTTGTGAGGTATGTGCTGAAAGGGGCATTGTACTCATAATGGGTCTTATAAGGGAAGAATACAGGGATGTTATGACCTCCTTGTCCCTGGATGAAATACCCTTACTGATGAGGTAGCCTATGTAGAAAGCGTTCTGTACAACGGAGGCAATATGGTGGTCAAAAGTCAGTTTGCTATCAACCTGGGTGCCCAAGTTCCTCACAACTGATTACGTGCTTAGGACCTTGTTATTAATGTGATAATTTGTGGGGATGTCACTCTCCCCAAAGGGGATAATGATGCATTTTTGGCATTCAGTTTGAGGCCATGTTTCTGGCACCAGTCATTTGTTTGGGTGAGACCCTGTTAGAGGATGCCCACATCAATAGAGGAATTGATGACAGCTCCCAACTTGCAGTCATCTGCAGATTTGGTCAGCCATAACCCACTGGTTTTGGCCTGCACCTCAGAAAAGTATATCCCAAACAACAGAGGCCCTGAGACTTATCCCTGGGGTACACAGATTGATGCCTAGTTGAGAGAGTTTATCTATTATACCCAAGTGGGTAATAGTATCAAAGGCTTTGACCAGGTCAAGGTAGGTGCTGTGCACCATCTTCCCCTAGTCCATGGCTTTGGTGACTGTCTCAAAGAAGTCAACCAAATTTAAGAGGCATGACCTCCTCTTGACAAAATCAAACTGTGTGGTATCGAGTGTTTGGAGGTTGCCAATGTCCTTGATAATGAGGTCCATGATAATCCGCTCCATGGCCTTGCAGATTAGCCTAGTTAGGCAGATGGGTCTATAATTTCCTGGATCTGTGCACATTCCACCCTTGTGCAAAGGGATGACAGTGGCTGCTCTCCACTCGGCTGGGACAAAACTGATACTCAGGCTTTGGTTAAATAGGATGCCTAATGGTGCTGGATTGGACATTCTAAATTGGCCCTAGGTGTGAGTGCATGAGTGTGCCTTCTGAGAAAGGTTGGGTGCCAGGCTGGCAACTCAACACCGTAAAACTCTACTGTCATTCTGCAGACTGATGATCCACCTTGGTGACACCTAATGGGAGCAGCTGAAAGAAGACAACTAATCTTTATAGCTAGAGTGTCACAAATAATAATTAAACCAAACTATGCACAGCCAGCAGCACAAGACTTATAAAAAACTATCACATTTTGTCTATTTTCAGCAATTAAAAATTAAAACCTGAAAAGAATTTTAAATGGATCATAAAAAATTGTCAAGACAAAAGTTGATCATAGATCCACCTGAAGAGTTTTGCTTGGTGCAGTGAGTTTGGGACATCGGGTGTTAAACCAATGAGTCGTGAGTTCGATTCATATTGACGGCAGTATGCAAGGTAAGGATATGATCTCTAGCAGGCTAGAATTGTCACAGTGCTAGGAGTTGTTTTAGTGAGTGAGAGCCCACAGTACCAGGAGAGGGCCGGAGACTGGTCGTCATTAGCTTTCACTTCCTTGCAGTGCTAAAAAAATGAAATAAATTTTGTTCCAGATTAATTCTAATGATCTATTATGAATTCTACATGCTATGAGTTGTGCCAACATTATGTTGTAATTTTTTATCCAAATTGCCCCCTCAAAGTCTCTATTACCCCCTAACATCAGGTTACTATCCATAGCATCCAGGGGCCCTTGGAAGTTTTCCATCGCTCTTTAGGGGGCAATATTGCCCACATTGAGAACCACTGGTTTAAGCAAAAGTAACTCAAAAGTAATATACATTTAAGTTACCAGTTACTAAAAGAGTAATATATTATGATTGCTTCATTACTATTTTGAAAAAGTAACTAGTTATATTACTAGTTACTAGAAATTGTAATATATTGCAGTAGTATATTACATATTGTAATTTATACAACGACCCCCCACTAATATTCCAAAATGTGCATGCTGACTGGTCAGCGTGCATGTTGTAAATCAAAGACTTATACTAATGGAAAACTGTCCAGCCGCCTGGACTTTTTCCATTAGTATAAGTTTTTTTTTTTTTTTTGTTATAGCAACGGAGAACGCAAGATCTCTGTTGTTTTTTAGAAACTGTCTCGCTATGTTAAAGGAGTTTAACATAGTGAGACAGCTTTAAAAAAGTAACGGAGATCTTACTTTCTCCGTTGCTTTTTTTAAAGTTGTTTTGCTATGTTAAATGGGTTTAAAATAGCGAGACAGCTTTAAAAAAAGCAACGGAGATTCTCTGTTGCTTTTTTTAAAACTTTCTCACTATGTTAAACTCCTTTAACACAGCCAGACACTTTGTAAAAAGCAAGGGAGATCTTGCTTTCTCCATTGCTTCCACCCACAGCTCTGATGTACTGCTTAAGCATACGCATGCACAGTACATCACAACTGCCGCAGAATACCAGACAGCTGCAGAAGGGCAGCATGAAGGCATTATACAATGCCATTATTTAAGAAAAGTAAGTATTTTTTTCCTTAAATAACGTCATTGTATAATAGCAATAACCCACTTATGGGAGTGGGTAATGCTGGATTTACCCACGGTTGTCTTTGTTTGGCCACTCGGGCTTCTCCCTCGTGACCAAACCACACCAGCCGTGGGTAAATCCAGCATTACCCACACCCAGGCGTGGGTTATTGCTTAAATATTACTCACATCACTAAGAACAGTATAATGTGTTGACTGGCAAGCATCCTGAAAAACTATGTTCAAGTCCAAAGGCTGCCACATGCATAGTGTACTTTTAGGCATTTTATCTAACGTGACCATATTTTTTCACCTGAAAAAGTTATTCACTGCTAGCAAAATGAGAGGAAAATGTTTCTGTCAGCCACTTTAATGAATCCCTTTCTGAGGCACAATATTTAACTTTGTATGAGTGTAGTTCTGAGCAACACCTGTAAAGGAAAATATACTGATCTCTATGATTAGATGATAATGCTGACAGTTACCTAAGCAAAGTCAAGGTTGGGGTTTAAGGCATAGTTATACTGGATTAAAATCTTTTGAAAAACTTTATACATCCGTTTTTTGCAAAATATATAAAATGTGTATCAGTATAATGGAACTCAGGGACCCTTAATTTAAAAAGCAAAAACTTATTCAATCAAGGGAGATATAAAATTTAGGTTGTTGTTTGTCTTTTGGCTTTTCCCGGTTAGGGGTCGCCACAGCGGAACTCTGGTCCGCTAATGATTGGCAGTTGATTTTTACGTACTGGCTTGCCAGGCCTGACGCACAACCTTAAACGGAGGTATGCCCATTCATGCATGTCTCCACGCAGAAGACGCTCTAGCTGAGAATCGAACCGGACAGCGTCTTACTGTGAGGCGACAATGCTGATATAAAATGTAGGTATGTTTGAAATACTAAGGAACAAAGAGCTGAAACAACACAAAACAAGTTCTTGCTCACTGCTGTCTCGTCCAATAACATCCTGCTCTTGGGTCATTCTCCATTTGAAACTAATTCTGCTGAGCATTATCTTCTGTCACTACAGAGGAGGATAATGTACAGCAGCCCCCCCCCAGTTTCTGGTTTTGCTCCATTTCCCCTGTTGCTGTTTGTCAACTGAAACTGATGATGTCATTCTGCACAATAATAAAGGTTACAGTTACACACGGTGATTACTGACAGTCACCACTCATTATGGGCAGAAAGAGATGTAAGCACATTAGATATCTGACACTCAATTATTTTAAGGAACTGTTTTTTTCTTCTCTTGTAATATTGCAGGGTCCAGATGTCCAATTTGTTGTAGGGGAGGTGTAAAACAGAGCTTCACATAGTTTAGAGTGGCAATGCTTATATATGGCAGTTATAATGCATTTTTAGTTTATGTATAAATATTTGTATCTCTGTGAATGAGAGAGAGAGAGAGTGTGTGTGTGTCTGTGTGTGAACACATATAAATCTCTGCATTCTGTCACAGTTTTAGGTCTGTGTATATGGAAGGGCATATGATATACCATCAGCTTAATTTATTCTTAGGATTGTATAAATAATAGAAATGTATTTCAACTTGTCAGTGTGCAAGGGGCATTTCATATGTATGCATGCATGCACACAAACATTAATTACACACACTGGATTGATTTTGTACATCTCAGATGTTTGATTGTGATCAAGTTTATTTATTTATTTACTATAATTTTCTTTATCAAGTAAGTGGGCTGCTCCAGGGAACATTCTCATCCATGACCATGCCAAGAGGCAGAAAGATATCCAACATTCAAGTTATAGTTACGTGCAAACATATCCGACATTCAAGTTATGGGTAAGTACAAATATGAAAACCCCTTGAAATGGTATTAAAGGGAAAAGAAATACATTTTTACAACAAAATTTGAGTAACAAATAGATGTAATGCATGTGTAACACTTTACAAATGTTTTATGGTATGTACTGCTTAAAGAAGTAGTACAGCCATCAGTAGGAGCCTAAACAAAAAACTTCACACCCTACAAGCTATAGACTTCCATGCATTCAAACCAGCTCCACACCCTACAAGCTATATACATCTGTGCAGTTACTGACACACGGTTTAAATCTGCAGAAAGTATTCTGGCAGTGCAAGGATTCAGTGCCTTCCATGCATTCAAACCAATTCCACACCCTACAAGCTATAGACATCTGTGCAGTTACTGACACAGGGTTTAAATCTGCAGAAAGCATTCCAGCAGTGCAAGGCTTCAGTGCCTTCCATGTATTCAAACCATCAACTGCACAGACAGGGACAAAAGGTGGAGTCATCTCAATCTATTATTAGCAATAAGCATAACTATGTTGGTTAAACAGGACGATGCCCTGGAATTTACCCACATGCAAATCACCATAGACATAGTCTCATACCATATCCTAGCAAGCCATTGCCCTGTGTGTTCCTAGAATCCCATAGCATATACCCAGACCTACTGGAGACACATCATTAAACCAAATATCCGATTCATGGGAGACTTTAAGTACCCCTCGAAAAACTGGGAAACACATATTGCCTCATATTTGCTGGCCCAATGATTCCTGGACTTTATTTATTTATTTATTTATTTTATTTTATTTTACATTTGTTAACTGGGGGTGTCTGACTGAGCCAAAAAGGCCCTTTTTCAGCAGAGGCCCGGGGAGAAAAGCTCCACAAAGAAAAATTACAGACACGTTTAGTTATTTAGACATGATCAGTATACACACAAATTACAAGAGACATGTTTTTACAGTGGTATGCGGCACATAAACAGTTACAGTGGAGAGAAACAAACAAAACAATATTAATTTTAAAAATAAAGGTAATTAATAGATTTGTGGTGTACAGCTGAAATTTGGAACATAGGTAGAATACATACATAGTACACAGGTAGAGTACATACATTGTAGATTAGCCAGTGTTTGTGAGTAAGATTGAAAACTATTATCAAGTGCTCTAGATTTAGTATGTATATGTTAACCACTTTCACTAGACTGGGGAGCTATCATGGCACTGCCAACTTTGCTTGAGATGTTGCCTGATGAGGTCTTTAAAGGAGGCTTTGGACAATGTGTTTTGAATGCTAGTAGGGACAGAGTTCCATTTTTTAGCCACCGAACTACTATATAGTGCATCTCCAAAGCTATTGTAGCTGTTGGTGACTTCTAGTAGTAGTTTGCTTGATGATCTAAGAGGCCTTTTGGTTGAGTGATGTACTAGGTTTTTGAGGGCAGGACACTTATTGGGGAGGTAATAGATAGAATGACAGAGGCAGAGCTGATTTTAAGTTAGGAGGTTGGGCAGTTCAAGCCAGTGGAGCTATCTCAAAGCAGTACAATGATGAGTTCTATATGAGCAATTTGCAGCAAAGCGGGCAATTCTGTTATAGCAGGCTTCCATTTTGCTTAGTTCAGTTTTGTTGAGATTAGTCAGAATGGGAGATGCATAGAGTAGGGTGGATAGAAGTTGGGAGTGAGCAATGGCTGATCTTGTGCTGTTGGTAAGAAATGATTTGATACAGTAGAGTGACCCCACTAATAGCTTAGCCTGTGCCACTAGAGAAATTGGAGTAGCATTTGTGGAGTAGATAGTGAATTGACTGTTAGTGTTTTTGTTAGAACTGGTTATAATCATAAGCTGTGTTTTCTTTGGATTGAGGATAAGATGGGCTTTGGTAAGGTAGTTTTCAATGTCAGAGAATGCTAGCTGAGTTGTTTGCAGGAGGGTGGGAATGTTTTGTGCAGCACAGATTAAGTTAGTGTCATCTGCATACTGAATTATAGATGCATGCTGTATGGAGGTATGGAGGTCATTTGTGAAGACTGTGAATAGTAGTGACCCTAAGATAGAACCCTGTGGGACTCCTATAGTTATGGGCAGCTGAGGAGAGAGAGAATTTTCCCATTTCACAGCTTGGTACCTGTCAGTTAAGTAGCTTTGGAACCAGGTAAGAGTGGGATTTGATGGATGATATTTCTTTAGTTTCTTTAGCAGGATTTGGTTAGAGACTGTGTCAAATGCTTTGGACATATCCAAAAAAAGAGGTGACACTTGTAGGCCTTCATTTTTGAGACAGTTTACTGTGTCTGTGAAGCAGAGGAGGGCTGTAGTGGTACTATGGGCAGGTCTGAAACCATGCTGAGTAGGTGACAGGATGTTGCTGTCTAGGAGATAGTTTAGCATCTGGGTATGGATGCATTTTTCTAGGATTTTGGCCAGGGGGGGAAGAGTAAAGCAATGAGTCTGTAGTTATTAAGTTCAGTGGAGGTCCCGCCTTTATGTATGGGTGTAACATAGGATATTTTCCAGAGTTTGGGCACATGGTTTTCAACAATTGATCTGTTTATGAGAGTGGAGACTGGGATAGCAAAAGCATCTGCTGTGAGTTTCAAGAAATAGCTGGGGAGTAGGTCGGCTGCTGTTGATGAGGTTTTTAGTTTGGAGAGCATGCTTTTGATTTAAGTGGTGGAAACTGTTCTGAGGGTAAAGCTTGTATTAGTGTTATTTGTGTTGGGGGGGGGATAGTGAGAAAGGAACTGTCCTGTGATACTAAGGACAGAATTGAGTTCACAAAGTGGGAGTTGAATTGTGTTTCGATGGGAACTTTAGTGTCAGGGGTGGTTGGTTTGGGGGTAGCCTTTTGGGTGGATTTTAGTAGCTGGTTTACATTTTTTCAAAATTTTTGCGGGTTGTGTTGGTATTTAGTTTGTAATGTTGTGTAGTAGGATATTTTGTCCAGCCTAATGCATTTTTTTGCACGGTTGCACAGTTCTTGGTACTTAGTTAGGCTTTGTGTTTCTTTATTTTTTTGATAGCAAAGCCAGGCAGTGTCTCTGGACTTTAGGATTTGTTTGGTTTCTTTACTGAGCCAGGGGTTTGTAGAGGTCCTAACCTTGATTTTGCGCAATGGAGCGACAGTGTCTAGGTGTTGTAGAAATGTTTTGTTGAAATATGCTACAGCCTGGTCAAGTGGGAGGGTTTTTAGGGGGTCCAGTCACAGTTACAGAGTAAAGTGTTGAGGACCTCAGGAGAGAATATTTTTGTGTTTCTAGTGGATATATAGTTAGTGGTTTTGCATATGCTTGTTCTACTACGTATAAAGTATATTATGTTGTGGTCACTTAAGGTGTCTGGGAGACTGCCTGTGTGAGGGTACAATGTGGGGTTGTTAGTTAGGACCCAGTCAAGGATGGATTCCCTTTTAGATTTTTTATCACATCTAGTTGGAATTTGGACTAGCTGCTGGTAGCCATGGAGATTTATTAGATTACTTGGTGGTTCTGATATACACGTGAACCAATCTAGGCTGAAGTCCCCCAGAATAAGGGTTTCTTGTGAGTATGTGGAAGAACACCAGGATAAGTAGTCTCCAAGGCTAGCAGGTATATTACCAGGTGGAATATAGATCACAATTGTGGTGATGACTTTTTTAGGGTGAAGTTGTAGTTGTGAGATAAGTATGTCCCAATTATTGGGTTAGAGGTAGGAGTTTGGTAATTGAAGGACAGTTAAGTTGGACTTGTACAGTAAGGCAGTTCCACCCCCTTTTTTAACAAGAAACATCCTTATTGAATCATCACTTATGACGCAGGCAATCATACACTGATATAAGTGATACAAAGCATTTTGACATTTTCAGTTGCAAACATTATGCATCACATATAATCCTCTATACAGTCATTGTCCATGAAACATTACATAACTCATTTAATTCCTGCCATACCTTAAATTTCATTCCTTCTCCAAAACATTATTCTGTATGTTTTCTTACCATAATTCCCATTTTTTTCTATATAATTTGCTCATTCCCTTTTCTAAAGATCTCATTCTCACTTCTTTTATCTCTCTTACTATATTCATAACTTCTATTATGGTTGGTTTAGACACTGATTTCCATTTTCTAGTAACTGCTTTTTTGTCAGCCACCAAAATTAAACTCAGCAAGGCCTTACTATATCTAGGCAATTCCAATCCTGTATCACAGCTCAAACATCATTTCTTTAGTTACACTAATTTGCTCACCAAGTATTTCTGACAGAGTAGTCTGCAGGGAATTTTTAAAGTCTGCCAACTCATTAGACTCCCAAAAAATATGTTCCCGATTACTTCTTTCTCCAACATTTGCAATCTACCTGAGGAAAAATTCTTTGGAGTCTGCTTGGATATAAAAATACTTATGCAAACACTTCTAAGCAAAGATTCTAAATCTAAATCTTCCAGACTTTGCTGCATATTTGAGGGCCATAAATACATCCTCCCATTGTTTCTTCGTGAACTGCTTTTCCGAGCCTTTCTAACCACAGGTGATTGATTCCTAGAGTTATCATGCAATATTTTGTGCCCTGCTAATGACCCCTGTATTAACAGCAGCTTCTGTTATAGAGTCCACTAAAAATTCTGCCAGTGCTGGTCTTCCACTTAGGATCCCACTATACCTTTTTCTTTACCTGTACTCTGATACCAATCCTTGATATGGAAAACAATTGCTAGCTTGCATTCCAAACATATTCGTAGCCTCTTCCCATTCTATTACCTTTCCCTCACTAATTATTTGCTCCCATTACCTTGGTTTCTTTGCCAGTTTTCTCCAGTAAATTACAGCCTCTCTTGACTATTCTCTGCAGCCCCAACCACAGCCACCCCCATCAGCAAAATCTCCCCTCCCCACTCCTGTGCTGGCCTATTCCCAAAAACACCCCATGCCACTCTATGAATGCAACACTCTACATGGCTATAGCTACCCTGCCCAAGGATCCACAACCAAAATTCCAGTCTCTCCCCACCTTCTGAGCTTCCTCCTTGGTCCATCACCACCCCCCTCCACTCCAAACCATAGCTCTTCACTTGTGCCACATATAGGACCCCCAACTGTGAAGCTCTGAAATACACCCTTCAAAATCAGGCAGCCTCAAACCACCCTGTCCACAAGAATGACCGACCCTCCATACCCAACTCGGCTCTCCTCCCTTTTCAGCAAAACCCCCCAACTCTTCACCAATCAATATCCACAACCTGTCTTCTGGTCAACACAAACATACCTTACCCATGCACAAAACCAAAGGGCCAAAAACACTTCCACTTATCCTATCCCACCATCCATACCCATAAAACAGAGCCTCCAGTTTTTCAGCTTCTGCATCATTTGTTTAGTCTCTTCCCACACATTCCCGGCTTCCATGACAGAATCTCCATTAACCCACACTCCCATGTACTTCATTCCATCATGTCCCCATAAACATGGGCATCACTGAACCAATTCCCATGCAGGCACATAGCCCACAGCCATTGTGCCATTTCTATCTCCACTAATTCTGTATACTGAAAAGACTTTAAACTGTCTCTGAATGTTCCAGAGCACTGAAATGTCCCCTCAGTCCCATAAGGTACAAACTATCATCATCTGCAAACAAAGCCAACTTCTCTTGATCTCACACCAACTACATCCCAGAATTTCTGAGTCTCCCATTCTTTCAGTCAATGATTCCAAACATAATGCAAGTAACAAAGGGGAAAGAGGACACCCCCACCTGCTTCCTCTGCTGAAACAGAACTTATCAGGGAGGACCCCCCCCCCACCACGTGAGGCTTTGCCTCAGATCTCGCAACCTACAATACCACTGCATCAGGGAACGCAAATGCTTCCGCCACCCCAGTAACAAAATCTGAGCCTACTCTGTCAAATACCTTTTCCACATCAAGCCCAACTAACGATAGCAGTACCGTCCCATGTTCTACATCCCTCTGGACCATCACTCTACCAATGTTGTCAAATGTCTGCCTCCCCTTCACAAAACCACACTAATCCCATCCATAAAATCCTGGCATCACTCCCGCCATTCTTCCAACCACCATAAACACACACACTCTACAATCATCATACTGAATTGAAATGGGCTCACAAAAAGCTAGTTCTGTTGAGTACCTACCATCCCCATACATCACAGCCACCACAGCCCTTCTCCAGGATGCCAACACTTCTCCACCCCCCAAAATATCATTAAACAAATTTCATCTCAACATTCATTCCCTACAGCCCCTGCCACCTCCCAGGAAACACCTAGTAGCATAACCTCCCCAACTATTAAGAGGGAGTAGGTCCTGGTGGTGCTTGCTAAGGCCAAAAACATAGCCTCAGTGTGCTCCATTACTCACTCTTGAAAACAACTCAAGTAACAATTTGTTTTGTTTAAATATAGACTTCAATGCAATAATTTTAAAGCTGGAGCTGAATTTGTCAGACAGCAAATTATCTGTGTCTCTATGCTCAGTGAAGCTGGTACTATTGACCTCTGGTTTGGCACACTAATGTGTGCTGTCTTTGAGATTTTGGACATAGTTGTAGAAGGCCTTGGGTTTGTCTTTAGCCTGTGAGGCCATCTTAACTTCATAATTGGCCTTGCTGGACTTTTAATTAGTCCTCTTACTTCCCTGTTTAGATTAAAAAGAGAGCTCCTATCATTATGGGAGTTGGTCTTCCTGATTTTAGCCGTGACGTTTTTCCTTTTGTTATATATCGTATTAATGTTAGGATTCCATTAGTGCAGTTTCTTTTGGGCTTACTTCTAGTAGGTAAAGTAGCCTTCATATAGGCATTTACATGGTTATACAGGTTCTCTTTGAATAATTCCACATAAGTTGCTGTGAACTCAGAGTTGGGAGGGGTGCATGACTCTCCCATGAGTACCAGGTATGTTATAGAGTGTCGAATCCACCAAATGCATGTTTTTGGACTGTAGGAGGAAACCAGAGCACCCAGAGGAAACCCACTTGAACACAGCAACACACTAATTCTGGTTCTGATGTTACTCCTTCACAGGATATATACACACAGATACACAAACACTCACATACCTATTCTCCTACATCATGTGTTTAGGAAGAAAGATAAAACTGTAGGAGCCACACAAAAAACATACACAAGGAAGACATGAAGACTATACACATAAGGCATCCTCCAACATGTGAACTGAAGAGATACGTACTGTGAGACAACTCTTCTAACTGGTGCACCACTGAACCTCCCTAGTTGTGTGATAACTCAACAAATAACAGCAAGCAATCGTACAAAGAACTGGATCGTTGGTGTAGGGCAGGCTCCTTCATTTATGCTTCTGGTACTGGGTGTATGCTGGCTCTGGTGACAACCATGCACTGTAGTGCACCTCTTTGACAGGTTACCTAGCTTTGGAGATCCTTAAGGTACTTTCTGTATATAATTACACTGACCCTCTCTCTAGAAGAAGAAAGTAAACTTGTGTTTTGTATCACCTATGTGCTTCTAGCCTAAATTTATTGGTTTTTAATATGGCAGAAATTTTTTGCTGCAGTCTCCTTTTGTTCCTTGTAAAAGGAAAAAAAAAGGAAGTATACTAATGAGGTACTCTCCTCTGTAGCTGGACAGTTGCTGCTCATAGATAAAATTGCATGTCCGACTGCTGAGAAATCTGGCCAAGGGTGAACATTTGCCTCTGGCAGGCAATCTATTTTTGTTTCTGAATAGCACTCTGTACCTTGCACTGAATTTACAGAAAATAATTTATTGGTATGGTGCACTGAATGTATTCCAGTCCTGTTAAATAATGTTTGCAAGATTCTTTACTTAATGCACATGTATGCACTGTCTGGGGTACTGTAAGCTGTTTCAGAGCTACACTGTTAGTTAACTGCATGTTTTAAACAGTTTCCCGAAGGACATTTCCTGTGCATCTCTTATTAGGAAATGAATCATATTGTTAGTGTTTATTCATGTTGTGACATAATCAATTAGATGCTCTTTGAAGCCCTTGCTATATGACTATTCTCAAATCTAACTGAAAAAAAATGTTTATAATTGCTTTTACCTCTTTCTCTGTCTGGCTCATGCTTCTGGTATTACCTACTTTGTGGTGACCTTTTATTTTGTTCTTTTCCAGAATGATACTCATTTCATGATTTTGCCTAATGTGGTGACGTATTTATACTAGAAGACACTATGTCACTGCTTACATACTGTTCACTGTTCACAACAAGAAAGAGTGTATTGCTGACACAAAGAATGCCCTAACAGTTTTCAAGTATCTCAGCCCAGTATTTGCAGCAATCAAAGGAACAGTTTTATTTAGTCCCTTTTGAATAGGTCAGTTCTTTTGATTATATCAAAGTTATTCCAATACGTTTATGAAACTGGAAAGTCAGTTTCCTGTCTGCTTCCCTGGATTAGTTCTTATACACATGATGGGTATTTGTTTTTCGTTCCTTGTTCCAATATTTGAAAATCTGCAGTTTGGATATATTGAACACTTTTAGCTGGTACAAGAACTATGATGGCCATACTGGGCACCCTGCTTCTTCTGGTATGACCATTCTGGCTGTACATCATTTTCCATTTTCTCTGAGTCACCATTGCCTTATGCAGGGGACAGTTTGGCAGTGCAACTCAGGCATACAAACAGATCAATAACATATATTACTTATAAAATTCAAATGGTCATGAACAGAGTTAATCAAGTGACAGTCATCTTCAGACAGAAAAGGTTGTTCTGAAGAAGTCTGTTTAATAAAGATGAAACCTAGGTAAACTATCATTAGTGTCATTCATGCATTTTATGGTGGACTTGTAGTTCCTGGTATCGAGCTGGTCTGGTTCTTCTTTGGAGTAATAGTTCATCTTCAGACAGACCCTGAAAGCATGATTAACAGCACCAATACAGACATGAAAAAACGCAAATACTAGACTTACATAAAATGCTAGAATGGCAACCATATAAATGATGGAATTAATGGTGAACGGTGGTTCTGGCAATAAGAATATTAAAAACAAACTTTGATTATAATGCGTCGCAGACCTTCAACACCTGATCGCCCATTGACTCTAACTCAGACATCTCAGTTGCTTTCCACTAATAAAGAGTTAACACAACAGCCATTTCCCCTCACTACCCAAAAAGTGTTTTGGTTAAATCTGTATAAACACCATTTTTCATTTTTATTGATTATATTGTGAGTATTGAGTACACTCTTATAACAACTTAATCGTAGGGTTTTATTTAAAAGACATATTCAGCCTTCCCGAAGTTAAAAGCTACAATGTATGTCTGTGCCATGATAGACCATTTAATGCCATTTAATCTTTTTTCATTCTATGTCTGTAAACTTTGTGACTCCTGCCTTTTTCATAGTAGATCCACAGTGGCCACTATGTACTAGGACCATCAGCTGTCATCACCCCTCTGCAACTAACAACAGTAACTGCTTCACCATTTCTCTGTTTTATGCCATACAGGCATAGTGAAGCATCCAGAATGGGCACTGCTATTATGAGAAGACTGGCCAGTGGATGTCTGTGGAGTAATATGATGCTATTATAGGCACCATATTCAAGAAATTGAGACATTTAAGTTTATATTCCCTTATTGAAGGAACATGCATGCAATAATCAGTTTTCCTCTTAGCCTCTCACACAGACAATCAAGTGTGTGTGTGTGTGTGTGTGTGTGTGTGTGTGTGTGTGTGTGTGTGTGTGTGTACATTAATGCCCATTAACTTCAGCAGTCTTCTCCAGGGTCCTTGAGCACATTGAACAAAGCCAGCTCTCCCCCACAAAGGAAGAACTGTGATTTGGCATTCACTCTCCACCACAAGACAGGCTCCTTCAGTGCCTTGATCAATTTCCAAACCAAAGTCACTGGTGTTACACATGGAAGTAGAAGGTCTATGATGAGGTACCAGCTGAACTACTCATATAATCACATGTTTTCTCAAAACCTTATTTAGTACCAGTCCTTCAGAAAAATAATTGAATCTCATAAAATCTGAGCAACACTTTCAGCTCAGAACCTTCCAGTATGGCTATCAGTGAAGCCTGAGAGAACCAATGATGATAGTGTACAGTTTCCAACTTGGGCAACAATATTTGAATAATAAATTCAGTATCAACTTTCAGCACCAGTGATGATGCCTACCAGTTATTTCCCCGATAACACTACTCTGCATACCTCAACTGTACAGATTTTTGCCTCATATGTTTGGTCAGTTTTTCATAAAATTGTGTTTTTCTGGCAAATTAGCAGCAAATCATTAAAGACTGAAGTTAGAAAATAATGACATACATTTGAGTTTCAGACTTCATGCCCTTCAGAAAATTCACGCTAAAGCAAAACCTGTTATTCTATCACCTTTCTAAGTTTGTAAGTAGAATATTAAAAAAGTGTACCTATTGTTGGGCCTTTGTCCCACTTTTATTAATGGCTTTGTCCAGATTTCTTGCTGTAAGTAGTTGAGTGGCATGCCTGCTGTCATCAGATGTATGTGCATACTGATTATGTTAGCTGCTTTTCCTGTCAACACAGAGGCAGCAAAAGGGTTTGTCATGTACAGGAGTCAGTTGCAAAGATCCGATTTTGACTTTCTTACATTTTTACCTTTCCTTGTGAAATCAGCTAAACATTAGAGTTCTATGCTTTAAACAGTAAAGCAGCTTTGGTTTAACTGCCAGCTGTGGGATTTTCTCATTGTGATCCATCATAGTTTTACAAATAATAGGCATTACTTAATTATAGACATTTTGAGTACTGTGGCCTATTACAGCTGGCTCCAAGGAGTTCTTATAATATCTAAAAACACCAGAGTTTTGCTCATCACACAGGCATTTCAGAGAAAATGAGCTGATTTTTAAAAATGCAGATTTGGAGTCCCTGCTGTTGCTGTTGCCCCTCACAATCTGCAAGCTGCATAACGCGCACATTTCCTGAGATATTGGATACCAGATGTGCCTAATTGTACTAAAGGTATAATTGGATTTATCAGCATTTAAGAGGAAATTAGCTAAGGAGGTTTGTTCCTGCTCCAGCAGTGAATGTTGCACTTGCTGGTTGCATGAAAAATTACATCAGGCAGTAACAGAAGAAATCCTGCATAAAAGATTTGTTTTTTTCCCACCCCTCTCGTAATGTTTTTGCTGCTTCAGGTTTAAGTCATCAAATTCTAGATCAGAACTTATGTCAGACATTCCAGGGACCTTGAACCCATTAATGCAGAACTCTTTCATTTTATTCTCTGTCACTAAATTTAGCATTTTCTTAGTGACGATTAGCTATAATTGTGATGGTACAGTGAGTGTGTGTGTTTGTGTGGTGGTGGGGGGGGGGCTTTTTTTTACCTTTTCATCATCTGTTGAGTACACATTCATAGTAATGCAAACCAGCAAACCTGTTTTGTCAACTTGCACTTACTTGATAGGAAATAATAAAAGAGAGCCCTGTTTTTTTCAAGCCAGATATGTAAATAAAGTAACACAGATGGAAATATTTGAAAAAAATCCTTTCTGATATGTATAACTGTTCACTTTCCAATTAGTCTATTGATTCTCAGTTACTTTGGGAATGACATATAACTGCCTCAGTCTTCGTGAACTGTAGGGCCAAGGTGCAATCAGGAAAGCCACCCTTTCCCTATCATTACTTATACTGCATTATGTTTCATTTCAGTCAGGTTATGGTAGGCATAATTCTGGAGCATAATGCATACAGCTGTGGCTAAATTATAGTCCTTGACCATCACAATTAAACAGCACATACCTCAAGACTTCAGGGTAGCACTACTTAATGCCTGCATGTATTGTTGTGTTGCTGTAGTGGGCATACAATACCAAGATCAGACAGAAACATTACTACCACTGTTACTACCATACACAAATGCATGCTCAGTTTTCTAAAACAGTGAGGAAAGAACAAATACCATAAATAATAATATCCATCGGGGTTCTGTTATTTAGAATGGAGCAGCCATGAAAACAAACATAGTCTGGGTCATGGGACCAATAGTACTGGAATCAGACTATGTGAAAATTGACAAGCCAGCATAAAAGACAGTTGTAAGTATATTCACTGTTCTGGTCCATGCCAGCAATCCAGCTGTCAGCCTGCTCAGGTTTTAATGAAAGTCAGATAGTTGATGTATGACCCTGCAGCAATATCAAGTAGAAGCTTTCTGAATTCTACATGAAAGTCAATACAGTAATTTCACAGAAGAAATTGAAAACTGCATTTCTGTGGGGGGGCAGCACATACTCCTCATGCAAGGGACTTCTCCATTGCATTTCCTTTAATAATATGATCATCTATGAGGTTGTTCAACTTGGAAAAAGTGGAATTTCATCCACAGTAGTTGTTATTGAATGGAGTGCATTAACATACTCTAACTATGGTCTATCGCAAACATGGACTGGTACCAGATGTGGTGAGGTCAATGAAAACCAAACCAGCTTATTAGACAAGACTGGCAGGAGCAATAAAAGTTTTAGGAACATTGTCTACCAATACCACAGGGACTCTGTTTTAGTATTTTAGTGTCTTTATTAGTGGCACAGATGTGACTCCATTCACAATGGTAAAAGACAGCATGCAATTCCATGGATACATTCACAATGGTAAATGACAGCATGTAACCTACATGTACACATTAAAAGACAGCATGCAGCTACCTGAATGCATTCACAATGGTTGAAACAGCATGTAACTCTGTTTTAGTATTTTAGTGTCTTTATTAGTGTCACAGATGTGACTCCACTCACAATGGTAAACGACAGCATGCAACTCCATGGATGCATTCACAATAGTAAAAAACAGCATGTAACCTACATTCACAATGGTAAATGACAGCATGTAACCTACATGTACACATTTATAATGGTAAAAGACAGCATGCAACTCCATGGATACATTCTCAATGGTAATAACAGCATGTAACCTACATGTATACATTCACAATGGTAACTGACAGCATGTAACCTACATGTACACATTCATAATGGTAAAAGACAGCATGCAGCTCCATGCATGTTCACAATGCTAAAGGACTCCATGTATACGTTCACAATGGTACAAGACAGCATGTAAACCTACATGCACACATTTACAATGGTAAAAAACAACATGCAGCTCCATGTACATTCACAATCATAAAAGACAGCATGCAACTCCATGTGCATTCCCAATAGTAAAGGACAGCATGCAACTCCATGTATACTTTCACAGTTGTAAAGGACAGCATGCAACTCCATGAATACATTCACTGTGGTAAACAACCACTTGTAACCTATACATTCACAATGATAAAGAACAGCATGCAATTCAATGCATAATTTCACAATAGTAGAACAAAGCCTGCAACTCCATGACTATATTCACAATAGTAAAAGACAGCATGCAACTCCATGAAAACATTCACAACATTAAAATACAGCATGCAGCTCCATGTGCATTCACAGTAGTAAAAGACTGCATGCAACTCCATGTATATTTTCACAATGGTGAAAGACAGCATGTAACTCCAAGAATTCATTCATAATGGTAAAAGATAGCATGTAACCTACATGTATACATTCAAAATAGTAAAAGACAGCATGTAACCTACATGTGCTTTCGTATATCTCATTCTAACTGAAACTTGAGTAGGCACAGATGAATCAGAAATCTGTTTTTACATAATAATTATGTACCTACATCAACAGAATAAAGATTTTGTACTCAGTTATTAAAGTAGCTTGAGGACAGTATTTTAAGGAACTGAACTCACCTGACCCCACCTTGTATTAATTAGAAGTAGGTAGACTGGTAGGGTGTTTGTCTTAGTAGGCTGAATGTGCTCTAGGACCCAGACAATCAACAGTTGATGATTCCTTAGGAAATATACCACCACTGTTGGATTTCAAGTTTTCTTGAAATTATGAAGGCAGTGTACAGCCAAGGCTAATTAACAAATGAGGCATAGGACGCCTAGGCACTTAAATCAACATTAACAAAACCAGAAAAATAGAACTAGGGAATTACGTGGCATATGCACTATAAATGGGGATGGTAATAGGAGACAGTGAACTGATGATCTTGCGTACTTCATCTTGTACCAAGCTATGGGTGAGGAACAGTTATGACATCTTGAAGCTGTAAACTGTTGCCATAAGCAGTAAATGATATTCTTTATTATGTTGTTTTTACAGCTATGCTAAGTAAATAGGCATTTTATGCACTATAGTTTCAAGTGCTACATGTAGAGCAGTTGTATAGACATAAAGCTATAGAAATGGCACGCCAAAAATATATATGCATCAGTAGTAACTAAAAAAGGGAGATTCATAGTCTCCTGATCCCACATAGCACATAATATTACAACAATAAAATTCGTGGTTCTGCTTTTTGCTGATGATGGCATACCTCTGCTGAAGTGAAGGAGGATGCCATTTGATGTTAATGTATTCCCCAGCTCAAAGATACACTGGAGTGCACTGTTGCAATTGTAAAATGGGTATTGGAGGATGAATAAGAATATCATACCATTAGTTAAGTCTAACAGTCAGAAATAATACTAAAGGAAGAATGAATTAGAAATGATCCAGACTGAATCATTCTAATTTGACTACATACACAGTAAATGTCAGACACAAAATGAATTAATGCATACTGCTGCAAATTTGTCTGTTTTTCTGTAACTGTTGTGTAGAAGCCACATGTTTTTCTGCAACACTAGTCTTTAGATCTGAATGCTATTTTCTGAGCTTCTGATTGTTTGACAGGTTGTTTTATTTTTATGCTTACATTATGAAACTGTATATGATGCAATCAAATATTCCCTATAATGGGTCAGGGTTCTGAGCTTCTGACTAATTTATAGACATACCTTCTTGTTTAAAAATGTTTACAACAGTTTTTAAAATGTGTTTTATATGCTTTCCTTGTCAAGAAAGCCTCTTTCTAAATGCAGTCATTAGGTACCAACTGAAGTGTGCAGGCTCAGACTGCACTTCAGAATCTTCTAGTCATGTGAGTATCAGAAATGTTACCATTTAAAATGCTCCAGAATAGCTCAGATTCAGTATGTTAACAGCTAATGAACTGTACTATTTTAAACATGTTTTTGCACACTGATAAATTTGGTAGGCAAAGTCTAGATGTCGAGGCTGTTCAACCAGCCATCCATGGTCTCGAACCGTTGACTTGAACTTACTTTCCCTGCATCTGCATTTGTCCAGAGAGTGTTTCTGTCCCACTGCTATACTGACAACCTTAACTTATGCTACAGGATGTTTCTTGCACTTAACACCCACATTCACAGTAAAAAAGAATGCCAAAAAAAAAAAATCATTGCTTCCAGACATTTCTCATTCTGCAGTCACCTATCAGTTTCATATTTCATACATAGATTGATGGTAATTATGAGAATCCACTAACATCAGTAATACTAAAATGAAAACAATAAGCTAATGTAACACAAACATCATTTACCACAAAAACTACAAAAAATGTTTTTCACAGATGAACAAGTCCACCCACACTCCCTTACTTAAATATATATAACTATAGAAAGTGCAAGCACTTGCAAACAGACAAAGAGTCCAGCAGAAGAAAAACAACGCAATGCAAACTGCAGTTACACTTCACAACAGTAAATCATCAGAACAAACCTAATGTAATAGTCACCACACAGGGAAAAGACCTACCAAAACAAGAAAAAAAAGTGTTACACTTCAACTAAACAATGCATAGAGAAGTGTAACTTAACATAAAACTGAAATGATTACAGTGAATCCAATGAAATGACATACTCCTTTAACCACAATGTCTTGAAATGTACTACTTAGCTGGAATATGCAGTCATCTTTTGTTTGTTAGTGTCATAAAGTTAACTGCACCTGTATGGAATCATAGAACATACAAGGCAATTGGACTATGTGACCACTTATTTACAGAGCAATTGGGCTATGTGGCCAATTATGCCTTGCAAGTAGCCAACATTAGACTTTCCATCCTTTTTCAATGAGTGATAGTCCAGTTGTGCTGGGTGGGGTGAATTTATGAATAATCATGTAAGTGTAATTCCCTCTTAAAGGAAGGTAGTTTGCCCCAGAGAAGGGGGTCATCATTGTGTGACAAATCTGTCTCAACACCATCATTTGTTTGTTTGCTGAAGTTGGTTCAGGTGTCTGGTTCTAGTGTTCGCAGAACTGTTTGATTTGTGGAGATACAAGAAACTTTGGGCTGCTGGATCCCCATTTTTCAGTAGGAATGTATTTCAGTATCCATTCTACACTCTAAATGTCTAACTTGAGGCCACTGATTTTAACCTCTGCTTTGTTCCTAATTTGGTATCCTCCTTGTGGCATATGGTGCAGGTTACAAACCTACCAAAAAGATCACAGATGTGAAGGGAGTACGGGCATTTTCAACCCTGAATCAGGAGCTATAGGACGGAAGTAAAGCAGGGTAAAATACTTACCACAAAGTAGATGTTTCTGCAGAGTTCACTTTTACAAAAATTAAAACATCTGGATTTATTCACATTCTGTTTTCTTTTCTTTTGGTCTGGCCAGATTGTCTTAGGTGTTCCTTTCCCAGTGAAGGCTAATATTGCCTTAAACCTATATAGGTATAGATGTAGCTGGAGTGAGACTTGCACAGAAATCCTTATTGATATGTGCTCTCCCGGATTTTCTGAACCAGGAAACTGCAGACGTAAAATGTGATTGTGTTATACAAATATACAGTGTTTAGCCAACCACTGCAACAAAGAAACAAACATTAGTAATCCCAGGAAATCATGTAAATTGACAGTATTCTGCAAAACCCAGCAAATGGTATTATATATAAAATAATTACAGCAGCCTCTTCAAAGGTTAATGTTACGGTAACTATCTTAGACAACTGTGTTATCTTCTTTGGGGAGGGTCACTGTAACAGTAAAAACTATCATTTAGAGTATAAAGCTCACCTTCTGTGGCAAACTTATCTTGCCTCTGTGCTCTGCTTCTGATATGTAACACCTGGTGAAGGTATGGACGGTAATCTAAGCTGCAGCTTCTGAAATGTCTTTTGCAGAAACATGCAAAGTCAGCTGTTGAAGTTGCTGTAGCTGTAGTGAAATGTGGTCTAAAACTGCCTCACAGCACAGGGCAATAGAATGGGCAAGTCACTTTGACAGACTCTGGTTATGGAAGGCCTTCTCTCCTCTTCTTGAAGGAAACAAAAGCCTGGCTTTCTGAAGGAATGTGTTTTCTATTGTGATATCCTAGTTGCCTGTGAGATGCTTCGCTTCATTTGACAACCTGAACAGAAGACTGGGAGCTGAACTGGTAACTACAGGTGCGCATGCCTCTCAAGTGTACCTCATTATGAGGAACGTACCTCATTTGGGGTCTTAAAAAGTTCATGTTCCTCGAAGTTCCACATTCAAAGGGTCTGTCACACATTCAGTGTTAGTGATTTTTTAAGTGAAATCCATAGTAAATAGAAATTAATCATATTAATTCACAAAAAGAACTCCTTTATAAGTAAAACTAGCCTATTTTAACAACCCTATGACCTTCCTCATGGAAGTTGTTAGTAAGCCATTTGTTCCACATTATGAGGGCTTGTGTTCCTCATTTTGGAGACAGAAGGTTGAGAGCTGTGCAGGTGCGCAATATAGACCACTTTGGGCTGGAATGAATGATTAGTCTTCAAAGATATGCTTTCTGTATGAGGAGCTGTATATGTTGGCTTGAACATTGAAATCATTCTTCCTAAGGCTGTAGCAACTAGAAAGAGGCTTTTCCAGGAAAAGTACTTACTGTATCCTGAATAAGTTAGTTCAAAATGTATTTATTTTTATTTTGAATTTGTTATCCAGGATAGACCATCAATCCCATTGGACACAGAGTGAATGACAAAATGCAATTCATAAGTATATTATTTACAAACTGAATATTATAGTTGGCTTGAGGGTATAAAGGCAATAAATGGATGACAATATATATACACATTGATGAAAAAAACTCAATATATACATGCATTATATATAGAGTGGCATCAAAATTGTCATGCCGAAACAATCACAATCAAAACAGTCAGATCAGAGCAAGGTATGTAGACAGAAGAAGGGAATGAAGAGGTTAAATTATATGACCAAAGACATGGCAGTTGCATTTTCCTAGAGTCGAAATGTGCTTTTATTTATGAACAGAACATGAGGTTACAGAAATTCTCTTGTAAAAGAAGAAGGGAGAGATTCCTCCAGTTTGGATCCAAGGACTGAGAAAGCATTGCCTGTTTGAATGAATGGGTTAGAGTTTCTTTGTCAAACCTAAATTGTGAGTGCCAGGGAAGTGGAACATATGTACGTGGATGTCTTGAATGCTGGATGTTCTTCAGAAAAGCCTGAAAAGGTAATTTATCATTTTATATGGGAAAATGAAATTGCATAAGTATGTATTGTAACAGAGTGATGTACAAGACTTGACACACAGAAAAGGTTGAACTCATCTAATATCTTTGGAACTGGGCAGTTTAGTGTCTAACCCAAAGTGGATGTCCAAGAGACAAATCTTTGCCATTTCTGTTGGTAACATTTTATTGTAGTTGGTTTTCTGGCTTCCTTTTCCTGCCTTCTTTTAGGATGTTTATTAACTGGTAGGGTAAGGAATGACTGCTAGGGGTCAAATTTTGTCTTTCGTGCTGCAAAGTTTAATGTTTTAGTGTAGAGTACCTTATTTACCTTACTTCAATGCTGACTTAAGTAAGGACTGCTGAAGGGGAATGGGCTATGGAGGAAGACTGGGTAACATCCACGTCAAAGAGAATCATGGTAGTCCTGCTGAGTAAGGAGGTATGAGGATGAAATTTGGTTCACCCAGGTTTACTATGAGAAGAAAATAAATGCTATGTGTACAGGACAGCGTTGATGCATAAGAACCCAAATGACACCTAGCCCACAAACTCAGTGTGCCACTCAACCACAGCCCATAAGGCATAACAATGTACCCAACACTCTAGTCATAGGTGACTCTATAGTCAGGCACACTGATGTTCCACTCACCAGGCTAAACAAGGAGAAAGTTACTGTCAGCTGCCTATTGGGTGCCAGGATCCGCCACATAATGCACGCACTCAGGTCACTCCACAACAAGTACAAAAATGACTCTGTCATTGTCCATGTTGGTGTGAATGACCTGAGGCGTACCTCCCTGGTCTACATGAAGAGAAACATGGAGGAGCTCTCCAATCTTGTAGCCCAGGCAGGTATAACCCTAGCCCTGAGTAGCATCCTGCCTTCACCCAGAATGATACCACAGTACAAGGACAAAATGATCGACTTCAACAATTGGCTAAGCTTCTGGTGTCATTCTAAGGGGATCCAGTATCTGTCTGCCTGGGATGACATGATCGACAGACCACAATGCTTTGCCAGAGATGGCCTGCACCTGTCGCCCTTGGGATTCCGGATACTGGCTAAGGCTCTTGCCACCCCTATAGTGCCTTTTTTAGGCAAGGTTCAAATGACAGATTCACCACCATAACAGGTACAAGCAAGCAAAATCTGAGGGTAATGCTACTCAATGCTAGAAGTTTAACCCCAAAATGCATTCACTCGAGGCACTCCTTAAAATGGAGAACATCGACATCTGTGCAGTGACAGAGACTTGGTTCAAGGCTTCAGAGAGCACCCCTGCATTACTAGGCTATAATTCATACCACACCTTTCAGCAACCTAACCTGGACCACTAAAGGTGGAGGCGTGTCCATATTCATTAAGGATATCAACACCTCCAGTGTAGTTGCTCAGCATAATGCATCCAAGATTATCCAAGTGCAACTAACTCTGGGCAAGACCACAATCCAAATTGTAACTTGCTAAAGATCCCCCACCATGCCCCAGGACTCCCACTCCTCATTTCTTGATACACTGGAAAATATTAGGGTACAACCCAACACCCTAATAATAGGCAATTTCAACTACCCCACAATTAACTGGAAAAACTACTCATGCACCAACTCTTTTGCTCAATGTTTTCTGGAATTCAAAAATTCCAATGCCTTGGATCAACATATCCACACCCCCACCAGGGGCAGCAATATCATAGACCTGGTCATTACCAACATGGGTGACTGGTGTTCCACACCAGAGGTCAATTCCTCATTGGTCAGATCCAGCCACAAGCTAATCACCCTAGACATCCACATCCCGCCTCCACCCCACATTAGGGAAACCACCGTAAAAAATTTCTCCCAAGCCAACTTCACGCTTCTTAAGACAAAAGTGGCAAACTTCACAACACCCATGCAGATGGACAATAGAGGTATGGCTGCTGTTGTTGTTGTTGTGTCTTTCAGCTTTTCCCGGTTACGGGTCGCCACAGTGGATCTCTGGTCCGCCAATGATTGGCAGTAGATTTTTACGTGCCGAGTTGCCAGCCCTGATGCACAACCTTCATACAAAGGTACACCCATTCACGCATGTCTCCACACAGAAGACTCTCTAGCTGAGAATCGAACAGGACAACGTCTATCTGTGAGGCGACAATGTTACCGCAGCACCACCACCGCAGTAAACGGCTGCTGAATCCTACACAAATGCTCTTACACAAGTGCATGGATCGTGCTATCCCTAACAAAACCAAGATGCTATCCTCCAAAAAAGGAAGCCAATCTAGTGGTCCCCTACCATAAACAAACTCTACAACAGAATAAACTGTTGCAAAAAGGAGTAAAATCCCATGATTGGAGGAACTCCCTGGTCAGCTTCAGTAAGAAGTTGAGATCCCTCATAAAATCTTCCAAAGCTAGTTACGAAAACAAAATCGCCACTGATTCTAAAGACTTCCACAAAGCATTCTATAGCTATGTCAAGAATCTCAATGGCAACACTCAGATTTGCTCTGAGTTACAGCAAAATGGCACTAAATATACAGAACCAACTGATATTGCCAACATCCTGGCAGATAGGTTAATTGCTAACTTTACCCCTCTCACCCCCTAAAGGGTCCATCTCTATACCGGAATAATGCCACACAGGTAAAAACCACACTCTACAAAGCCAAGAACACAGCATCCATGGGACCTGACAACATCACAGGCTGCATTCTACATGAACTACAGAATGAACTGGCACCCCACCTAAGCACCATGTTTAATCATAGCCTCACCTCAGGCTTTATGCACACTGAAGGGCACACAGCAATGGTTATCCCACTCCACAAAGGGGGAGCCACCATGGACCCAAGGAACTACCGCCCCATTAGCCTAACAAGCCTGGTCTGCAAGATCATCATGGAACTTACAAACAAAGACATTGGTAATCTCCAAACTCTGGACCCCACCCAGTTCAGGTTTTTAAAAGACAGATCATGTCTCCTAAACCTGACAGACTTCTTTGAAGCAGTCACCAAAAAAGATGAGTGTAAGGTCATTCACACAGCCTATCTAGATCTCACCAAGGCTTTTGATGCCATCCCCCACTCTTGAATTAAAGATAAACTCAGTAAACTAGGTATAAATCCCTATGTCATAAGATGGGTTGCCAACTGGCTCACTAACAGAACCCACACTGTGAAAGTAGCAGACTCCAAATCTGACTTCAGACCAGTGACAAGTGGAGTTCCACAGGGTTCAGTCCTGGGTCCTCTCCTGTTGGTATCTACTTTTCTGAAGTACAGGCTAACACAGAAGGTCTTTGGCTAATGAAGTTTACAGATGACTGCAAACTAGGAGCCATAATCGAAACTCCTAATGATGTGGACATCCTACAAAAGGGCCTCACTGAGACAGATGCCTGAAGTCAAAGCCATGGCCTCAAGCTCAATGCCAAAACGTGCTTTGTCATACCCGTTGGTAAAAACTTTGTACCCACTAGCTACCACATAGGTGGTAGTCTACTTAACACCGAAAGTGTGATAAGAGACCTTGGAACACAGGTGGACAGTAGTCTCTCCTTTGATAATCACATTGCCACAGTAGTCAGGAAATCCTTCTATGTGCCACACCTCATCACAAAAGGTTTCTCATCCAGGAAAAAAAAGGCCATTGTTCCCCTCTATTTGTCATTCATTATACCCATTATAAAGTACAATGCCCCTTTTGGTATGTACCTCACAAGACATCTACAACAACTGGAAAAGCCACAGAAATACCTCACAAAGAGGATTACTGGCCTCAAGCAGATGCCCTACGCAGACCGTTTCAAAAAACTCCGTCACATATCACCTACTCAGAGGTGATCTCTGCCTAACATACAAAGCTATGTCAAACCCAGAGCTGTTGGACATGCTCCACTTAAAGAAATCCCAATCCCTCTGAGCTACATGCTCTAGGGACATAAACCTTGTCACCACAATAAACAGAACATGCTGGAGGGATAGATTCCTGTCCCAGAGACTTCCCATACTCTGGAACAAACTACCTATCTATATCAAACAAAGCTCCTTATTAGCACTCTTCAAGAAAAATCTTGATGATTGGATGGGAAATAGGAAATTCACCCCCGGGGATCACCCTTGTGGCTCTGCTCAACAGGTGCACAGGAAAATAATGTTCTTGGCTGGCAAAAGACAGGGTACCTTTTTGGCTAGGCTTATATAAGCCCTAGGGCCAATAGCCTAGTATCTACCTATGAAGAATGTGCTCTGAGCTTCTACTTGGTCTAATGAGTAGGGAGGAAAAGGGCCTGAAGCTGAGTGTAAAAATGTGTATCAAACAGGCCCATTTCTGGCATACCCACTTTTTGTATAATCTCTTATTTCTGTGTTATATAGTGGAATCATTACTTCTAGGGAATCTGAAAACTGGATTCATACATCTCTGAGAGCACAATGAGGTGTCCTTATGTAGACATAAGGAAGTATGATTATGCAAAAAATGCATGCCTGCTGCTGAGAAAAAATACAGAATCACATGTTGCATTCCCATCTGTTTGCCCTTAAAAGGAAAGGCTTTCTTCTGACATTGGCCTACAATAGTGCCCATTTCAGTAGTTTGTCCTAATTTTCTGTAAATGACAGTGATCCCCAAAGGCTGTCATGCTGCTGTGTTGCAGCGAGTCTTTTTGGGGTGGGATTATTAGCAAACACTTGTCCAAATAGAGGAAAATGGTTATGTTTTGTATTCCAATATCTGAAAGCACCAGAAATCTACATATATTGAATATTCCAGGGGTTCTGAATGACCCAAATGACAGAGCTGCAAACTAAAATGATGAGTTTATTTGAAATCTCTGGAGCTCTCTGTGAGATGGCCTTGTCAGGATGCGGAGATGCATTCTGCATGTATAGTGTTTTCTTTGACTAGAAGAAATTATAGATGGGTAAAATACTTATCATAACTCACTGTAATGGGAAAACATTATTTTTGCATTACCCTGGGTTTACTTGCCTACTGTTTTCATGTGATTCTTCTCGATTTTTCTCTTAATGGTTCTTTTCCCTTTGATGACCTCTGTAGGTTATGCTTCTGAAGCAGGCATCATCGAGCTTAAATAAGAGACACATTTTTCATCTCTCTCTCTCTCTCTTTGAGATAGGTGCTTTCAGGCAAGTGCGCGGGTGTTAAGAAATGCATCTGTGCTGCCAAAACCATGAAAATAAGAAGTACTTGCAATAATACAATACTGTAACAGTAATTATCTACAGTGTCTCTACACGGGGAAAGAGGAAGGGAAGATTTACCATTACAGTGGCCTTTCTTCAAATGTCTTCTGTTCGGGTATATTCCTTATCTAACTGCACTATCTTCTGACGATGGTATACTGTAACAGTAAATCATTACATTTCGGTAGAATGCCAAAATGTACTTGGTCACTCTTTCGAGTAGGAGAGGTATAGGATCCTGTCCTACTCCTGGATGAAGCCTCCAGCATATACTATTACGTAAATGGTGGACATCAGTCCATGTTACAGCTTCTAAAATCTTTTTTTATTGTTCTTTGTTTCTTTTTTTTTTTTAGATCTATCTTCTGACCATCAACTCCCTGCAATCTACGGAGCCCATTTGTTCCTCAAAGGGGTGAGAGCCATCACCAGCCTACCTATTTGTTCTCTATTGAGGCAATAGCCAATCATGGTGCTATCATTCAGGCAGACATTCGCATCTCGCCTGGATCCCAGAAGCTCCTAATGCCCTTAGGCAGCAACATAGGAATGTTAGCTCTGCCATTCTTTGGGAAAGGAACACACTAACTTGCCTGCATGACTGATCCCTAAGCTAACAGAATATGCCCTAGCAACAAGTCTTTTCTGGCCAGGACTCCAAGGGCTACACTATCCTGAGCTCCTACCGGGTGTTTTTCAAGTAGCAAGCCAAATTCCGTCACTTCACCCCGAGGATGAGTGAGATGTATACTGCTCTTTCCCATTTTAGTACCATGCTCCCTCTACCTGTGGTGTTGCCGTGTATGCTAATCAAAGACAGGTTGACTGGATCACAGGGCTTTATCCCACTGTGCCACAGGAGTGGGAGCTTCTAAA
The DNA here is from genome assembly GCF_019279795.1 of Protopterus annectens. Classification (NCBI taxonomy): domain Eukaryota; kingdom Metazoa; phylum Chordata; order Ceratodontiformes; family Protopteridae; genus Protopterus; species Protopterus annectens. The sequence continues at coordinate 887,803,008 of NC_056743.1, read as the reverse complement.
AATCTCTTGTAACCTATTTTAGAATATTTAATACTGGTGTGGAAAAGGAATTATTGTCAGGAATTAAAATGATGTCCACCAAGCAGGGAGATTCAGTGTTGTGATGATGGAATTAACACTATGCCTTTTTGTTGTCTTAATAAGCAATAGTGTACAGGGAAGGGGCATGGAAGAAGAGCAGACAGCTTTGGCAATTGATATAATTATGCTTGTCTTGGCCAGGAGGATGCTATTAATATAAGGCTGGATTTGTCCTGTTTAATATTGAGAAGTATTTTCTGAATCAGAGAGAAAGGAGGAATGGCATAAAAATAGTTTGAGTCCAAGAGAATGAGAAAATAGTCTTGTAAGAAATAAGGTATCAAAGGTTGGTAGACAGTTCATGAGATATATGGCATAAGGGACAGTTTCTGACATTTCCAGATTTACACAGTCTCTTGAAAAGTTTATGCAGCCAACTTCCATTCAAGAGCTACAGATAGTTGCTTGCTGAAGAAATCATCAAACTGGTTTTGCAGTCCTCTGAGGTACAATGCTGAGAGGTGAAGCTAATTTTGGATGGCCCGGTGCTAGATCAAATGTGTCTCTGTTGAGTTATAAATGTACATTTCCCCTTGCTTGCGGATGTAACAGACAAAAGGTGTAGTGTATGCACTGATTAACATATGTTCCAGAATTAAGGTGCCCTGAAACTCTGTCAAAGCTTTATGTATATAGGGGTTTGTTTTTAAGTCCAGTTGTCTTGTACTGAAGTATTGTTGTAGTGAGTATTCCAAGTGTGATCCAATGAGTCTGATGTCAATTGCTGCAATATAGAAGACACCATATGGGGCATCCTTTGGAAAGGATATGAGACCTCATTCACCAATAAAGTTCATTTATTATAGGCTGAGTAAGGTGAATGCTGGTCTCTGGAGAATTCACTGCTAGGTTTCATGCATTCACTTAGGTACTGCCATGTGGAGTCGTGCAGTGAGACTTACTAGTAGAATGCAGAACAGTATGTCTCTCTCTCTCTCGCTCTCTCTATCTCTTTCTGTCCAACAGTGTGTGTGTGTGTGTGTGTGTGTGTGTGTGTGTGTATGTATATATATATATATATATATATATATATATATCTATATATATATATATATATATATATATATATATATATATATATATATATATATTTAGATATGGTTTCACTTCAGAATCCTGAAATATTACAATCCTGAACTTCATAATCCGGAACCCAAAATCCTGAAAATTCAAAATCCTGAAAACTCAAGTTCCTGAATCACAAAATACTGAAAATATAAAGGACACAATGAATGATAATATTCCAGTACAAGGACACAGAGAGACACATACAAGACAAAGGATAGCACTTTTCACCAAGTATGGGCAGGAGAGCAAGCCCCCTTCACCCCCCCCCTGCTAATTAAATATATAAACTCCAAGATTGCACTCCACAGAAAAAAATGGCAAACATACCATCACATGTTCATGACTACCTGTTGTAACCTTAGTAACATTCCATTTTAACTTGCTATACTACAACATAACTCATGATAGTGTACTGAAGTGCAATCTTGGAGTTGATATATTTAAGTAGCAGAGGGTGTGGGGGGTGGGCGCAGCCCCCCCACATGGGGAGGTGCAGGAGGGCTTGCCCCCCTGCTTATATTTGGTGAAATGTAATCTAGTTTGTGTTCTCTATAGTCAGTATATGTATCCTGTGTGTTTTCAGTCTTTTGTGATTCAGGATTTTGAGTTTTCAGGATTTTGAATTTTCAGGATTTTGGGCTTACAGATTATGAAGTTTTCTGAAATTCAGGACTGTGATATTTCAGGATTCTTAAGTGAAACCATGTATATATAGATTACTTTCAAATCCTGAAAGACTAAAATCCCAAAAGTTATTTTTGCGAGATGAAAATAACGAAAGTTAAAATCTCGAAACATACAAAATTTACCAGGGCAAGTAAACACTTGCCCAAAACTACAAACTACACACCATACCATTGGAAATCCACCTAGGCAGGGGGGCCATAGCCCCCATATGCCCAGATGTGCAGGGCTGCTCACCCCACATCCCCCTAACTATATATACCAACACCAGGATCACACTACAGTGGGGAAAAGGGCATATCTCCCTACAATGAGCAAGTGTTTACTGCCCCGGGAAAATTTGAATATTTACATGTTTCAGGATTTTAACTTTCGGGATTTGAAAGGGGCACCATATATATATATATATATATATATATATATATATATATATATATATATATATATATACACACACACACACACACACACACACAAATATATATATATATATATATATATATATATATATATATATATATATATATATATACACACACACACACACACACACACACACACACACACACACACACACACACACACACACACACACACACACACACACAGACACACATATAAGTGTTCTTTGGTAATGATGTAATTGCCTGCTACTGCAAAAGCTTTTTCAGTATATTCTGAATTTTCATCTGTCTGTCGGTCTCGGGAAATTAAAACTTTTTTTCAGTTCTGTTTAAGACAGTCATAAACATCAACCAGAATAGTTACTGATGTAAAGGGGGCTGGTGTATTTCTTTTTGGATTTACTTTGCACTCTGAGGACTGCATTACTCGGTCTGATGCTATGCAGTAACAGCTTCTGTAACTGGAGTACCACCACATAATTGTACAGCTGTACACAAATATTACACAGGGATAGACCGTATGGCACAGCTGAAAACTGAAAATGTTCAGGTGTCATTTAAAATCTGACATGGTTGTTTTGGAATGGCCTTACTGGAATGTGAAAGTAATGATCTTCAGTGTCCACTGTGGTAATCTGGGATCCCTCTCCTATTAAAGCAGAAGCATCTTTATTTCTTTCATCCAGAATTTCTTTGCTTGTATAAGAGTGTTCAGGTCTTAATATATAGTAATGGTCTTAAAGGGCTCTTTTTTGTGGAAGAGAAGACATGGCCTCTGTGAGTGGGTAGTACCCACTACATTGCCTTAAACAAGAGGCAATCCATCCGAATCATTGCATCTATAATCTGTTGTGAGAAAGTGTGAGGAATGTAATGAACGTTTGAGGTTTTTGAAGAAATTCTGATGTATGGCCTTGTACTATTGTTTATAATACGCAGTTGTAGTTTTTGCAACCAATCTGTGAGATGGTATTGAAAACCTCTCACGGTAAAGAGGAATTGATAGAGATAGAAGAATCAGCATTCATTCACTTGGATGACTTGTGTTGATAGTTCCTTTTCCTTTCAAATCCTGAGGTGGGTGGACATTATTTTCAGTTGTGTTGTTTCTGGCCATTAAGTTGCTAGACAGCTATAGCTTTTACACAAAAAGGCCTTTTATTAGTAGTTTTATTAGTAGGATGGTTTCCTTGAAACTGAGTTGGAGCATGGTATAGTTCAATGAATAATTAGGATCTGGTCTTATCTTTCGTTTCCAAATCTGTTATCAGCTAGCTGACCAAAAGGCAAGTATCTGGTTATGGATGGATTTAACAAATGAGATTTCACATCTCCTGGATAATTTTCAGCTCTTAGCCTCACATGATTTCTTATTATGACTCTCTACAAGGTAGACAAAAATAACATTACAAAGTTTTATGTACATGTTAATATGTGCATTCCAATTTTACCTGCTGTAGATGTGACTTTCTCAACCTTTTCCTTTTTTCAATATCTTTTGCAAAGTTCCCCCGACTTCACATAGAGTTGGGTTCTAGCAGGAAACAATACATATTATGCAACTACATATTTACACAGTTAGGTACAGGATGTATAGTCCTTCTTTATCCAGCTGTCCAACAGCCTCAAGATTCCCTAGCAAAATGTAAAGTAGCTAAACAAACAAATTTTATAAATTGTAAGGAGGTAGACAGGAAAATGGGATCTACATTTTTGGTTATTTCCTGAAAACTGGTTTCTCCCTTTGGGATTTATGCAACCTGCCTTCCCTGTTTGATGCTAGAGACTGAATACATGGATACGTTTAATTAGCCCTCATCATATCACTAAAAGTATTAAAAAAAGAGACATTGACCACTTAGATTCTTGCAAACACATCACTTCCATGTGTAGTTTAAATGCCCTTTGACATGTAGAGATAGACCCATGACTATTGACAAGCTGCTTTACAGGAGGGAGAGGAGTGAATATTCATTGCATGCTCACTTATCCCTGGGGCAATGCTAAAGGACATGCCGTGTGAGTACTTCCCGTTAATGCATCACAGAGACCTGATGGCAGACAATGCTCACAAGGGAGACAGGAGGCCCCTGAGGGGACTACATCATCCATGTAAGGAAGTGACATTCCCACAATGCATCCATTGTTCTCCCACCACTGGACTGCTTCTACAGAATGCAGGGATTAGGATATAAAGCTAAAATCATCCCTGATTGCACTCCTACAGCAGCAATATCACAATCTGCAGCAGATGGTCAGCTGACAGACAGCAAAAAGAAGCTAAAACATTTTCAGAAAATGAAGTGTCCTGGGGTGGTAGAACCATCCAACTAGGAGTATGAATCCTCATTACACAAATGAATAAATTCTGGTCACTCAGTATGTGCCATGTAAAACTCTTCTTCTTTCTGAAAGAAAAGGAGATGGACTCCTTTTACATTTCCCATCGCAGACCTTGTACTAGTGAAGGTTCATGCTTTTCAGATTTTAAACTCAAAGCATGTTGGTCTACAGAGACCAATGCAAGTCCACACTGCTACCTTGCTCTCTCCTTGACAATACTGAAGTGCTCTCTGGCAAAGGTTTGTAATCAAAAATGGGAGTAGACATGACTGAGTGCTGGTGAGTACTTCCTGGGTTGTTAAAACCTCTTTTGCTAAAATTACAGCTCACCTGTCCACATGAATGCAAATAGAATAAATCACCTCTTAACTTCCAGCATTTTTCTGAATGGTTCACATGCTAACACTGATGAAGGTACTTTTTTTTCAGTGCAGTTTGTGATTGCTCTTTACTTTACTTAAAGAGCAAACCTATCAGAATCTTCTGAAGAAGTCAGAAGTAACCTGTTGATGAAAGTGCTAAATAAAACTGTCTCAGCTTAAATTACACCTTTGTGTGTTCCTTTGCTTATTAGATAGACGGATAGATAGACACACAAATAGATAGAGAAATATGCACGCACGCACACACACACACACACACACACACACATATATATATATATATATATATATAAAACTCTATCTACACACACACACACACACACACACACACATGATAAGTAGCATAGTAGCATTTTGGAGCAGTGAATGCTATATGTGATAGATATACTGTAACAATGCAATATTTTAATACCGATGTGTGATGTAAATATTGCTGTTTCTTTAAGAGCAGTTAAGTAATACGTTGTATTAGCTAGAAGTGAAATTCCTTCAAGCTGAGTTAATAGGTTTTTAATACACCAATTATATAATTTGTTCTTGAATAAAGCAAGGGCTTATTTATGTCCTGACAGCTTTGTTACAGTCGTAGGGACAGTATCATTGTCTTGTATATCAGACTTACTACAGATTTGTGTAAGACTCATCTTAGACTGGAATCAAAGTAAAGACTGTCACTGTGCCTTAGCCAGACGTATTTCCTTATGCCTGGGGAGGGATTCCCATAAAGGAAAGTTGTCTGCATCTTAGCTGGACTAGAAGTTGGGATCATTTTTTTATATAGAGTGGAGCAGTGTGCACTTGCACATTTTCTGTTGGTGAGACCATATTTAATGTTAACATATGTTTTGCAAACTTGGATAAAGCAATATGTGAGCTAAAGAAAACCTATGTTTTCACTTATTTTTATGTGCACTGATATGAATAAAAGCATAAATGGTGTTAGCAACATGCTGCAGTGGTTTCTGTGCCAACTAGATGCATCCCATATGATCGAATTTTCAAAAGTTCAAATATCTAATAAAAAAAATAAACTACACAAAACACCTACCTAAATGTTGTAAGCAAGGGGTCAAGCCCATCTGCACCCCTCATGTGGAATCTCATTTAAACATTAGAACATTCAAAAATCCGATCATATGGTGTCGACCATATGACACTCGAAATTTTGAATGTTCGTTCGAACATTTGATATAGACCCTCTCTAACGTATACTGCAAAAGAGTACTTTGCTGTTTTGCTAGTAACCTACAATGAAGAGAAATGACTGCTTTTCATTCCATTTAAAAGTGACTCTTGTCACTGAAGTGCAACCAAAGCAAAGAGACTTGAAAAGAAACATGAATCTTCTTCCCCGCCCCTAAAAAGTTAAGTCTGTACACTTGTGCTACATTCCAAGCTAGTGGATGACCTCTAGAACCCCAACGTGAGCTGTGTAAGTCAGTTGCACTTACCAAATGCAGAACTGGGACTATGTTCTACTAAGGTAGTGCAAAAACAAAGACAACCATGGAAAAAATAACTAAATCCCAAGTTCAAAGAGGGGTGGGTACAAACTGATAATGAGGGAGCTTACAAGACTAAATGAAACTTATTACTAGTGCATTAGTGAGTCCCAGTTTTACACTACCATTACAAAGCTGTCCAAGGAAGACAATACAGCCATAGTTGGTTACTTCTGAATGCTATGCTACAGAGGTGAACTGAGAGAAATGGAGCAGAGATGAATGGGGAAAATCCTTTCTTCACAACTGATTGGAGATGTTTAAATGGTATAAACAGAAATGGAGGGTACAGATTATTTCATCTGTTAAACTGAATAAGAGCCTTTATCTAGAGCAAGTGCAGTTCTTGAAATGCATGCTGTTAAGGTAAATTTATAACTGAGATCAATCAGTTTATAGCCAGAGCATAGCAATTAACAAAGAGATGCAAGTAAAATATGTTCTCTTTCATTTCCTGAGTCTAAAACGCTGGCATATTCAGTATAGTCTATGGTAAAGCAGAAGAGGACAGTGGTCAACTTAGTAAGAGGTCCTTAGAGTGCACAGTCTATTTCATAGATCAGGCAAGTAGTTAAGTAATTAAAGTTAATACACAACAAGGTTCTTCATGATAAATATTCTTACATTAAATACTGACAACATTCTCAGTAAACTTGTAGGGGTAGGGCCTTATGGCAGAGCTTTTGCAATATGAAGGTCAGATGTAGTGACCACAGGCTATTAAACACTGACAAAATTCTCAGTATACTTGTAGGTGTAGGACCTTATGGCAGAGCTCCTGCAATATCGTGGTCAGATATGGTGACCACAAGTTCTGCTCTATGAAAGAAAAGAGTGACTGAGTGCTGTATATGTGTCTGACTGAGTATTATAGTTGTGTGCTGTTTGAATGTACTGCTGTGGAAAATGTTAGGCCATTTGTAAGACCTAGCAGTGAGTACCTATATATCTTGGTCATTAAATGTACTGCTGAGGGCAATGTTTGGCTACTTATAGGTACATAGGTAAGTACTAAGCTAGCTGTCCATGCAGGCAATTTTAAGCCTAGCCAGTTTCCTTTTTATTGCTCAAAATAACCTATCACATTTGGTTATAGATTGACCTTACCCATCCCATGGTCGAAAATTATATATTACCACTAATGAGAATAAATTGGATCATACCATAGATAAACTGAGGGGACCCATGCATGGGATAAAGCATTCAGGAGCTGCCTCTGTCCATCAGTAGTCCAAGGGCAGTCCTGCGGTGATTTTCTTCCATTTCCCATCCATAGATCTGAGTGGTGCTTGAATATGGACAGGGATTAGCTTTGTTTTTTATGTGGATGGGGAGTCTATTCCAGAGTAGCAGACCTTGCAGTAGGTATCACTATATCTTGGTCATAGAAGTCTTTGCATGCAATTTCCAGAAGCTGCACCATTATGTAATGTTAATCATAAGTCTGTTGCCAGGAAAGTGATGTTTTTATTCTGTCGAGTGGGTATTTCTAAAGAGATGCTTACTGACCAAACTATATCTTTATGTCAGAGGATTATGCAACAGTCATGATAATCTATTTAGGTAAAACTATTAAAAAGATTAGTTACCATCCACAGACAGATGGTCAGTAAAAAAGTACATCAAGACATTGAAATACATGTTTAAAAAAGTAACTGAAGCAGATGGTAAGTACTGGAATCAGTTGCTTCCCTACGTGCTATTTGCAATAAGAGGGGTGCCAAATACAGCAATACTGTCTACACATTTTGAATTATTATACAGTGGGCATCGACAAGGTCTATTTGATATTGCTAAAGACACCCTGGAAAAAAGAAAATACCATTTAAAAGCATTAAAGAGCACTGCAGTAACTTACATGAAAGATTTAGGGTGATGATTGCTATAGTGAAAAAGAGCACGTTAAAAGGTTGGAAATGCTGAAAAGATAGTGGGCAGGATTCACGAAGGCTTGCACGGAGTGTAAGAGACATGTAACACTCCATGCAAGCCTCGCGATCCAGGAACAGCCCTAAACTCCGTGTAAGAGACCAGCTAAAACGTCTCTTACAAGGACTGGGCGTGGACATACTAAATACCTCACTTGCAGCCGAAAGGTATGCAAATGAGGTATATTAGCAATCCACGAAGCAGAAACCAGCCCGTGTAAGAGACGTTTTAGCTGCAGAAATGTACTCAGTTGACAACTGAGTAAGTTTCTGCAAAATTCACAACGGAGCCATGTCAGCTCCAAATAAAGGGTGCATATGTGTCAGGCAGCATGCCAATGGCCAAATATGTGGCCATTGGCAAGGTAACCCGATGCAAAAATAATAAAAATATAATTTTTTTTAAACCCAGCGCAGCCCCGCGCAAACGGGCTGCGCTGTATAAAGCATAAAAATGAAGGTTATAAACCCACAAATGTGGGTTTTATGCAATACATGGAATGACAATGCAGGGACCAGCAGACCAAAAACAACATGGCAACCGTGTAGTGGTTGCTAAGGGGGAAGCTGAGTGTAAGACATGTAACTAAGCATTAGTAGGCAATCTTATGTAAATGAGGGTTAGGATACTGAATCTCACAGTCACATAGCAAATGAGCACAGTCTGAGTAGTGTAAGAGATACATAAGGGGGAGGAATAGAGTAGGAGATAGGTGACATCACGGGGGGAATGGTAGAAAGAAATGCAGTTAATTGGAGGTCAGTGTAACATGACAGATGACAGACACAGATCAGGGAAAGAGGAGTGCCACAAGATAAGTCTGGGAAAGTCAAGAAATGGAAGGTGTACACTGCTACTTACACTAAAGTTTCTTGCTGGACGTGCATGCGCACGTTTGCACGCCATGAAGCGTGAGTAGGGCAGTGTGCACGCGTGTAAGGCAGACTGAGCATGTGGGAATGTGTTGGTAGATGTTTAACACTGTTTGCGCTGGTGTGCGCACGTGTAGGGCAGACTGAGCATGTGGGAGCCTGTTTGCAGACTTGTAAGACTGTTTGCGCTGGTGTGCGCGCGTTTTAACCCGAATAAGCAGATTCTGAACCGTGTAAGCATGTGTGTGCGCATGTAAGCCACTGTGAGCGTGTTTCTGCTGGTATGCACGTTGCTCCCCCCTGAAGAAACAGAAAGGAAAAAGGAAGCAACAGAATTAGTAGGAAGCTAGCAGGGAATACTGCTGGAGCTAGCAGGTGAAAACAATTAGAAGCAGGCAATTACACAGGCAGAATAGTAGCCCAGCCCAGCACTTAAAACTCTGCAAACAGCAGTGCAGGATGTTTCAATCAAGAGACACTGCAAAACAGGAGTAAGCTAATAGAAGTGAAAACTGAAAAAGCTTCACTCAGAGCAGAAATGTTAGGGGCTGCCATAGCTGTCATAATGAGACATAGGCGACTTGCTGAGGGTGGTGACAATGCAGATGGTGCCAGACAACCCACAGTGAGGAGACGGAGAAGAGTGTACAGGCCCAGGGTCACCTACCACGGGTTACATGAGCTGGAGATAGTAGAGCGCTATAGAGTGGACAGAGAGCTCCTGCAGCAAATAGTTGAGCTGTGCAGGCCACGCCTCACACACAGAACCAACAGAGTGGAACCCATCCCAGTGGAAACCAAGGTATGTGTTGGCCTAAGAATACTAGCAACAGGTACTTTCCAGAGACCAACTGGCTGATATGATGGGGATATCACAGGCATCAGCCTCCAGGGTACTGCACCAGTTCCTGGATGCCATGTCAGCACATGTCGGTGATCATGTATATTTCCCCAATGCCCGTGAGGTATTGGCCAGCAATATGCATCTCTTCCAGCAAATAGCGGAATACCCTGAGGTAGTGGGTGCAATAGACTGCATGCACATACGCATCAAAGCATCAGCCGGTGAGCGGGGTAGGGCCTACATTAACCACAAGGGCTTCCCCTCCATCAACTGCCAGGTCGTGTGTGATGCCCAGGGCATAATAATGAATGTGTGTGCTGGCTGCCCTGGGAGCTACCATGATTCCCACATCTGGCATTTGACGCAGCTGTACCAGACATTTTCCAATGGGGACATCCCACACGGACACCTAGTGGGGGATGCAGGTTATGCACTGGAGCCTTGGCTGATGACACCCATCAGAAACGCACACACACCTGAACAGGAACGCCATAATGAGGCACATGCACAAACACGTAATGTAATAGAGCGTGTGTTTGGGCTGCTGAAGTCATGGTTCCGGTGTCTGGACACATCTGGTGGAGCCTTGCAGTACACACCAACTACATGTACCCAAATTGTCATGGTATGTGCTATGCTACATAATATGATCTTGCAAAAACAGCTGCAGCAGGACCACCATAGGGCTGGGCCAAACAGCCCCCCACCATTGCCAAGGCCATCACAGGCAGAGCATGACTCGGAGGAAGAACAACCTGAGCCTGCCCCAGTAGGCAGAAGGAGGCGTGCCCAGTATGCCCTGGCCTTGGCAAAGAGGCAATGCATAGCACATACACTGGTTCAGTAGGAACCCTGGGAATGATACCCCCTCTGACTCACTCAAATAATAACATGGATGCCTAAAATGACATGACCTGCTCACAAACATGTACAGGGAGTGTAATATGCACATCCGACAGAGGCAGCCCTGCAGCACCACCCGAGGCATGAATGCCATGTGTTAAGTAATGTAACACCATGTACTATATGCACACCTGAGGACCCTGACTAACATCCACCCTCACCAAGCATGAAGCCACAAAATGACGATGGGATGATCAAGTGCAATAACTGGCTGAAGTAATGCAGTTAGTCAAAGGGGAGCCAATGTGTTTCAGGCTGGGAAGACATGCGGAGCATGACATGATGCACCACCTGCTAGGGGTGGCGTGCACCTATCAGTCCATGCCCCATGGATACTGGCAAAGGCTATCAGTACCCACAGCATGCCCTGAATAGGTAAGTAAAACACAAACCCACCTTCATAGGTACCACAAGGGATAGGAACCTAGATGTAATGCTACCCAATGCCAGAAGTCTAAACAGCAAGATGTGTGCAGTGTAAACACACACAGTATGGAGAATGTAGATATCAGTCCTATAATAGAAAACTGGGTCAAGGCTTACATCAGCACCCTAACACTACCAGGTCACACCTCATACTGTGCTGTACAGCCGCAAAACATGGAACAAACTACAAAAGGAGGGTGACTAGCAATAAATGTCAAGGATAACCACACCCCCATGTTGGTACCACAACAAGAAGCAGCATGTATTAGCCATGGTCAAATACCAATGGCTAAAACCGCCTCCCAGTATATAGCCTGCTGCAGACTACTGTCCTAATACCAGGAACTGCACCTGGCCTATGTTGGAATACATGAATATATCAAGCCCCCCAAACCACATTATATTGCTTGACTGAAAATACCCAGACATACACCGAGCATTATACTAGCACCAACACAGTCGGAGAAAAGTTCCCAGAATCCATAAACCAAAATGCCCAGGAACAACGTACCACTCCCACAAGAGGGGTAAGCATACTGGATGTGATAATCAGCAACATGTGTACTGGATGGCAAGATGAGAAGTGTATCCCTCACTGGTAAGACCAGACCATAGAGTAATCACACTGGATATACACATCCCGACCCCAGTCCCTGGCCAGAATACCACAGTGAAAAACATGTGTAAAGCATAGGTTGCACCCCTCCAAACCGATGTGGAATCCACAAAAGGCCCTGTGCAAGTGCAGAATATGGGACACACCGCAGAACATGTTATACAGGCATTCCATGAACACAGCCAGGAATGCTTGGAGTATGCAATCACAAATAACAACAAGACACAATGCCATACACGCAGGCATCTGGCATGCTGGACTCCAGCCATTACCAAACCATGCAAGAGAATGAGGAAGCTACCACATGATAGAGCAAACATAAAAAGGGAAGTAATCACTGATCAGTAGTATGGCAATAACATATGTCCACACATACAATCCACTAAGGCCAGCCACAACAAGTAGAATCTGTGAATCCAGAGGCAATGTGACACCTGTCCCAAGTACACAGACAACCACAACTCCCCAATAAATACAAATATATGTGATAGATGCAACCATGTATCCAAACCGGAGGCTGAGCTCCCCAACTCAGTACTGTCAAAACTAGTCAGGAGGAGAAGGTAACCACATACACCACAAACCCAGTCCCACATAGACCTACCACAACTGTAAACCAAACACATAAACACAGAAAAACATTCCCGGAGGCCCTAATTACAAACACACCACACCAACAGAAGCCTCCAAAGCAGATCACAAGCAACCACAACCTCCAAACATAGCACATGCAACACATAGTACACAAAGCTGGTGTGCCAAACAGTCACAAGCCAGAAGGAGAAACAACATGCCTGATACAGTTGTAATAGGTGTCTGTATAAGCAGACACAGTGCTGTCCCACTCACCAGACTGAACAAGGGAAAGGGTACAGTAAGCTGCCTGTAGGCTGCCACAATATGCCACATAACACAAGTACGCAGGTCACCCCAAAGCAAGCAGAAATATGATGCACTCAATGTCCATGCTGGTGGGAATGACCTGAGATGTACCTCCCTGGACTACATGAAAAGAGACATGGATGAGCTCTCTGAGTATGTACCCCAGGCCGGTATGACACTGGCCGTGTGCAGCATCCAACCCTCACCAAGAATGATGCCACAGTACAAACACAGAATGATCATCTTTAACAGGTGGCACAGTTACAGCTGTCAGTCCAAGAGGGTCTAATGTCTGTCTGCTTGAGATGTCATGCATGACAAGCCATGCTGCTGTTCCAGGGATGGCTTGCACCTGTTACCCTGTGCGTCTGGATACTGGATAAGGCCTTTGCCGCCTCCATAGAGCCGTATGTAGGCAAGGCCAAAAGACTACCCACCACCCTAGAAAACATAAGTGGTAAGAAACATAAGGGTAATGCTGACCAATGCCAGATGTGTAAACTGCAATATGCATGCCCCTGAGGCACTTCCCAGTATGGAGAACATCGATGTCTGTGCAGTGACAGAAGCCTGCTGCAAGCCTAGTGATAGCACACCAGCACTACCAGGTTATACCACATATCATGCGTTATGGCCCCAACACCTGGACCAAAACATCAAAGGAGGGGGAGTATCCATATGCAGCACAGACACCCATACGGCCAGGTAACTGACAATGCACAAAGCAGCAGAGACCACCCATGTGCACCTAAGTGTAGTCAAAACTGCTGTACAGTCTGTAGCATGCGACAGACCACACTCTCACACACACAAACTCCACCCAGACATCCTGAAGACACTGGACAGTATGAATGTCCCACCAAATACCAGACAAGGTACTCACAAATTACCACATAGGTGGTAAACCATTATGCATGCAAGGAGTAATCAGGGACCTAGGGACACAAGTCGACAGTAATCTGTCATGTGACACTCACAATGCCAATGTGGCTAGGAAGATTGTCGATATTGGACACCGTATCATGAAAGGATTCACATCTACATCAACAGAGGTCACTGTGCCCCTGTACTGTTCCCTTATCAGACCCATAATCTAGTACAATGACTCATATGGGATGTACCGTACGTGACACCTGCAGCGGTTCGGAAGACCTCAAAGGTACCCCACCAAGAGGATAAAGGGTGTGAAATATATGTCATATGCTGCCTGGCTGTAGACACCCCAGCTGAATGCAGTCACAGACTGCCTACACAGAGGCATTGTATGTCTGTTGTACAAGGCCATGTCCAACACAGGAGTAATGGACATGCTCCACCACAGGAAATCCAAGCTATTGGAGCTGTGACAGTGACAGATGTCAGCCTCAACACATAATGAAATAGGATGTGCTGGAGGGACAGATACATAACCCAGAGGCTCCCCACACCCAGAAACAGGATCCCAATCCATGTTAGGCAGAGCCCCTCACTGACACCCCTCAACAGGAATATTGCCAAGTGGATGGATGATCGTACATGTATACTGGGGGTCTTCACTGTGTCACGACAAGAAAGAGGCACAGTAAAGAAAATCATAAATGGCCATAATAGTCACATAGCAAGGGGCGGCGAAAGACACACACACTCTGGCTTGGCTTACTAATGCCCTAGGGTGGATAGCCTAGTATGAACCCATGAACCTATGAAGATACAAATTGTACAGGACACTAAGGATAATCACAAGGCTTACTTAACTGATGGTAGGAACCATGTTGGGAATCCACAGATATGCTCCGAATCACACAGATATTACAAACAACATACCAAACACACACACATATTGCTAACATACAACCTGACAGGTGCAGTGCAAACCCCCCAGAATGCAAAATATCTATCCCAGCAGACTGCTGGTCCCCTGACATTGCAGATGCTGAGGTAACAGCCATCATCTGCAAAGCAAAACACACAGCAGCAAAGATATGTGATGCTGTCCTGGGCTGAGGCCAACATGGACTCCAAGAATAATGGAATGCCAAATCACACTACTGCCCAATGTCAGCCTTACCACAGGATATGTACCCAAACAGCAGTGTACAACAACAGTGGTCCTTCACAACAAAGGTGTTGCCTGAATGGATACTGCAAACTACCACCCCAGGATCCTGACAAGCTTGATCTGCACAGCTATAGAAAGGCTCAGTATGTACCGCAGACATAAAGCTATTGTGGACCTACTGATACTGGACCCTACACAGTGTGGCTGTCGTAACTGCAGATCCTGCCCCTAAACATGTTTGACCCATTTGAAGCAGTCATTAAGGTCATTGATGAGGGCAATGTGGTCCACACAGCGTAGCTGGACCGTGCATATGCTTCTAGACAATACCCTACGAGTTCAGTATGGATATGTTCACCAGCTTAAATATATACCCCTATGTCAGTAGAGGGGTTGCAAACCAGACCAAGGACAGAACTGACATGGTCAGACATGCTGCATCCATGTCAGACTACAAAGCAGATATGAGTGGCATCCCACAAGGCTTGGTCCTGGGCCCTCCCCGTTCTGTATATATGTCCCATAGGTATAGGCCAACATGGAAGGACTGTGACTGAACATGTATGCAGAGGAGTACAAACAGCCCACCATATCCGACCCCCAGCTGACACAAGCAACCCACAAAAGGGCCACCTACAAACAGACAACTGGAGCCATAGCCATGTCAGCAAGCTAATTGCAGAACTGTGCATAGACAACCACTGTGGATATACAGTAAGTGCCCACAAATTACCACACAGGTGTTAACCCATTACGTACCTAACATGTAATGAGAGACCTGGGGACAAAAGGTGATAGATATCCTGCACTGGACAAACATGTGGCTGTAGTGTTCGTAGAAACATACCATATACCCACCCAATCATGAAGGTTGTCAGATGTAGATAAGGGGAGGTCACTGTGGCTCTGCAGTCATCCTTCATCAGCGTCACAATCGACTACAATAGCCCCTGTGGGATATACCTCAGCAGACATCTCCATCAACTGTAAAGTCCACAACAGTACCCCACCAGGAGTAGCAAAGAGCATGAACAGATGCCATGTGTTGCCTGAGTAAACAAACTGCAGCCCCACACACTGCCAGACTGCCCAGCTACAGGCAAGCTGTGCCTGATGTATGAAACCATGTCCAACCTGGAATCAATGAACATGCTGCACCTTGTACAATCTGAATGGCAGTGAGCTATGCACATGAGAGACCTGAACCCCAGCACTGACATACATAGGACAAGCTGTATAGAATGATCCATAACACAGAAGGCACCCCCACTCTTGAGTAAACTCCCGGTACAGGTTAGCCAGAGAGTCACCTATCGACACCCCTCAAGAGGAATCCCGATGAGTGGATGGGAGATGGTAGGTTAACCCTGGGTATCACTGTTATGTCAGAGGTAGACGGAGGCACAGTATACTAACCATGACATATGCCATGGCAAACTCCAGTTACAATGTGTGTCGAAGGACAAACACACCCTGTGACTAGCATCAGAAATGGCCTAGGGAACATCGCTAGTGTTTGCCAATGTCCACCTATGTTGTGGAATACACTACCAATGTTGGATGAGCCTGGTGTAGGTAGTCCATATCTGAACATAATGCAACATGGTCATATTTGCACAACTGGCCCCTACACAGTCTGTTGTGCTCACTATGAAGATGTCAAGAAGTGATAGGACTAAAGCCCAGGATACTGTCCACCACAGTGAAAGTACTGAACCAGTACACTATACTTTACTACAGTGTTAGGTCATTATGAAAGTATGTTGACAACTGTCTGCAAAGTATCCCATGCAATCCCTGCAGGCACAGTATAATCCCTGTTGTGGCAGACACGAAGCAGTTGGCCAGTTAGTACACAACATGACACCCAACACACAACCATAAACGTGAGATATTGTTGAAGTTCACACACACCCAAATATGTGGTGGACTTCAGAGTGCAACATATGGAAAGCTCACACTGGGCATGCTCGCACACTTTGATAAATGAGGCATATGTCAGACAACATGCCATGGAAAGGCTGAACTGGGCATGCTCACACACTTAGGCCATATCTCCGTTTAGCAGTTGGCCACACATATCTGGTATTTGTACGTGTCATTCCAGGAACCAACCACAACACAGCAATCTGCCCAGTGCACACAGTAAATGACTACAGAGACATAAGTGATATAGTGGATCGCCGTCATATGCAAACATCTTCCACAGATACACAAGTTGGTCATAGGAACAGGGAATGCTATGGCAATAAAGACCTGCAAACAGTAGAACAGCACAACAAATATTGTGCATCTGATAATTGAACATATGGGTGTAGAGGTCAATACTAGGCTTGTTGCCCTAGGGAATGACAGCTCAGCCAGAGTGTGCTTGGCATCTGCATCCCCAGTACAGTAGGCTACTGTGCCACTGTACAGTAGGTCACATAAGGCAACGTGTGAGGCTAGTGAGCTGTGACTCTGTCAAGCAGGGGCACAGTGGAGATCCCAGGGTTTGAATGTGCTAAGCCACAGCCATGTTGCTGGTGTATGCTGGAAGAGGGTTGCTGAAGATCTCTAACAGTAAGTGGCCGTCAATAACAGACTGAGAGGAGCCCTATCTGCATTGTCTGGACAATTCCACTGTCAACACTGTGTTGTGATGATTATGTGTGAATGAAGTGCCGTGCCGGAACTGTTCACAGATGTCCTCCCTCTGTGGGCAACAGCTCTGCAATGTATTAGCTCACTCTGTCTGTTGGACGGCTCATATATGGCTGGTGTATACCTGACAGGTGTCTTGTTGTAGAGCAGTCATGGTTATATGTGGGATAGCATGATCAATGCAAACCGTACACATGCTCATAGAATGCAATTGTCAAGGATTATGCTGAGTGGCCAGTATAGTCCCCCAGCTTGGGTCCTTTGAAGTCATCCACCCCAGTCTTCACAAGTGTAGAGTCTGCTTGTGCTAAATACAGTTTGTGTGCAGTGACAACCTTGCCTGGGGGTGGGGATGGGATATGGATGTCCAGGGAAAGGTGGGTATGGTCAGATATCAACAATGGTGGTCTACCTCTGGTGTGGAACAGTGAGTACCCATGTTGCAGATGGACAGGTGCAATATGTATTCCCCATGTGGCTGTGGTGTGTGGTTCTGCCATAGCACATGGACCCACAAATTGTAGTGGCTGTAGGGTAAAGTGGTAGAGGCCTGAGTAGTTCTCACACACAATATGCCTGTACCTGATGTTAACAACTGGAATGGTGTATGTGAACACCTGCATATCCGGCACTGTTCCCAGGGAAGCTAAGTGTGTGTCCTGGATGTGGGTGTGGTGTTCTGGACTGGTTGTGTTGTGTGTTACAGGTCCTGTGGTCACGAAGCATGGTATAGAACATAACCTGCCAGTGCGATGTGCATATCTGACCCTGACGTAGGTGGCTGCAAATGCATATATATGCTATGCCCCACCTGACAGGTAGTACTAGATGTACATACCTCTGTAGAAATAAAGATGTCAGCACCCTATAAATACTGCAGGTGCAGACCAGATGCCCAGTAATTCGGTTAGCGTGCTCTGCTAATGCGTCTCCCTCAAGTGTCATAATATAGGTAGGTAGGAGTTCGAACCATGCAATTGCTCTGTGTGTGTGTGTGTGTGTGTGTGTGTGTGTGAGTGGGGTTGATGTGTGTGTGAGGAAGATGTCCCTTTTGGCAACTGTGAAAGCACTATACAGGATGCACATTCCCCTATCTCAGCACGGATGATGTCAGCACCCTATAAGTACAGCAGGAGAAGGGAAACCTCCCAGTAATTTGAATAGCGTGCTCTGCTATGCGTCTGTCACGAGTGTCATAACATCGTTAGGTAGGGGTTTGAATCCTGCAACTGCCCAGTGTGTGTGGAGGGGGGTTAGTGTGTGTGCAAGTCTGTCTGAGGGAGATGTCCCTTTTGGCAACTGTGAAAGCACTCTACAGGATGCACATTCCCCTATCTCAGCACGGATGATGTCAGCACCCTATAAGTACAGCAGGAGAAGGGAAACCTCCCAGTAATACGAATAGCGCACTCCGCTAATGTGTCTGTCACGAGTGTCATAACATATTTAGGTAGGGGTTTGAATCCTGCAACTGCCCAATGTGTGTGGAGGGGGGTTAGTGTGTGTGCAAGTCTGTGTGAGGGAGATGTCCCTTTTGGCAACTGTGAAAGCACTCTACAGGATGCACATTCCTCTATCGCAGCACAGATGATGTCAGCACCCTATAAGTACAGCAGGAGAAGGGAAACCTCCCAGTAATTCGAATAGCGCACTCTGCTAATGCGTCTCTCTCAAGTGTCATAATATAGTTAAGTAGGAGTTTGAAACCTGCAAATGTGTGTGTTTGGATGTGGGGAGTTTGTGTGTGTGCAATTTTGTATGAAAAACATGTGCTTTTTTGCAATCAGGAGACCACACTACATGATGCACATTACCCTTTCCAAACAGTGATGATGTCAGCACCCTATACATACAGCTGGAGAAGAAACACCTACCAGTAATCTGAATAGCGCAGTCTGCTACAGTGTCACTCTTAAGTGTCATAACATAGTTAAATAGGGGTTTGAAACCTGCAAATGGCAAGTGTGTGTGTTTGGATGGGGGGAGTTTGTGTGTGTGCAATTCTGTATGAAAAACATGTTAGTTTTGGCAATCAGGAGATCACACTACCTGATGCACATTACCCTTTCAAAACACTGATGATATCAGCACCCTATAAGTACAGCCAGAGAAAAAGAGCCTCCTAGTAATCCGAATAGTGCGCTTCGTTAATGCGTCTCTCTCACGTGTCGTGACTTAGTTAGGTAGGGGTATAAATCCTGCAAATGGCAAGTGTGTGTGTGGGGGTAGTAGGGTGTGTGTAAATGCAAGTGTGAGAGAACAGATCCTTTTGGCAAATACTACAGTACACCAGATGCTGCATATTCCCCCAGTAAACACAGGAGATGTCACCACACTATCAGCACAGCCAAACAGGGCTATTTGGCCAGTAATGCCAATAGTGTGCTCTGCTACTGGGTCTATTACCATTGTCAGAGTACAGATAGGTATGTTTTGGTAACCCACAACTGCCACGTGTGGTTGTGTCACACATTATGACCTTGTGTGGGTCTTTGTGCATAACAATGCATGCCATTGCCTAAACCAGCAATGGCAATGCACACATGATGTATGTGTGTGACACATACACATAAATACCTGTGACCTGCAGTAGTTACCATGTCTGACACATGCCTTGAGTGGATAAATGGTATTTGCAATGCATAACAATATGACTGTGTCTTACTGTGCAGGGGCCGCACGCAGTATGTGTCTATACAGTGTGGGTGTATATGGTAAAATACCTACAGCAGGGGATACACATCTGGTCTGGGCCATATAGTCTACATGTAGTCGATGTACAGGTGCTGCATGTTCCCACCTGTTGTGGAAGTGGTAACATGTCATTCCACTGCAATTCAGTGACCACATGCTGGGAACCCTTCAACTAGTGTGTTGTAGCTACAGTAATGCTCACGCACAATGTTTGGCTGGATGCAGTCTAGCCATATAAAGACAGTTCTTGAGACTGTCATATTGCCAGTGTTGTTATGGAGGATAGGTGGGTTTCCTGTGTATGGGAGGGTTGTGTGTGCCAGGCTATGAACCAGACGGCAGTCCGACACACTGTTAGCTGCACATGAATAGGCCCTGATGCTTTGTGCTGTGCCAACAACCTGGAGGTGTGTGTATCTGTGGTGCCTTGGGATACCACCCCCCTGTCCATGTGTGGTACATGTGTAGGGGACGACAGGCATGGTATGAGGTATAACCTGGCAGTGATGGGTTGCACCTGTGAGACATGAATCAGGACTCTGGTACTGCACAGACATTGCAGTTCACCGTGCTGAGGACAGTGTCCAGTGCATGCATCTTGTGGTGTACACTGCTGGTGTTGTGTAGCATCACTGTTAGTGTCCTATCCTATGTGATACCCGCGGAGGTGGCTATGTAATCCGTGTCCTGCAGCATAAGGCAGTATGTGTGTATCAAGGGGCTTTGCCAATATACATTGGGCCATGGGTGTCACGTGCAAGCTGCCCCTCGCACATCATTGTGGCTTCCCAAGCATGTAAGCACACGTTGACAGCCAGTGGATACCCTATGAATGACATTGGGGACTGAGCAGAATGTAGACATAGAACACCCTTCCTACATATAGTGGTAGCATACCTGGTGAGGGTATGATGGCAACCAAGATCAGGCTCATACTGGCCCGTGCCACATGCTGAGAGATCCCTTCTATGTTCCCTATCATGTAGTCCAAGGAGGTATGTCTCAGGTCATCCATAGTGGCATGATCAATGATTGAGTCATATGTGTCCATGCCTCTGACTGACCTGTATGCATGTGTTTTGTGGTGGACCATAGTGCCCCAGAGGCATATCACTGTGACCTTCACCATGTACAGCCTGTTGAGCGGGACCCCACTGCAGCAGCCAAGAGAGGTAACTGACACATCTGTAGCAGGTGTGTTGTGTAGCCCTACAGGCTGTGAGTGTGTGGCACACGGGATGTGTGTGCCATGTGTGGCATGTGCTCTGTTCCGACGTAACATATGCCTATGTGCCAGCTGCGGAGGTGTGTGATGCTCAGGCAGGATGCTATTCTGAGTCCCCAAGTATGCCCCAGTGTGTTCAGCTTGCTGTCAGTGTGTGTCTATGTCTGACTGGTATTGTAGTCACTGTAGTATGACATGCCACCTGACAGGGTATGGCATTACTGGGTTCAGAGTGCTCAGTCCCCAGATTGGCTATGTGGTGGCATCCCACACATGTGTTGTACGTTCCTGGCCAAGAGTGATGGTTGACTGAATACATGTGGCAGCTGTGACATTGCCACATGACTCACATAAACCACAACTGGACCATAGAGGTGATTCACAGGTTACCTTTGCACATGCTACCCTAGTAGTGTGATTGCCATGGTGAGTACCAACACATAGGGCCAATGGGGAACAACATACTGAAGATGTGTATGTGTGGGTGTACTGCTACTGTTTCATAGCACTGGCATATATGACTGCACACGTGGGTAAATGCCAGGTAAGACATGTGCAATGTGCCACAGGCAACGTACATGAGAACAGGACAGACAGTGACGTTCTGTCATGTGTAAACTTGACATACGTATCGTACGCTATGCAGATGTCACTAGGAGTCCACAGAAGCACTGTAACTCTGCATTGCAGGTGGAAGCAGTGTTCCAGGGAACCCCAAGCGAACATGCATACAAACAAAGCTACAGTAAGCAGGGCTGGAAGTAGTCCATTGTACAACAAAGAAGGGGTAACACTAACAGTAGGTAACAGTGCAAATATGTAGGCACTATCAACATGTACCCAGGAATGCACAGTGCAGATGCCCATGGTAGAACTGATATTATGTCATAGTTAATTGTGATTTGGATTACATTGGTACTGCACACATATCAACATGCGCAAACATCCACATTGCATAGTCGTTGTGGGCAACTTGCCACCATTACTGTACATGTCCATCATTGCGTATCACTACTTGCATTAGCTTCCCCCCTGTGCTACCCATGTATGTGGCTATCTGTTGACATCCTTACCACCGGTATGCAATAATGTGCAGCTGTTACACTTTGGTACGTACTATGGGTGCAGATAGCAATTCAGGACAGTCATACGGTTACTGCATCAGGCATGCTGGGATATACACACAGTCATATCAGCATACTGTACTGTTACCAACATGATACTACAAATACACTTCTATGTAGTCACCCTGTGCATCAGCAACGTGTTTGCCTATTCCTGCACTGATGTTGGAGATTGCAAGAGGTGGCACAGTTTCATCATATGCACAGGGTGTGAATTAGGTATGCCTGAGTCTGCCACTGATACCACCAATTGACATGTGTGTGTATGTGTGTTGGTGAGGGACAGCAGTACAGGGTGGGGCACTGTTGGTGCAGTGTGTGCATGTATGTGGTAGCCCTAGGTGTTAACATTTCGCATGTGTGTATGCACACACACAGTTCCACCTCGTGGCTGCCATATACAGGGGTTTGTGGACAGCCACAGACTGCACCTGGCAGGTCATACAGATCAGTGTCTGTGGGCATGGACACGGTACCTGTGCCTGGCAGGGGTGCTATGGACCGTATCCGGTACTAAGCCAGACTGGGTACTGTCATCAGAAGCAGGAGTGTGTTGACTGGACACAGGTCCCTGTTGGGACTGTCCAGAGCCATGTGCATGTGGTCTCCTGGGGCGTTCCGATGACAGCACAGACCCAGCATTGCTGGGGCTGCTGCTGGCACTATGGGGGCGTGCGCGGGCCTGTTGTCGTCCGCGCCGAC
Source organism: Protopterus annectens (assembly GCF_019279795.1). NCBI lineage: Eukaryota > Metazoa > Chordata > Ceratodontiformes > Protopteridae > Protopterus > Protopterus annectens. Next base: position 887,779,645 of record NC_056743.1, on the reverse strand, counting down.
TGCCAGCTGCTGCTGTTGCTGGCATACGGCCACGTCGATGCCGCAACCGCCCAACATTGCCCTGGCTCATGGACATTTGGTTGTGGAACTGCTGTAATATGTCCCCACAACGTCTGTCTATGACATCGGTGAAATTACGGATAGCATCCGCGATGTCATGCATACTGTCAGTCATGGCTGTGCGACATGCTCTCAGCTCTCTCAGACCCTGTCTCTTGTACCTTTCCATACGCGACTGTGCCTGCATGACAGCCCGAAACATAGCTGAGGTTGACAGACCTCTTTGGGCACATCTGCCAGAGGCAGTACGCCCACGGATGCTCCCACGAGAACCCATGGGCAACTGTCTGTGTGGTACCATTGCAGGACCCTGCCCATGGCTGCTGTGTGGGGAGGCATGTGCCACAGATACTACATTACCCTGGTCAATGCCCACTGTATCCTGTCCATCACCTAGGGACAATGGTGACAAAGGCTGTACTGGCAGGATGACTGTGCGCAATGATGGGGTTGACAGCTGTGTACTGTCAATTGGCTGACCAATGGCGGACCCTGACACACCTTCCTGTGCCATTACACAGATATCATCATTACCAGTAGCTGTGGCACCAGATTCAGGTTCCCTGCTGCAGGACACCAGAGCAGCACCAGAACCTGTGGGAGGAAGACAGGAAACACAGTTTACAGTGTCCACACAATGTTGCCAGTGATGCACTTATGCACACATGCACACATGCACACGTGGACACATGCACACATGCACACATGCACACATGGACACAGGCACACATGCACACATGCACACGTGGACACATGCACACATGCACACGTGGACACATGCACACATGCACACGTGGACACATGCACACATGCACACGTGGACACAGACACATATGCACACATGCACACGTGGACACAGGCACACATGCACACATGCACACATGCACACATGCACACATGGACACATGGACACAGGCACACCTGCACACATGCACACATGCACACCTCGCAGTATACACACAGAGCACTACTGAGTTACACTAGTATTACTAGCACTATCAGGACTATTATAGGTATTGTTAAACACACTCACCAGCATGGATGGCCTTCCTTGCTGTAACACCGGAGGGACCTGCAGAAATGAGGAGATTAATGTCAGTGGGCACAACTGTGCCATTGATACTGCATATGATACAGTGCAGTAGTACACCAGTTGCCTTTCACACGTCAGCTGCTGCAATTGCCAATATCACACCTGCACAATTACATACTATGTTGACAGCTACATACCACGGACACACCTTACACATGCATAAACTAACAGTGTACAGAACAGTCAAGTGTACATATGGCATATTACCTGCACGCTCCATGTCGTGCTGCTGTGTGGATCCAGCCTCCATCATGATGCAGGTGTATTGCTGTTGCTGTTCCGGGGCTGGAGCCACAACACTTAGGAGTAGCCCCTCCAGTCTGGTGAGGGGGGATGTGTGGCCACCCCACCTCCTGTGGCAACCTGTTGCCTGTGGATATCCAACGCACGCTGATGGACATTTCTGATTAAATCACTGCAGTGATGTCGTACCTGCTCATATGTCCTATTATGCGTGCCAATGTCATTTACCCTACGGACAAGGTCTTGCCACAGTGCAGCCCTCTCCTGCTGATTCTGGCTGGTGCAGGAAAACAGTATGTCATAATCCCGCACCAGGCTCTGGTGTATCTCCTCATCTTCCGCTGCAGAGTAGGTGGGATTATGCTGACGCGCCATCTCCCTGGAAGAGAACACAAACAGGATATCAGCAGACTATGCAATATATGGCACACATACTATACATGATACTCAAGTGTAGTGATATACTACTACTCCCATATGTTGCATGTGTGTGTCTCATGGTGGATACACAAGTACATGGCCAGATATCAGTGCTCAGCCAACACCTGTGCAACAATACCTGCCACATTCCATACAACATAGTAGCATGCCCCATCGGTCAGCACACTGCGACAGGTCCAATGCACAACCTCACTCTGGGGGTTCATACCAAGGTACTGTATGTGGAACGCCATCCACTAGTGTGATCTGGACACAAGTTACTCGGCCTGGATATACATATCCCACCACCACCACCAGCACAGTAGACTACTTTGATATGTATGTGATTAGACAGTTATTCACTTGTTAGGACTGAGATGGTATCCATGCAGCCCACTGGGCCAGTGGAAGCCACAACCCACACTGCTGACCCTTTGCATGCTTACCACGGACATCCCACAGATTGCATGGAACTTGCACACACATTTCTAACCCAGACCCTATGCACAAAGGTTAGGCATCCTGTCTGGTGGACCCCAGCCAGAGGCAGATTGTATAACAATAGCAGGAGGCTACTGCAGGACAGAGCAGATTCACATTAAGGGAATGCATCTGTGGTCAGCACTGGTAATACGCTACAGTCTCTCATAACAACGGCCACGGCCTACTCTGGGAGGGAAATGGCCACAAACACTATAGATAACCACAAGGCCTTCTTCAGTTATGTTACACATATGGACCAAACGCCTCAGATATGCTCTGAGTTAATACACACCTACTTAACATTCACCGAACACACAGATATTGGCAACATTCTTGCAGACAGGTTCGGTGCACGTATCCCCCCTCCTTCTCCCCCACAAGTAGAAATACTTATCACAGCTGAATGTAACCTTCCTATCATCTCACATGTCCAGGTGAGGGCTGCCCTCAGCGAAGCAGAACACACAGCATCACTGTGACCTGATGGTATCCCTGGATGTGTGCTACGTGCACTCCAAGAGGACATACAACCGCATATAAGACTGATATTTAACCTTGGCCGTACTACAGGATATGTACCTGAACACTGGCATACAGCAACAGTGTTCCCACACCACTAAGGAGGCACCTCTACTGACCCTGGGAACTACCGCATCATAAGCATAACCGGCCTGGTCTGCTAAGCTATGGAATTATTCAGTATGGGACGCATATACAGCGATATTGGGTACCTGCAGACACTTGTTCCTGGCCAGTTTGCCTTTGTGATGGGCTGATCCTGCCTTTTGAACCTGGTTGACCTTTCAAAACAGTCACTACAGCCATTGATGAGGGCAACGCACAGACAACTGCTGCCAGGATCATGGCCTAACACTGAATGACATGTAATGTATAGTCATCCCCTTTTGGAGGAACTACGTACACACAACATATCACATGGACATACCTATAGATACAGACCTATGACACATTTGGAGGGTTCACAGTATGCAGACTATTAACCTTTTACTTTACATTACCTGTGTTTGTTGCAGCTGGTTGCGTTACCACTACTTCTGCTTCCTGCTGCAGTTGGCACGGCTTGCTACTGTCACTGCTGACAGCTTAGACTCAGTGTGTAGCGTGTGTTTTTTTTTTTTTTTCTCTCACTCTCTGTCTCTGTCTGTCTCTCTCCCTCTGTCTGCCTCCAGACAGTGCAATGAATGTATTGCATGTGTGGAGTGTTAGTACAGGATGCTTTTGTAGGTATCTGCATAGGTCCATGTGATGGCCTCTGCACCAATTGTAAGCCAGCATTTGCTAATTGCATGCAACCAGTTGTGTACTGATTGCAGTTCTCACTGTGATTTCAGGACAGTGCTATAAAAGGGTATGTGAGATAGGCGTTGCCCTTTCAGATTGTAAGGGTGGGGACCGTGCTGGTATGCTGTGGACACTGTTCTGTGAGTGTAAAGGTTAGTATCTCTCTCATGATTCAGGCTGTATTGTAGATTCACATTTCTCCATTCCTCTCTCCTGTTCCCTGTAGTAAGTGTGTATGCACAATGACACCTACAACTATATATACTGGCGGTCTTTAAAAGTTTCCTACAGAGTACTCTTTCAGGAATACTGAGTGAGTAAATGATTGTAACTAAGGAAATTATTTTAATGAGCTGAGATACAGGATCTTAATTGCCTAGGGGCACTTACTCTCTGAGAAGATATGTCTGAACAGAGGAACTCTGGCCTTAAGTTTAATTCAGAGTGCTGCCACAAAAGCAGTTACTAGAAAATGGAAATCAAAATCTAAACCAACTATACAAGAAGTAGTGAACATTGTAACAGAGATAAAAGAACAGGAAGCAGGATCTTCCGAAAAGGGTAGAAGTAAATTACATAGAAAAATGGAAACTGTGGGAATAATGCATGCAGAAAAATGTTTTGGAGGAGGAATGAGGTTTAAGAGAAGGTAGGAATTAAATAATTTGTACAATGTTAGATTATACAGCACATATATTGAAACAACATATGACCAGGTAGCTTGAGACTAAGACCAGAATACTTTAATTAGGATAACAGTAAAATATACAGTTAAGCACTTTCATCAATAAAGACTTCTTCTGAAATTTGGATGAAAAACTACACCCACAAAACCAATGAATTATAAAATGAGTTCATGAGACACCCCCAAGAAATGAATAAATCACAAACTAAATAGTAAAAAGACTTGTCCATCACAGACAAAACAGCCAAAGATCCTGCTAATACACAAAGAAACAAAATCATATAAAAAAAACATATAGAGATAAAAAAGGCAGGACTAAACTACATTAAATAAATAACAAAACATTATTATAGCTTGAATGCCCTGTATTTGAATTCAGTGGAAATGGAAAGAGCATCATTAGGACAGGATGATTTGTGGCATCCAACCAAAGCTGTCAAATCATTTCCTTGTGAAACAATCGATTGTTGTTTATCTTGCCCAGTGTTGTTCTTGTCTGCCTTCTACATCGACAAAATTAACAATGCATTGAACAAAACAATCGACCAGCTCACTTATAGTATCACTAAAAAAGATAATAAAAGTGCACTGGCTAGGCATGCCTTAACTTGTGCCAGCTTTGAAAAATTCAAATATACTGTGCTTGAACAAATAGATTCAAGTGTTTTACAGGAGACTGGAAGAATTGATTCCTTCAGCGGGAAATGATTTGGTATAAACGTATACTAGCAACTGTTTTCCTTTCTTAGTGTTTGCGCATTAATTGGGTTATCTCTGGGTGTTCTGGTTTCCTTTCACATTTTAAAGACATGCAGTAGGTGGATGAGACTGTAAATTGCCTGTTAGTGTGATTACATGTAGGAAAGACCTGGCAATATGGGTAAACATGGGGTATGGAGACACTGTACCTCACATGGGGGTACAATGAGACTTAACTTCTTCTGCAAAAAATACTTATTTATGCTTTTTATGTTATCCACTTTCAAGCAATATGAGTAACCAGGTTGCATGATCTTTTTTGATTATTTGATCTTCAGGACTTGCAATAGGTGTAATCGTTGTTAGGCTGCACTTTATTGGCATCTATTTGTTCGATGATTCGACATCCTGATCCTGTGACCATGGTATTTGCCTTTGCCACTGATATCCAATTAACATATGATAGATAACAAGATAAAGCAGCAGGTAGTAAATAAATACTAAGGAAATGGTTAATTAAGCATCTCATTCTGGCTGCTTTGTTATCCCATACAAAACAAGAGCTGGTGTGATAATTTTAAGTGCAACTCAGCTTCCACAGGCACACTTGTTAATCAGTTTGCATCCAGAAGGCATAACCCTATCTTCTTCTTCTTTTGGCTTTTCCCGGTTAGGGGTCACCACAGCGGATCACCTGTCTGCTCATGATTGGCAGTGGAGTTTTTACAGTGTCGAGTTGCCAGCCCGGCGCCCAACCTTCCACAGAAGGCACCCACACGTACACATTCACACCTATGGCCGATTTAAATATAACATCAAAATTATGACTTGTTTTCTTAACAAAATAGCAAATATAGGAAACAGCAAGCAAACTACTTGGTAGAATATCTCTAGCATAACACCTAAGTGTGCATGTCAATATGGGATTTGTACAGAAATCTCATTGCTTGTGCCAGTACTTTTGCAAGCATGAAAACCCTGTTACAGTTCACAGGGGAAAGGGGAAACTTTGGAAAAGTCAGTTAAACCAAAAGAAAACAGAATACAGAAAATCAAAATATTGTTCATAGGTTCATAGGTTCATAGGTTTATACTAGGCTATCTGCCCTAAGGCATTTATAAGCCTAGCCCAAATTTTTGTGGCTTACGCCACCCCTTATATGAAAAAATACTGTGCCCATTAGTTTGTTGTGCCTCTGTCCAGCAGTGACACAGAGATGATTCCCGGGGTAAACCTACGATCTCCCATCCACAGGTCTAGATTTCTCTTGAACAGAGTCAGCGAGGTGCTCTGCCTCACATGGACCGGGATTTTATTCCACAGCATAGGGAGTCTCTGAGTGATAAATCTATCCCTCCAGCACGTCCTATTTATATCCATGCTAAGGTTTAAGTCGCTTGCTCTAGTGGTTTTGGTGGATTTGGATTTTTGAGGTGGAGCATGTCCATTAATTCCGGGTTGGACATGGCCTTGTATGTCAGGCACATGTCACCTCTGAGCAGACGGTATGCGACTGAATAGAGCTGGAGTTTATTCAATCTGGCAGCATATGACAGATTTTGGAGTCCCTTTATCCTTTTGGTGAGGAACTTTTGGGGTCTCTCCAATTGATGCAGATGTCTGGTGAGATACGTCCCAAATGGGGCATTGTACTCGATCATTGGTCTGATAAGTGAAGAGTACAGGGAACAATGACCTCACTAGATCTGGATGTGAATCCCTTCATGATCAGGTGGGCAATGTAGAAGGTCTTTCTAACCACTTTAGCAATGTGAGTGTCAAAAGAAAGGCCACTGCCAACCTGGGTCCCCAGGTCCCTGATAACCTCTTCTGTGCTTAGTGGATTGCCACCTATATGGTAGCTTGGGGTTACCTTGTTTTCCCGAAGGGTATGACTATACATTTTTTGGCGTTTAACTTCAGGCCATGGCTCTGGCACCAGCTATCTGTTTCCGTGAGTCCCTTCTGAAGGATATCCGTGTCCGATGCACTTTCCACTATGGCCCAGTTTGCAGTCGACTGCAAACTTTGTCAGCCAAAGTCCTCCCATGCTGGCCTGTAATTCTGAGAAGTAGATGCCAAACAATAGGGGGCCAAGGACCGAGCCCTGTGGGACACCACTTGTAACTGGCTTGGAGTCTGACACAGCGCCAGCAACTCTAACCCTGTGGGTTCTGTCCTTAAGCCAGTTTGCAACCCATCTTGTGACATATGGGTTTACATTTAAGCTGGTAGTTTTTCTACAATACCGAGAGGGTATTGTGTCGAAAGCCTTTGCAAGGTCAAGGTAGGCTGTATGGACTGCCTTTCCCTCATCAATGGCCTTGGTGACTGTTTCGAAGAAGACGACCAAGTTCAAAAGGCATGATCTTCCCTTGACAAAGCCAAACTGGGTCGGGTCCAATGTCTGCAAGTCCCCTATATCTTTGTTTATGAGCTCCATTATGATCCTCTCCATAGCTTTGCAGACTAGACTTGTTAAGCTTATGGGGCGGTAATTACCAGGGTCCGTAGAGGCGCCGCCTTTGTGGAGTGGGACCACAGTTGCCGTACGCCACTCCTTGGGCACGTATCCTGTGGTAAGGCTGAGATTAAACAGCTGCCTTATGTGCGGGGTTAATTCCTCATTTAGCTCGTGTAGCACACAGCCGGGGACACCATCCGGTCCCATTGATGCTGTGTTTTTAGCTTTAGAGAGAGCAGCTTTCACCTGCGCATGTGATTTACTGTTACACTGAGTGGCCTACCTAAACAAGATTTATCCTTACCTCCTTAAGCCTCATGAAAAACACAGAGCGGAATAATGCTGAGCAACAAGGCTTGCATTTTATGGGCTTTGTTGGACGTCTTGGTGCTGTATCCTGCCTGAGCACATGGCAGGAATGTTACTTGTTTTGTGTCAAGTGCTGATGCATCCTTGAACACAACACATGCAAACTGCACTTTGTGACAGCTGATAGTGTTGCATCCTGTGTAAGCATACAGCATTGATACTACATACAATTTGGCAAGTGTCAGTGCTGTATTCCTTGTAAATACACAACAAATGTTTAGCCAAAGGGTCATTCTAATCCCACAAGTCTCCAAACAATCAACCCTGAAACCCTCAGTAATCCTGGAAGTGAAACATTAAATGCCAGGAACTCAGTTACACTCAGTCTGCCATTTCCTCCTCTGTCCAGTCCATCACACAAACCTGAATAATTGGCAATTAGACTGGGACTAAAACCTGCTTACAAACAGAGTTACCTCATGCTATTTTACAATCATTTTTTTAATTGGTACTTTAATTAACTAGGTTCATAGGTTGGTACTAGGCTATCTTCCTGAAGGCATTTATAAGCCTAGCCAGAATGTGTTGGCTTTCGCTGCCCCCTTAGATTAGTTCCCTGTGCCTCTGTCCAGCAGAGCCACTGAAGTGATCCCCGAGGTAAACTTTCTGTTTCCCATCCACTCGTCAAGGTTTCTTTTGAAGAGTGTTAGTGAGGAGCTCTGCCTAATGTAGATTGGGATCTTGTTCCAAAGCATGGGAAGTCTCTGGGACAGGAATCTATCCCTCCAGCACATCCTATTTATTGTTGTGGTGAGGTTTAGATCACTAGATCATGTGGCTCGAGGGGATAAGGTTTTCTTTAGGTGGAGCATGTCCATCAATTCTGGGTTGGACATGACATTGTATGTCAGGCAGAGATCACCTCTGTGCAGGTGGTATGCAACTGAGTACAACTGGAGTTTCTTCAGTCGAGCTGCATAGGGCATCTGTTTGCGGCCAGTGATCCTCTTGGTGAGGTACTTCTGTGATCTTTCCAGCTCTTGCAGGTGTCTTGTAAGGTACATCCCAAATGAGGCATTGTACTCTATGATGGGTCTGATGAGTGATGAGTAGAGGGGCACAATGACCTCTTTTGATCTAGATGTGAACCCTTTTGTGATTAGGTGGGCCACATAGAAGGATGTTCTAACCACTTTGGCAATGTGATTAACAAAGGTGAGATTACTATCTACTTGGGTCCCCAGATCCCTTATTACGTCTTCTGTATTTAGGGAACTACCACCTATGTGGTAGTTTGTGGGTACTTTGTTTTTTCCAAAGGAGATGACTATGCACTTTTTGGTATTTAGCTTGAGGCCATGATTTTGACACCAGGTATCCGTTGCAGTGAGACCCTTTTGGAGGATGTCTGTGTCAACCAGAGAGTCAATTATAGCCCCTAGTTTGCAGTCGTCTGTGAACTTGGTCAGCAATAGTCCTCCTGTGCTTGCCTGTACCTCTGAGTAGTATATGCCGAACAGGAGGGGTCCTAGGACTGAGCCCTGGGGAACGCCACTTGTAAAGGGTTTCGAGTCAGACCTAGCTCCCACAACTCCCACCATGTGTGTTCTGTCCATGAGCCAATTGGCAACCCATCTTGTGATGTAGGGGTTTATGTTCAGGCTGGTGAGCTTGTCAATAATACCAGAATGAGGAATGGTGTTGAAGGCCTTAGCGAGGTCTAGGTAGGCTGTGTGTACCACCTTTTCCTCGTCTATAGCCTTGGTAACTGTCTCAAAGATGTCCACCAGGTTTAGGAAGCATGATCTGCGCTTAACAAAGCCAAACTGGGTAGGGTCCAGTGTTTGGAGGTTCCCAATATCTCTGTTAATGAGATCCATGATGATGTGCTCCATAGCCTTGCAGACCAAGCTAGTCAGGCTTATAGGGCAATAGTTCCCGGGGTCTGTTGTGGCTCCACCTTTGTGAAGCGGAAGAAACGTTGCTGTGCGCCACTCTATGGGTAGGTAGTCTGTGGAGAGGCTGAGTTTAAACAGTGTGTTTAGGTGAGGGGTTAGTTCATCTTTGAGCTCGTGTAGGACGCAGCCTGAGACACTGTCTAGTCCCATTGATGCTGTATTTTTGGCTTTGGAGAGGGTTGTTTTAATGTGAGTGTCTGTGATTACACAGACTGTACATTCTTCTGGTATGGTTATGGGCCCTTTTGGGGGTGAGAGGGGGGGTGAAGTTTGCGCTGATCCTGTCTGCCAGGATGTTGGCGATATTGGTCGGTTCAATGTATTGTGTGCCATTCTGCACTAACTCCGAGCAGATCTGAGCATTGCCACTTAGATTCTTGACATAGCTAAAGAATGCCTTGTGGTTATCTTTGGAGTCCTTGGCAATTTTTCTTTCAAAGCTCGCCTTGGATGATTTTATGAGGGATCGTAGTTTCTTGCCGATACTGATCAGGGATGTCTTCCCCTCTTGTGATTTTACTGTTTTCTGTACTAGTTTCCTACTTCTATTGTATAGCTTGTTTATGGCAGGAGTCCACCAGACTGGTTTCCTTTTCTTGGAGGAGTGAGTCTTGGTTTTGCTTGGGATGGCACGATCCATGCATTCTTGTAGCTGCCCATAGAATGCATTAGTAAAGGATTTTGCAGCTTGGACAGTGTTATCCTTCAGCACGGGGTCTTTAAAACTTCCACCTTGGTCTTAAGTAACGTGAAGTTTGCTTTTGAAAAGTTTTTCATGGTGGTTTTCTTGTCCGGGGGTGGGGACGGAATATGGATATCCAAAGTGATTTGTTTATGGTCAGATCTAACCAGCTAGGGGATGACCTCTGGTGTGGAACACCAGTCGCCCATGTTGGTGATGACCAGGTCCAATATGTTGTCACCTCTAGTGGGAGTGTTGACCAGTTGAACCAGAGCATTTGAGTTTATAAATTCTAGGAAAAGTTGGGCAAGGGAGTTAGTACTTGAGTAGTCCTCGCAGTTAATGTTTGGGTAATTGAAATCACCCAATATTATATTGTTTGGTAGGACCTTTATGTTTCCCAGAGTTTCCAGAAATGCAGAATGGGGGTCCTGGGACATGGTGGGTGATCTGTAGCAAGCTACAATTTGAATTGCAGTTTTGCCCATTGTTAGTTGCACGTGGATGATCTCTGAAGCATCGTGCTGTGCCACTAACCTGGAGGTGTGGGTATCCTTGCTGAATATGGATACACCCCCACCTTTTGTATTTCGGTTTGGGTTCTGTGGCCAAAATGTATGGTATGAGTTGTAGCCTGGTAGTGCTGGGGTGCTCTCTGGAGCCTTATACCAGGTTTCTGTTACTGCACATATGTTGATTTTCTCCATACTGAGGAGTGCCTCGAGTGTGTGCATTTTGAGGTTTAGACTTCTGGCAATGAGTAGCATTACCCTCAGATTTTTGTTACTTGTGCTATTTACGGCAGTGGGTTTGTCTTTTGAGCCTTGCCTAAAAAAGGCACTATGGGGGTGGCAAGAGCCTTGGCCAGTATTCGAAAGCCTAAGGGAGACAGGTGCAAGCCATCTCTAGCGAAGCAGCGTGGTTTGTCGAGCATGTCATCCCAGGCGGACAGACACTGAATCCCCTTTGAATGACACCAGAAACTTAGCCAATTGTTGAAATCAAGAATTTTTTCTTTATACCGTGGTATCATTCTTGGTGAGGCCAGGATGCTACTCAGGGTCAGGGTCATACCGGCCTGGGCTATGTAATCAGAGAGCTCTTCCATGTCTTTTTTCATGTAGTCCAGGGATGTACAGCTCAGGTCATTCACATCAACACTGACAATGACAGAGCCATATTTGTACTTGTTCTGGAGTGACCTGAGTGCTTGTGTTATGTGGCAGATCCTGTCACCCGACAGGCAGCTAACAGTAACCTTCTCCTTATTCAGCCTAGTGAGTGGGACGTCAATACACCTGACTCTAGAGTCACCTATTACTAGTATGTTGGGTTTGTTATTTTGCATTAAGGGCTGTGATTGCATGGCACACTGGTTTTGTGAAGTATGGGTTTCATGGTTTGTGTTGGGGGGGTGGAGGCTGCTTGGATGTATGCTTTGGAGGTCTCTGTCGGTTTTGCAGATTTTTGTTTAGAGCCTTCGAGTATGTTTTCATGTATTTATGTGTGTTTATTGCCAGTGCTGGTTTAATGGGTATGTGTAAGACTAGTGGTGTGATGCATGTATTTCCCTTCTTCTCTTGACTGTCTGATACAGTCATGGGTTGAGAGAGCGTAGCCTCTAGTTTGGCTGAATAACTGCATCTCTTGTATTAGTGTTTGGTGGTAGGAACAGGGAGTTGTCTGTGTACATGAGGCAGTTGTAACATTGCCTCAAAATTCCCAGATTCACCAGTTGGACTGGAGAGTACACCTGAAACTGCCCTTTGGACATGCCTGGATAGGTACAGTGAACTGTTTTACTGGATGGCTGGTAAAGTCAAATAGAGAGCCTTGTCCTTCTGTACAGTACAGAAGGGTCTAGTGCTAGGGTTTATAAGTGCTTGCTATAAGTTTTGAGCAAGTGCCGGGCTGAGAAATGAATGGCTTGAGTGCTTAAGTTGAAAGTTTGTCTAGTTCCAAGGGAAAAATTGAAGAGGAGACTTTGTGGAGCTGAGAATAGTTTTACCCTAGCTAACCGGCGATGCCTGACGTGCAAAACCAGGCAAATAGGGTATCTACAGCAGGGAAATGAAAGCGATAGAAATTAGCCCAAAATGGCCAATAAACTACTAATTTCTGGGCTGAAACCACTCCTCCAGGGACAAATAGGCTGCTCAAAGCTCCCCTCTCTCACAGGTGAACAGAGAAACTTCCTTGTATCCAAGCAAGGTATGGGCAAACAAAGAGATTTGTAACACAGCCCTGAATTCAGCACTAACCTGAAAAGTGGATTATACTAGCTTAGAAAGGCAGGAAGCAAGTATATATATATTTTTTATTTATTTTTTTTTTTTTCAGAAAATAAAGCAGATACACACAAAAAAAAATTAAAAGCACAGAAAAGGATACTTATTGTTATATATCGTAGATCAGAGTTGTAGTCAATGCCCCCAGTAATAAAGTAGGAAGAAACACAAATACAATAAAAGCAGATGAATAAAGTGCAAATCATATATATATATATATATATATATATATATATATATATATATATATATATATATATATATATATATATATATATATATATATATATATAAATGTATATAAATATATATATATATATATATATATATATATATAAAACAATAGAAAACAAACAAACTGACTTAAACAAGTTACCCAATTAACCAGAAAAAAAGCTCAAAACTGAGCCCTGTTCCAGTAGTCTTCAATCAAACAAGTTCTAACTGCACACCCCTGCTTCCTAGGGTGCAGGGGAACCTTCTCCAAAAAAAGATGGCCTGGATCAGTGCTCAAGTTATACAAACAAAGCTAGATTCAGCAGGCCTGACTCTGGTCTATGCTACAGCAACAAGGCGCACCAATTTCAGAAAAAAACTGTTCAAATAAGCAGTTACAATAAGCCTGTGACCAGAAATTCCCAGCTCAAAAAGGCAGAATCCAGCCTCTTCTCCCACAAGAGTGCAGACCGCAAACCTTCTTAATGTAGAATAACCGGCCTGAAGCCCAAGTGCTTAAGCCAGAACTAATATACTTTTAGAATAGCAGACACTGGGCCTTCAATCAGCAATTCCCAGCTTAGAAGGATGTAAGCTACCTGTCCTGCCACAACAGTGCAGACCACAAACCTTCTTAATGTAAAACAGCCTGTATGAAGCCCAAGTGCTTAAACCAAAATACTTAGAATAAAAGTTACGATCTAATCAGGCTATGACCAACCAGTAATAAATGTAGCAGAATAAATAAAATTGAGTACGTTAAAAAAAAGCAAAATAAAGTAGGAGGAAACACAAATACAGTAAAAGCAAATAAAGTGCAACATTTTTTTTAGTACAAGAAAAGAGAAAGGAAGAACCTAAGTGGGCTGGCCTTCTCAAATCATCTCTATGTATTAAGTAAAGTGAACATTAGACTCAGAATATGATCTCACTGGACTCGGTTAAGTGAGCAAATGAGATGGACCCAGGAGGAGTGTTCTAATACAGACTTACAGGAGGGGCGGGCAATTCCAGAGCCACCAACACAGGAACAGGGAGGGAGGGTGGGGAGCTAACAGCAGAGAGAGACACAGCACACTGTTCAGAAACACAAAATTAGGAAACAGAAAAAATGAAAGTACAGTACTTTTAAAATTGCAAGTTTGTACTTAACAGAAGACTACAATTCACTACTGCAAGTTTCACTTAGCTTCAGCTTGTAATGCAGATGTTTGTAGCCAAGCAAGTCTCTCAGGATTTAAGCATTAAATGATTTCTCAAAATTTGTGGCTAGCACTTAAAGTACAGAGGAATCCCTCTAGGCTATTAAATATCAGACAACAAAACAGTGATAACACCACCCTCTCTTATAGCAAAATAACTGCAGAGACACACAGCACACTGTTCAGAAACACACAATTAGGAAACAGAAAAACAGAAAATACAGAACTTTTAAAACTGCAGGTTTGTACTTAACAGAAGACTAAAATTCACTACTGCAAGTTTCACTTATCTTCAGCTTGTAATGCAGATGTTTGTAGCCAAGCAAGTCTCTCAGGAGTTGAGCATAAAATTATTTCTTAAGCTCTGTGGCTAGCACTTAAAGTACAGAGGAATCCCTGTAGGCTATTAAATATCAGATAAAGAAGTGATAACACCACCCACTCTTATAGCAAAATAACTGCAGAGAGAGACACTGCAGACTGTTCAGAAACACACAATTAGGAAACAGAAAAAATGAAAATACAGTTCTTTAAAAACTGCAAGTTTGTACTTAACAGAAGACTAATATTCACTACTGCAAGTTTCACTTAGCTTCTGCTTGTAATCCAGATGTTTGTAGCCAAGCAAGTCTCTCAGGAGTTGAGCATAAAATGATTTTTCAAACTTTGTGGTGAGTACTTAAAGTACAGAGGAATCCCTCTAGGCTATTAAATATGAGATAGCAAAGAAGTGATAACACCACCCGCTCTTATAGCAAAATAACTGCAGACAGCCACACAGCACACTGTTCAGAAACACAAAAAATGAAAATACAGTACTTTTAAAACTGCAAGTTTGTACTTAACAGAAGACTAAACTTCACTACTGCAAGTTTCACTTAGCTTCTGCTTGTAATGCAGATGTTTGTAGCCAAGCAAGTCTCTCAGGAGTTGAGCATAAAATGATTTATCACATTTTATGGCTAGCACTTAAAGTACAGAGGAATCTCTCTAGGCTATTAAATATCAGATAACAAAAAAGTGATAACACCACCCTCTCTTATAGCAAAATAACTGTAGAGAGACACACAGCACACTGTTCAGAAGGACACAATTAGGAAAGAGAAAAAAACGAAAATACAGCTTTTAAAACTGCAAGTTTGTACTTAACAAAAGACTAAACTTCACTACTGTTTCACTTAGCGTCAGCTTGTAATGCAGATGTTTGTAGCCAAGCAAGTCTCTCAGGAGTTGAGCATAAAATGATTTCTCAAACTTTGTGGCTAGCACTTAAAGTACAGAGGAGTCCCTCTTGGCTATTAAATATCAGATAACAAAGAAGTGATAACTCCACCCAAACTTTTAGCAAAATAACTGCAGAGAGACACACAGCACACTTTTCAGAAATACACTATTAAGAAACAGAAAATGAAAATACAGTTCTTTTAAAACTGTAGGTTTGTACTTAACAGAAGACTAAAATTCACTACTGCAAGTTTCACGTGGCTTTGGCTTGTAATGCAGATGTTTGTAGCCAAGCAAGTCTCTCAGGAGTTCAGCATAAAATTATTTTTCATACTTTTCAGCTAGCACTTAAAGTACAGAGGAATCCCTCTAGGCTATTAAATATCAGATAATAAAGAAATGATAACACCACCCGCTTTTATAGCAAAATAACTGCAGAGAGACATACAGGAAACTGTTCAGAAGCACAAAATTAGGAAACAGAAAACATGAAAATACAGTACTTTTAAAACTGCAAGTTTGTACTTAACAGAAGACTAAACTTCACTACTGCAAGTTTCAGTTAGCTTCAGCTTGTAATGCAGATTTTTGTAGCCAAGCAAGTCTCTCAGGAGTTGAGCATAAAATGATTTCTCAAACTTTGTGGCTAGCACTTAAAGTACAGAGGAATCGCTCTAGGCTATTAAATATCATATAATAAAGAAGTGATAACTTCAGAGAGACAAACAGCACACTTTTCAGAAACACACAATTAGGAAATAGAAAAAATGAGAATACAGTTATTTTAAAACTGCAAGTTTGTACTTAACAGAAGACTAATATTCACTACTGCAAGTTTCACTTAGCTTCTGCTTGTAATCCAGATGTTTGTAGCCAAGCAAGTCTCTCAGGAGTTGAGCATAAAATGATTTTTCAAACTTTGTGGTGAGTACTTAAAGTACAGAGGAATCCCTCTAGGCTATTAAATATGAGATAGCAAAGAAGTGATAACACCACCCGCTCTTATAGCAAAATAACTGCAGACAGCCACACAGCACACTGTTCAGAAACACAAAAAATGAAAATACAGTACTTTTAAAACTGCAAGTTTGTACTTAACAGAAGACTAAACTTCACTACTGCAAGTTTCACTTAGCTTCTGCTTGTAATGCAGATGTTTGTAGCCAAGCAAGTCTCTCAGGAGTTGAGCATAAAATGATTTATCACATTTTATGGCTAGCACTTAAAGTACAGAGGAATCTCTCTAGGCTATTAAATATCAGATAACAAAAAAGTGATAACACCACCCTCTCTTATAGCAAAATAACTGTAGAGAGACACACAGCACACTGTTCAGAAGGACACAATTAGGAAAGAGAAAAAAACGAAAATACAGCTTTTAAAACTGCAAGTTTGTACTTAACAAAAGACTAAACTTCACTACTGTTTCACTTAGCGTCAGCTTGTAATGCAGATGTTTGTAGCCAAGCAAGTCTCTCAGGAGTTGAGCATAAAATGATTTCTCAAACTTTGTGGCTAGCACTTAAAGTACAGAGGAGTCCCTCTTGGCTATTAAATATCAGATAACAAAGAAGTGATAACTCCACCCAAACTTTTAGCAAAATAACTGCAGAGAGACACACAGCACACTTTTCAGAAATACACTATTAAGAAACAGAAAAAATGAAAATACAGTTCTTTTAAAACTGTAGGTTTGTACTTAACAGAAGACTAAAATTCACTACTGCAAGTTTCACGTGGCTTTGGCTTGTAATGCAGATGTTTGTAGCCAAGCAAGTCTCTCAGGAGTTCAGCATAAAATTATTTTTCATACTTTTCAGCTAGCACTTAAAGTACAGAGGAATCCCTCTAGGCTATTAAATATCAGATAATAAAGAAATGATAACACCACCCGCTTTTATAGCAAAATAACTGCAGAGAGACATACAGGAAACTGTTCAGAAGCACAAAATTAGGAAACAGAAAACATGAAAATACAGTACTTTTAAAACTGCAAGTTTGTACTTAACAGAAGACTAAACTTCACTACTGCAAGTTTCAGTTAGCTTCAGCTTGTAATGCAGATTTTTGTAGCCAAGCAAGTCTCTCAGGAGTTGAGCATAAAATGATTTCTCAAACTTTGTGGCTAGCACTTAAAGTACAGAGGAATCGCTCTAGGCTATTAAATATCATATAATAAAGAAGTGATAACTTCAGAGAGACAAACAGCACACTTTTCAGAAACACACAATTAGGAAATAGAAAAAATGAGAATACAGTTATTTTAAAACTGCAAGTTTATACTTAACAGAAGACTAAAATTCACTACTGCAAGTTTCACATAGCTTTGGCTTGTAATGCAGGTGTTTGTAGCCAAGCAAGTCTCTCAGGAGTTGAGCATAAAATGATTTCTTAAACTTTGTGGCTAGCACTTAAAGTGCAGAGGAATCCTTCTAGGATATTAAATATCAGATTACAAAAAAGTGATAACACCACCTGCTCTTATAGCAAAATAATTGCAGAGATCCACACAGCACACTGTTTAGAAACACACAATTAAAAAACAGAAAAAATGAAATTACAGTACTTTTAAAACTGCAAATTTGTACTTAACAGAAGACAAAAATTCACTACAGCAAGTTTCACTTAGCTTTAGCTTGTAATGCAGATGTTTGTAGCCAAGCAAATCTCTCAGGAGTTGATCATAAAATGATTTCCCAAACTTTGTGGTTAGCACTTAAAGTACAGATGAATCCTTCTAGGCTATTAAATATCAGATAACAAAGAAGTGATAACACCACTCACTCTTGTAGCAAAATAACTGCAGTGAGACACACAGCATACTGTTCAGAAACACACGATTAGGAAACAGAAAAAATGAAAATACAGTACTTTTAAAACTGCAAGTCTGTACTTAACAGATGACTACAATTCACTACTGCAAGTTTCACTTAGCTTCATATTTGAATGCAGATGTTTGTAGCCAAGTAAGTCTCTCAGGAGTTGAGCATAAAATGATTTCTCAAATTTTGTGGCTAACACTTAAAATACAGAGGAATCCCTCTAGGCTATTAAATATCAGATAACAAAAAAGTTATAACACCACCCGCTCTTATAGCAAAATAACTGCAGAGAGACACACACAGCACTCTGTTCAGAAACACACACTTAGGAAACAGAAACAATGAAAATAAAGTTCTTTTAAAACTGCAAGTTTGTACTTAACAGAAGACTAAAATTCACTACTGCAAGTTTCACTTAGCTTCAGCTTGTAATGCAGATGTTTGTAGCCAAGCAAAGTATCTCAGGAGTTGAGCATAAAATGATTTCTCAAACTTTGTGGCTAGCACTTAAAGTACAGAGGAATCCCTCTAGGCTATTAAATATCAGATAGCAAAGAAGTGATACCACCACCCGCTCTTATAGCAAAATAGCTGCAGAGAGACACACAGCACACTGTTCAGAAATACACAATTAGGAAACATACGTTTCCACTATGATTAAAGCAAAGCTGATCACTGAAAAACTTTCCAGTAGAAAGTAATGCCTGGTCTACATGGCATCTCAAAAGTGTGGTGAAAGTGTGACAGAACAGAAGGCTGATGCAGCACCCTAATGCTAAATAATATGAAAAAGTGATAATTTTTTTCAGGTTTCACTGTTAATCAGTAGGTGATTTAGTAGTACTTTCTGATCCATTTGATCAAAAGCATTGCACAGATCGATAAATATGACCTCATTACATTCATTGTTGTCCATTTCTTATAGAATTTGGTCTGTGAGGGTCCAAATAGCTGTTAGAGTCCTGTGACTTGACCATAATTTCATGCAGTTTGTATGAGAGTAGATTTTATTTGGTGATGTAGGATACAATTTGGGTTCATATTACTTTTCCTAAGGTTTTAACTAGTGTAGGAAGGATGGGTATTGAATGGGTATTGAACAGCAATGAAAGAGTCAGGAGGGGCTGTTTTTTTTTTTGGAAGCGGGTTAACTACTGCTACTTTTCATACAACTGGCATGGTGTTTTGTGTTAGGAGGTTACATATAAGTTGATGTAGTGCAACAATGTATTCCCTACAGTGATAGATAAACCATGGGTAGAGACCAGATGAACCATGGGATGGAGACCAGATGAACCAGGGTAGGAAAACCATCTGTGTCTGGGGACTGAATTTTTTGTTATTCAAAGACATGTTGTATTTATTTGCTTTTAATGTACTCAAAATAAAATAGAAGGATGGATGGTGGTGGCTCTGGAATATAGGTGGAGTGAGTAATGGTACAGCACAAGGTGGGAAGGTGATAGAAGGTGCTTAAAGTATTGTCATTGTGTAAAGGATTGTTTCTTCCTGTTAGTCTGTTGACCTCTTTCCTGAACTATTTAAGGATATTAATTAGCGAGTTTTGTTGTGTTTTCATTAGTTGGGTTTTATGGCATTTAATAGATTGCTTGGAAAAGTTTTGTAGAATTTTTCTTATACTTTTTTGAGGGGGGATTGCAAAAGGGAGGTCTGTATAGAAGTAAGGCATTGGGATTGGTTGCTTGGTGATGTTACATAAATTCATGGAGTAATCACAAATTGATGTCTCTAGACTGATTTTCTACTTTTACCATTTCACCAGGCCTGATTGTGTAGCTGTATTAGGCCTAACAGCTTCTTAATGCACCACTCATCTTTGTTCTACTTGAAAATTTTGGTAGCTAAGGAGAAGCAGGAATTTTGGATAGTAAGGAGACTTGGGCTACATTTTCTGCAGTGAAGTTGGCATGAAGTAGGATGAGAATGGGAGACCAATCTAAGGTAGAGATGTGGGATATGATTCTGGAAATGTTTGTAGATTTGGACATGAGATCAGCTTAAGGGGGCATCTAATACTGAGGTTGTGAATGTTTAATATGATAGAGCAGTGGCCACTTACAGTGGCAAGGTAAGTGCTTATAGAAAAGCTATTTACTGAGTATGTGCTGACTATGAGGTCAAGTAGCGAGTATAGATCTGAGATGCTGTTTGGTCTAGTTCTATTATAAACTGAAGGAGCTGTAGTCAGCTAGGAATTTGGCAACATTATTTATGGAAAGTCCTGACTATTAAAGTAGTTGTTTACTGGATGGGCTAGTGGGAATTATACTTGATATGACAGTCTTGAATTTCAGGATAGAAAATGGGAGGGGTTGTATATTCTATGGTGCTGTAAAGATGGTTATAAGATTTGGAGGGCAGTTTAGCAAGTAGCCATTTAGGGTCAGAGTCACAGGTTATATTAGCTTGGGTGATGCCTGCAATAGTAAGGTTAGATTTATATAAAATTAGTGTTCCATTCTCAGACCTGAGTCTAGGTCAGTCATCAAATACACAGTTGTAGCCACGGAAGAAATGGTTTACATTGTGGTGGTTGTTTTTGAGCCAAGACTCTGTGATGTAATAATAATAATAATAATAATAGGAGAAAGAATATGGAGGAGTGCACTGTATTTTATCTAATTTGTTTCTAACACTTTTGTCATTTAGGAGTGTGAATGATAGGGCGTTCAGGTGGTGGCTATGAAAGTTTTGGGGTGGAAAGTAGGTAGCAGATGATCCAGTATTTGATCTTGCCAGCAACAGAAATATGACTAGTGTGAGGCTGAACTGGTATCTTCATGATGTAAACTGACTGCAGCCTGTTAATGTAGCTAAACAATTAATGAGGATAGTGAGTTTTTCTTTAGGTTTACTAAAGTTATTTGATGGGTATTTCGTATTGGGAGCAGATATGTGGTGAATTATGCAATGCATATTGTGCATGAGGTGGAGTGATTTGTGTTTTGTCCATGAATTTAATGAACTTAGCTAGTAGGAAAGTTTGTGAAGAATTTTAGTTGCCACAGTACTCTGATGTTTCAGACAAAGGTTACTATCAGAGCCTAGAATTCTTGAGACAGTTGCTATGAACCATAATTGTACAAACTACTATCTGCTGAAGTATTTCTTTGCTTGCCACAGGCTGCTGCAGTATTCTGACATTTCAGGTAAGTGCTAATATCAGAGCTTAGAATTTTTCTGGTGGTTACTACCACCCTTAGCTGTACAAACTACTAGCCACTGATATTTTTCTTTGCTGTGTGCTGGTCACAGTATTCGGATTCTTCAGGCAAGAGTTAATGTCAGAGTTTTGAATGCATGGACTTTGCTTTGGATGTTAGTTAGGATGCTTTGCAAGCACTGTAATATTTATGGCCATCAGCTGGGTTTTAAAGCTCTGTGTTGGTAAAGTATAACCAAACAATCCACTTATGCTATGCTGATGAGGTCACTTAAAAGGTTTACTATCAACTGTGAGAACGACAAGCTGTCGGCACATATGCTGCCGAAAATCAGATTGTCGTTTGCAGTGTTAAGTGTATGGGGTAATTGAACACACTTATGTGTTCTCCAATCTGTACAGAGATCACGGTACAGTGGGGATTGGAAATTCATCCATATTCCCACTGTAGTGCAATCTCAGCGTTGGAATACATTATTAGAAGGGGGCGTGGGGGGCTCATGGGTGGTTGCCCCCCCTGCAAAAATGTGATATGTTGTTATAGGAGTTTGATTTACATAAGCTCCTATATGGATTTCACGTGATGTTTTCAGTGATGATATCGACTCAAATGTGTCAATCATTTGAGTCGACATTGTGTAGCAGTTGAGATTCCGGGTTCATTGGTTTACTTCGATATTTCGAACTGAAAATGTTTTGCCTTTCCCAATATTGATATTAAACCCACATAAAAGGCTGAAATATGCACATTCAAAGCTAGTAGGGTTTGGATTTATTGGTCTGAATGTACCCATAATGACGTAAAAAGTCATGGGCATTCAGAAGACATTGATGCCCTTAAGGGTTTATTTGCACATATTCCATGGGCCTCCACTACATGAGTTTTAAGGTATCACACAGTGAAAACTCTAGCATGGCAAAGTTTTTCTTGCAGTTTTTGCTGAATGGTTTGTCTATGTGACCTATGTTAGTTTTGATATTCTGCAGGCACTTTAATGTTTTGGGACATAAGCTGGGTTTAAAGCACTCTGTTTCTAAAGTAGTCAAGCAATCCCCTTATGATTTGCTGATGAGGTCAATAAACAGTCCAAAATGTGCTTGTCCACAGTTAGTGGAATATGGTTTTGTTTGCCTGAATGTATCCATAAAGACTTAGAAATTAAAAAGTCACTGGCATTCAAAACTCGAAGCTGAAACACTTGATGTCCTTAAAGGATCATTTGCATATATCCCCAAAAAACTCTAGCTTGGCTAGGTTTTTCTTGTAGTTTTTACTGCTTGATTTGTCTATGTGGCCTTACATTTTGGTTTTGTTTATATCGCTTGTGAAAAAAGGTGACACTGCTAGCCCAGCTATATGGAGTTTTGTAAATAATGATATGTCATTTGTGAATATTAATATGATTTATATAGAAGTGTGACGGAGGGAGATACTGTCAGCACAGCTGCCTGGAGTTTTGTAAATGGCTGTGTATCATTTGTGAATATCAACATGATTCACATGCTTGTGTTATAAATGTATTAGAACTGTTTGTCATATGAGATGGCTTGTACAGACGTGTGCTGAAGAGATATGTTGTAGAGTACTCAGCTTAAAGATGTATCCACAATGTACCCTACTGGAAAAGAACAGAAATGTATATAAAATATTGTAACTGTAAACATATTTGCTTTAACAGTGGGAACTGACACACAGAAGCTTAACTTGCAAAACTACAAAAAAATAGCTGAAATTATTTATTTTATTTATTTGACATTTGTTAACCAGGTTGGTCCAACTGGGCCAGAGGCCCATTTTCAGTGGAGACCCAAGGAGAAACGCTCCAGAGTATTTAAACAATAAATAATTAAAATTTACAGTAAAATATAATGCTGTCCTACATAGTAGTTAGAGAGAAAATAATGACATCAAGGAGGTAATACAAAAACAAAAACTGAAATGAGCACCAACAAATGCAGTTACAAGAGACCAACAAATGCAGTTACAAGAGAGAATACAATTTACTGGAAGTGGCATCATAGACAATGTGACAATAATTTATAGCTGACTGTTTGGTAAGAACAGCAATAGAGGTCAAATAAGTTGATTATCTGTGAGAGTATCTGTAAAATATCAGGTAATATACACGTTAAGTACATAGCATAGAATACATATGTACACAGTCATATGGTTTAATAAAACGAAGAGGCAGTGGATGAAGAGATGATATATTATAGGTATAGAGAAATTACAGAATAGAGAGAATCTGAATGGACAAGTAGCTGTGATGTTGATCACAGGGGGAGAGAAAAAAGTTATGAGGTAAGGTTTGAAGGATGGAAGTGGTTAGGTAGGATCCTGGCAAGGACAGATCCTTGAGTTTAGGAGGGAGAGTTTTAGTTGCTTTTTGAACAGAGTAGTGTTTGAGGTGCTTCAAATGGAATTTGGAAGGTTATTCCAGGCTAAAGATACATTGTAGTTGTAGTGAAGTTTACCTATGTTTCTGTTGGGTTTATGTATGTGAAGGAGTTGTTGTTCTGAACTTCTAAGTGATTTGCTGGGGGTGTAGAAGGAGACAAGAGATGAGAGGGAGGGCCAAGCAGTAGAGCTGTATAAGATGGTATGGGTGATTTGTAGTTGTGCTAGAAGGAGTTGTTGGGGGAATTCAGGCCATTGCAGTTGTTTTAATGTTATACAATGGTGAGATCTGTGGGGCTGGTTTGTTGCAAATCTGGCAATTTTATTGTAGGTTTGTTCTAGTTGTGAGATTAAAGTGGATTGTAGGTTTTAAGTATGGGAGCAGCATAAAGTAGGCCAGGTAGTAGGAATGCTCTAGCTAGGGATAGTTTAGCTTCAGGAGTAAGGAATTTTTTGTTACGATACAGTAATCCTACTTTTTGATACATTGATGAATATGCTGCTCAAATTTAAGCTGGTCATCTGCTATAGAGCTGAGGAGTTTTGTTTGAGGGTCCGCTGTGATGATGGTGTTATCATGTGAGGAGATGGAAAAGGAAGATTTGTGGTCAGAGAGTGGTTTAGGTAGGAAGCGTAGGAGTTTGGTTTTCTTGGGGTTTAGGATAAACTGGTTTTCATTCAGCCATTTTTCGATAGAGTTAAATGTATTTTGAGTAAGGGAAAGGAGACGGGATATGTTATTAGAGGTCAATGAGGGTGGAGTCATCTGCATATTGGATGAGAGTAGAGTGGTTGCAAGCAGTGTAGAGATTGTTAGTAAAGATATTGAACAGAAAGTGGCCAAGGGATAGAACCCTGGGGACCCCAGTTTTCACAGGCAAGAAAGGGGAGCAGGAATTGAGCCATCAGACAGATTGTGATCTGTTAGAAAGGTAGCTGGAGAACCACTGCTTGGTGGAAGGAGAGAGGTTG
Source organism: Protopterus annectens (assembly GCF_019279795.1). Lineage (NCBI taxonomy): Eukaryota > Metazoa > Chordata > Ceratodontiformes > Protopteridae > Protopterus > Protopterus annectens. Next base: position 887,754,940 of record NC_056743.1, on the reverse strand, counting down.
AGTTTGGTTAGTCTTGTTAGTAGCTTAGTGAGACACTGTATTGAAACCTTTGGAAAGGACAAGGAAGAGACATGATACAAGTTGGTTATTATCTCTGGCCTTAGCAACTGTATGAGTAAAAGATAAGAGGGCTGTAGCAGTGCTATGGTTAGGCCTGAAACCATGTTGAGTAGGAGTTAGGAGGTTGTCCTGTATAAGGTATTTAAGGAGATTAGTGTGGATACATTTTTCTAGAATTTTAGAAAGAGGTGAAAGGATGACTATAGGGTGATAGCTAAAAGGGTCCATGGAGTTACCGCCTTTGTGCAGTGGAATAGTATAGAAGGCTTTCCAGATATTAGGAACAGTTTTTTCTTGAATAGACTGATTTATTAGAATAGAGATGAGAAACACTATGGAATCAGCAGCAAGCATGAGAAAGAGGTGAGGTAGTTTATCAGCAGATGGGGAGCAAGGTTTAGGTTTATGAAGAAGAGATTTGATGAAGGAGGTGAGAAAGGGTTTTGTTACAGAAGATAGAAGAGGGGTAAGAGTTGGGGGGGGTGTAGTTATGGTCAGAATGAGTTAGTTTGTGGATGGTGTCTATGAAGTGATTATTGAGCAGGGTGGCAGTCTCTAGTGGATTGCTATTAGGGAAGGGGTTTGGGGTTGAGGTGTTGCCAAAGTGTAGGATATTGTTAATAGTGAACCAAAGTTTTTGGGATTGGAGTGGTGATTGGATTATGCAGTATTGTAGAAGTTTTTCTTATCTTGATATATGTATTTTTTGTTAGGTTTCTGATTTCCTTATAACTTTGTAGTAGGGTTGGGGATTTGCTTTTTTGTCAAGTTTTCCAAATACTATCCATTTTGTGCATGAGGGAGCATGTTTTTTTGATAGCCAAGGTGTATAGGAGGCTTTTATTCTAATTTTTCTTTGGGGAGCAAGTGAGTCTAGGATGTCGAGGAAGATCTGGTTTAATATTTCTATGGCTTCATTAAGGGGAGGGTATTGAAGGAAAGAAGGACCGGTTAATGGATGACAGTTTAGAGTTAAAAGAATCAAAGTCAAATGAGGATAGTTTATGGCAGTCTCTGTATATGTGGGATCTGGGTACTGGACTAGAGTGTCTTTAGATGTGGATAGGTAGGTGATCACTAAGGGAGTCGGGCAGGGTGCAGGGGTTATGGTACAGATTAGGGTCTGTAGTAAGTACTCAGCCAAGAATAGAACTGGTACCAGAAGATTTATTAATATGAGTGGGGGATGTAATGAGTTATTTAAAACCATGAAGATTAATACTCATATTGTGGGTGTTGGAGATTAGTTTGGCCCAGTCAATGTTAACATGTCCCAGAATGATAGTTTCATAGGAAATGTCTGTCAGCTATGAAAGTATATTTTCAAGAACTGGGATGTTGTTTCCTGGTGGGATGTAAACTGAGGCTATAGCAAACTTTTTGTGGGAGTTCAGGTGACAATTTAGGACAAGTAGTTCAGCAGGGTGAAAACTAGGTAGTGGTATAGGTAAGAGGGAGAGATTAAGTAGATCAAAAAAGAGGATTGCAACCCCACATAATAAAAGAGGGGTTATCTTTCAGTTTCAGTGCAACAGGAGACATAATGTCTAGAACTAGCAGTTTTTCTATTGTGTTTAAATCTGGAGGAATGTAAATTATTTTATGACTTCCACCATTTGCCAAAAGATCTAAGGTCTATGTGTTTTTGCAAGCAGATGCTAAAATCAATGGTTGTGAGCCTGGGAACTGATAGATGACAAGAAGTGATGTTATGCTGCCAGCTACCCCAACAGTAATATTTGAAATATTAATTTAAGAACTCACTGAGAGAGAGAGAGACAGGGCATTCTATATTTGTCTTTGACCTGACAAGATCCATTCACCACACATTTGACTTGCTATGAGTAAGCAAGTCTAGGGTACAGTAATTTCTCTTAGATACAGTTAGGAATATAGTGAAGTATAGCTTAGATGTTTTCTTTATTTATTTGAGACGGTCCTGCAATGTTGTTTTAAATATTTCCTGTGATTTTGAACTCTGAAGTAACTGCGATTGTTTACTGAGTATTTTCTTGTTCTTTTACTATTTATTATTAAATATGTTTAAACCTACCATCATGGCTGGTCTGTCTAGATATATTGAAGCTCTTAGACTACTTGCTTATCTATTTGGTAACACTGTGCAAGCCACTCCTAATAGCCTTGCTCCTGGTCAACTTACCATTTGGATTAATAGTAACATTACACAGTAAGATTGTACACCCTTTGCTAAGGGCCTTAAAGTAAATGATAAGTAGTGGCTGGTGAGAGTGAAAACTACCTTATAGTCTTGGCAGAAGGGGGCATAGCTAGTAAACCTGTGCCGGCTTTTCCCAGGTGAGTGTGTGTAAGAGTGTGTGTATCAGCTACTTGGGCAGGGACACAAAACACTGTTTGGACAGAGAGGGTGCTGGAGGTCTTGACTTGGCCACTCAACTGAGATCTCAACTCTATATCTGTGCCAGTGGGTAGTCTTATTAGAGATCTGCAGAAAAAGGGAGAAACCAGCCCCAGACTGACTGTGAGCTCTGTGTGCTCTTAAGGGTAATTGCACTTTACTGTGTGTGTACTTGTTATCCTCTCAGTGTGTACATCCCCCACTATTGCCAGTGGTGAGGATTGAGGCTCCTTGATTAATGGGCCAGTGGTGGGGTGTCACACAGCTATATATCTATATATATAGATAGATGTAGATATCGATTTGTGTATATATATATATATATATATATACATATATATATATATATATATATATATATATATATATATATACATATATATACATATATATATATATATATATATATATATATATATATATATATATATATATACATATATATGTATACATATATATATATATATATATATGGGTCTAGGACTATTCACTGAAAGCACATTTCACTGAAAGTCAAATGACTGTGCACAAATCACTGAAAGCACAATTCACTGAAAACTCAATTCACTGAAACACATTTTACTGAAAGTTATATATGGCCTTTTCCCCACTGTAGTGTGTCCCTGGAGTTAGAATATATAGTAAGGGGGTGTGGGGGCACCGCGCCCCACATTGGGGGGTGTGGGGGTATAGCCTGCCACATAGTTTGGATATATATTATGTTTAGAAAAGAGTAATTTATTGAAATTGCAAGTATCCATGTGTATAGTTCAAAATATTTAAAATACGTGCAGGGCGGTGCCCCCCACAACCCCCCCTTACTATATATTCTAACTCCAGGGTCACACTACAGTGGGGAAAAGGCCATATATAACTTTCAGTGAATTGCGTTTCAGTGAATTGTGGTTTTAGTGAATTGAGCTTTCAGTGAATTGTGCACAGTCAAATGTTTTCAGTGAAATGTGCTTTCAGTGAATAGTCCTATATATAACATGCAGAGGACAGAAGAAATGGAAACAGTTGATCTGCTGTGGCGACCCCTAATGGGAGCAGCCAAAAGAAGAAAAAGAAGATATATGTATATATATATATATATATATATATATATATATATATATAAATATAGATATATATATAATGTGTGTGTGTGTGTGTGTGTGTGTGTGTGTGCGTGTGTGTGTGTGTATATATATCTACATATATATATATATATATATATATAGAGAGAGAGCGAGAGAGAGACAAAAGCAGACACAAATATTCAGGTAACAGAAGTTGCTACCAGTAAGTGTATAGTTCTTACCTCTCTCTGTTCACCAACATAATCCAATGATGGAACATAGGCTTCATAGATATTCTAAGGCCACTATGTCCTACAGCCATTCACACCTTGCCAGTACCCCTCCCCTCATGCTGCACCTCCTTTCTGCAAGTTGGTCACACCAGTCAACCCTGGAGTAAATGCGTGGATACCCATCTAGTCATCTAGGTTATGTTTAAGGAGTATAGTGAGTCACACTGCTTGACATTCCAGAGGTTTGGGGGACATTGAGTTATAAACCTATCACTGCAGTGTTTTATATGTAGTTGAAGAGTTAAGTCTCTTTGGTTCTAGCATTGGTAGAGATATTGCACTTGTGTAGGAGGTTGAGGACACCTGGGTTTCTAATGGTGAGGCAAGTGAGACAAAAAAATCTCATCTCAAGAGTCCGTAAGACACTGAATAAAGCACTAGAGCGTCCAGCCTTTCTTGGTAGCTCATGAAATTTTAGTTTATGCTCTTTCTGTTTAGGACCTTTTGGAGTCTTTCTAATTGTTTGACATGTTTAGTGTGATACATCAAGAAGAGTGCATTGTACTCAATAACTGGTCTTATCAATGCTGAATATAAGGGAGTGATTATCTCTTTATACCTTTATGGTATAATTTGAAATTAGCTGTGCTAAATAAAATGATTTCCTGGCAGCCATCATCATATGATGGTCATAAGAGAGGTGGTCATCAACCCAACTTCCTAGGTCCCTGACTATATTTTCATTTGTGCTGCTGTGTTATATATACGATATGAAAAGGAGTGTGATTGTCTACCAAAAGTGATGATACTACATATTTAGCATTAATTTAAGCCCATTTATCATATTTATTAAGTATACTAAGGAGAGTTTATTCTGGAGAGTAACAACAATACACTTCCAGTTTTCAGTCACCTTCAATCATTTTTAGCCAGAGGTCTTAGGTTCCTGCCTAGAGATCTGAGAAGTAAATGCTGAAAAGGAGAGGCCCCAGCACTGAGCCCTGAAGTACACTGTTGGTCACTTTGATACTTTATGATGAGGCACCTGCAACGTGTACTGTGTAGATTCAGTTTTTCAGCAAGATTGGTATCCGTCTTAACATATATAGGTTAATTTTTAAAGCATTTAGCTTCTGTATGATGCCACCATGGAGAATGGCATCATAGGCTTTGGCCAAATGAAGCTACTTTGTGTGTACTTCATGGTCACTGTCTACTACCTCTGCAACCCTTTTTAAGAAGTTTATCAGATTCAGTAGTCAGAATTTGCCCTTCACGAAGCCAATCTGTTGAGGGTCAACTCTATTAAGAGTGTTTATCATAGTTTATGAGGTCAGTTACAATATTGTATGGCTTTGCAGATGAGGCTTGTAAGGCTGATAGGTCTGTAATTGTCCAGGTTGGTTGTAAGGTCACACATATGTAATGGCATCTCCACTATTGTGGTCCATTCACAAAAAAATAAAATAAAATACTTAAGCAGTTTAAGAATTGCATCTATAAGAGTTTGTTTAACATTACTAATAAAGTGAATGGTATGTTGTCAGGTCCTGTGGGGGATGTATTTTTGGACTTGGTTTGCATTTTCAGTAAATGATCTTTAGTGATAATTGAGGGAGTAAGAGATTCAGATGTTTGAAAGCTTTAGAAAAAAGTCTCAATTGTGAAAATGGCACTAAATGTGTTTGCAAAGATGTTGGTAATGCCTATAGGGTCAGAATATGAGATGTCATATGTTCAAAATGATGCAACATGTTGTGTCTTATTTTTCTAACATAGCTAACTAAGGATTTCTAATTATCTTTTGTTTTAGAGGCCGGCCCAGGTTCATGAGTTCCTTTAGTTGACAGGGCAGTTATAATTCCTTTATTCAAGTAGTACTTAAGTGTTGGGTACAAGTTATCACATTCTTATGCCTCCAGGCTGCTTCTGCACTTTATTTTCTATTCACTTTAATAGATATACTTCCCATGATTCTGAAAAAAATATGTGTATCTTCCATAATGACCTGTCAACTAGCATTGAACAGTTCAGGAAATATGAAACAGTGACTCTATGATGATTTTTTAAATTCCATTAATTTATTTATTAACCAGTTAAGTGAACTGGTCTGTCTCACACTCTTTTCTACTATGATCTGAGGCACAAGGGATAGGGTAAATAGTATGCAAAGGGACAGTTTAGACCAGCTAATCAAGCATTTTTGGAAGAGTTGGGAAGAAACTGGAGTGCCTTCAAAAACCCATGCAAACTTGGGGAAACATGCAAACTCCACACTGACAATGAACCCCATACTTTGGAGATGCGAGTCAGAGATCTTTACCACTGATCTACTGTGCTGTTCACAGATGAGGCATAGATCATGACAATGTATTGTCACGTGTGTGTGTCTCTGCATGTTTGTGTACCCCCAAAACACACATATAGATACAAACACACACATACGTCCTTATCTCCTGCACAATTTCCACTTTAGAAAAGCTTACAGTGAGAGATTCTTACTAAAATATATTATGCATGACAGTATATATCACTGACCTATTTCTTTTATCAGACTGAAGGCTTTGTGGTGTAGAATCTTCCTTGTTTCTGTCATTTATTACCTCACTAAGGTGTTTTAGCTGCTTTATTGTAATCTCTTGCAGAATGACATTAGACATTTTTCCTATAAAAATATTAGGGCATTTGCATTTTTTTTCATTTTTCCTCCACAGAGTATAAATGAGCAAATCAGGGCTGCCATATGACAGTCAGGACCTGTGGCCACCCATAAACTGACACTTACACAGGACCCACATCGTACATATCTATACAGTGTCAGCTGGAAATGTTTATCAGACTGATGGTGCATGAAACAGTGCAATGACTGTGATGAAGCAGGGTGAATTAATGCTTCATCCCCTTAAAACATAAAGGTTAATTAAAAATGTAAGATATATGACTTGTACATTTCGTATTATTTCCTAGTCTAAAGCAAATACTTCTAACCTTTTACTGTGATGCAAAAAGAAACTAGAACAATTAATCAAACAAGCTTGCATTCTCAGCCTGACCACAGAGCTTTCCCAAGGGCATGTTTGCCTCCACTAAACAGAAGAGAAATAACTAGGATGGACACTTGATAGGGTCAGTAATGTCTCTAAGGGGTTCAAAACCTGCCCTACAAAAGACCAAGGAAAAATGTAGCTCTACCAGGAATAAGATAGAGTAAATCATTAATTGTCCGAACCTAACGGAGTTACAAAATATGTGATGAATTAGATAAATGCCCCAAATATTATCTGACATGACACTGAAGACTCCGAACACAATAAATTCTAAAGGCATTAATATTCAAAATGCTTGCAGACACCTAGGCATGATAAACTATTATGAATTTCTCTTTTCAGTTCCCAGAAATGACAGGTACAGATGATGCTTGGTGTCATCAGGACCAATGGCACTAGAAAAAATAATCTAAATTTCTAAAACAAACTAGAAGAAAGCTGGTAGACTGAAATACACACACACACACACACACACACACACACACACACACACACACACACACACACACACACACACACACAAAACAAAAAAATAGCCAACCACTGAAAGCCTCTAGTGGCTAAAGGTGAAAGTAGACATTTATAACATACTCCCAGTATTCTTGCTCAAATTATAATCCTGACAGTTGATTAGTGACATATAGAACAAGTGGAATAAAGAAATGTAAAAAGACAAAAGGAACTATACTGCAATGTCTTACAAAATGTACAACCAAAGCAAAGAATGCAAGAGTATTAACTGGTTAAATACATAATGTGATTGCATATAGAATATAACCTACTTATTGTTTTTTGATCCAAAATTACAGCACACTTGGATCAAATCAGACTTTTACCATCAGGTACATTTTCTGCATTCCTGTGCAAAAATAAGTAATCTCCTATCACAAATATAGTAATTTCTTTTACTTATTGAAAAGCTTGAACCAAACCCTTAAAATAAAACTATTCTAAATAAATTACAGAGCAAACTGACTAAAGTGTTCAATTTTTTATATGTATAAATTGAGCAAAAGCATTAAATATTGTTTGTTTTTATTGAAAGTATGTCAAAACAGACACTGAAGATCCCCCTTCTTTCAGCTACAAAAAAAAAAAAAAAAAAAACTCAGTAATATTTGTCAGAGTTCTAATTTCAAACTGTATTTTATTCCATTCCCTTGATGGAAATGAATCAGGTGCTATTTTTCCAGTTTTGGCAGAGGTATTGAGAACTTGTAGAAGCTTTTTTGTTAGATCTGTGTAAATTCTCAGTAGTGTAAAAAGCGAACACATATCTGGAGACTGGTTATAACAAAGTAGTCTGTAAGAGAAAATATGATTGTGTTTGAGTTTGTTTTCATAAGATATCCAGTTCTGGATTCTAAGAAGGTTTTAGATATGATTGCTAGTTGAAGACTTAGATTCAAATTTAGCTCTTTTATACTATGCAGGCTGTAGTTTTCAATGAATGGACTTAGTTAAATTGCTTATAGTAATGCATCTGTAACAGAGTTTGGAAATAAGGTCTGTTTTGGCTGATGCCTTTCTTGCAGTAGAGGGCACGTATTTGTTTATTCAGTGGAGAGTTCCTATTTTTTTTTTATTTATATCTTTTATAATGATATGTGTATGTTCAGTGAAGGTGAGTTTGTCTATGGCAAGGCCAATGTATCTGTATTACTGTACAATCTGAAGGTCTGTGTTTTGTATTTTAAGAAACTTAATGGTTAAGACAGTTGAATTTTTGGGGGGATAAAACATCTTTACTTTTGTTTTATTGCAATTCGGAATGAGGTTCCAGTAATTTAACCAGGTAAGCATCATGTCAATGGATTGTTGAAGTTGTGAAAATACACTGGTTATCTTGTCAGCAGCAGGGCCAGATCCTGCACAAGGTGATCTAGGCAGCTGGCTAGGGCCTGGTGCTATCTGGGGAATGCCATAATCTTCTTAAGAAAAAAAGTCTCATTGTAATGATTACTGCTGCTTGACTCCTCTGTTTTGTTTATGTGAAACCCTCTAGGAAGTCTTTCATTGGCTCTACATTTGAGACTATGAAAGAGACTTCCTGGAGTTTCACAGTCAAAGCACATGCTCTTCCTGATTCACTTAACTGAGCAATACTTCACATTCAAAATTACAAAGCACAACCCAAATCATGTGCTTTTTTCATACTGACTTGGATTCGTAGTGTACTTAGTGGAATCTGTTACATGTTAGATTCACTCCAATAGTGTTTTTACTTGTGAGGAAACCTCCAAAATCTCCATTACAAGCTATATTTACACCAGTTTTGTTTTACTTGTGGGGAAATCACTGTTAAGAGCTGAAGCTGAATTCGGTCAGTATTTTGTTCATACTTAGTCCTTGTGCTAGATAGTATTTTTATTTGTGGGGAACTCATGTGCACATGTATATGTCTCTCCATAAATAATAAAGACCTCACACCTCCAGCTTGGTCTGGTAAGTCACTGAGTTCTACAGTCACCAGTAAATGCAGCAATTAGAGTTTCATAATTGTTTTAAAAATGTTATACTCTGTATTATTTTATTTTTTATTAACTAAATTACACAACCAAGGAACACTTTTTTGTTTGAGTTACTTGCTCAGACTCCATACACTTAACTGCAAATGGCTACTTATTAAGAGTTTGGAGCTTTAATCCTGTGCAACAATTGTCAAAACTTCATTATTTGTTTCCTGGTAAATCACTGAGGATTATAACCTGTCAATAATGTCAGTCATTATAGTTTCATAATTCTTAATGTACAGAAAGTGCAAGTCTATGCAACACCTGTTGTTCTGTTAACTTTTAAGTGAAGCAGAGTTGTCTGGTACTTAAGGCTTTGAGCTGTTAAAATTGCTTCCTGTAAACTAAAGTACACAATTTGAATCCTTTCACCACCCTTTGCCTACTATGTGACCTACAACAAGTCCCTCTGATAGTGCTTCTCTGTCACCCCTAAATAGAATCACTTTTTCCAGAGGGTTTACCTGCTTAACAAATAAGCAAAATCAGAAATGGTGCCTTTTGGGGCTTTAATTCCTGTATTATTTTTTCCAGAATTCCTAACCAAAAATTGAGAAGCATTTTGGTCAGTTCTTTGCAAAAGGTGTGGCTTTCTGGCAAATTGTTATGGATTGCAGTCACTAAATAATGACAGGTATGTGAGTTTCAGATATTGCAGCCTTCCAAAAATACTTGCTAATGCAAAGTGTGTTGTTCTAGCAGCTTTTTAAGTGTATTGCAGATATATTTAAAACATGTTCCTCTCGAGAATGGGTGTTTACAGCTATTTTGTGAATTAATAAACTTAAAAGTAATAGGGCTACTTAGGCAGTCAAGACAGTTGTCAGTGTTTACTTTTTACTTGATTGAATAATATCACATCCTTATACAGACTTTACTATTAGTCTATAGAATATACTGCCAGAGACTTTAGCATTGCCTGGACATTGGACAAACATTACAAAAGAAAACCTAGACTACAATATACCAAATCTAGGCTTTACCCAGCTAACATCACCAGCACGTGAGGCAGAGTTAATCCCTAACCCAATTCAAGTGTAACTTGGACAACTAGAGGGGGAACCACAAATTCACCTCTGGTTTGATACCTATGTCACTAATGGACACAGACAGCCTGTACATGGTTCATCTCCCAAGCCCCTGCTTGTAAATGTTTCACATCCCATCCCCCTGCTTAAATTATCAAGGGTACCAGAACTTGTCAGAAATTTGGGATGCTTAGCTAGGCTTAAAAAGGCTCCAGTGGTCATTAGCCTAGTACACACCTATAAACCTATGAACCTATAGCACTGCTTTGTTGGGGAAGGAGATTATAATTATAAATCATAATATTTGGATAAATACCTAAATGGTACTGTATGTCATTTGATGTAGAAATGTATTCTTGTATGTACTAATATATAACATATAACAAAAAAACTTCTGAGATATGGACTGTGTTATAAACAAATTCATATAAGTGGTGGGTCTGCAGACTTAACAGAAAATTTAAATTTAACCAGGTCAACTGCTGAAGGTCATGAAAGAAAAATCACATATAAAACATAGATGAGGGTAAGGTGGTTCACACAGCCTATCTTGACCTCACCAAGGCTT